>NC_056729.1:1567163798-1567516298 GCF_019279795.1 Protopterus annectens
AGACATCCTAAGGACATCAAATTAAAGTACCGCTGCTAGCATGTAATGCCCCTGTCGACTGCAGCAGAGATATTGGCCAATATGTGTGGACATTCTGACACACTTTGTACAGTCCAGAGGTATACACAGAAAACATGTGTACCATACCTGACAATACGGATGTTAACAGCCATGTAGATGGGTATAACACATAACGACTGGTATACATATGCCACCATAGGTTATGCATTCACACACCCCTGTCTGGCCTGACATGTAATAACCTCTGGTACAGGGGGTACCATGGCCACATACTACATACTAGATATTGACATACATCTGTACAGCATCCCACTGCTTTGTCTGACATACACTACTGTTAAGGGAGGCCCGGCAGCAGTACATCTGGCAAGTATCTGCACATGGCATCTCACTGGGTAAGTACACTAAGCTGCTAGGCATGTAACAATGCACTGTGCAGGCTACAGGCAAACTGAGTCAACACTGGCCTACATCTCCTATAGGAGAATGCATATGTACCTGCATATATAGCAGGATGTACAGGCATGTCACAGCACAGGGTAAGATACACCTGTGTGAAAGTGCATAACCACAACCAATGAGAACACAGCCACAGCCACATATGGCAAGCTAGCATACTATTACAGTATATGGACTATCTGTTCGACACCATCCTCATATGTGCCACTCACACACTAACCCTACATATACTGGGCCACTACACAGTTTGGTCTGATGGCTGACTGTGGTATGGGACATGTGTGTGTGTGTATGGCCCTACAAACATGTAAGCCAATACGGTAACATACAGTGGAGCAGCATGTAACATCAGATAGGATAGAACCTAGGACAATAACAACTACCACAGTCTGTACACAGGCCAAGGTACATATTAACAATACACACACCATAAGTGCACAGACCTCAGTACTGTACAAACAACCACAGTATGTCCAGGTTATGTCATCAAATATAACCCCTACTGTACATAACATGTGTAGCAGTCTGATATCTCACTGGCTTATCAGATATAATGACACTAATTATAGTGTACAGCACATATGCACCTCTTAATGCATGACATATGTACAAAGGTTGACTGAGCTGTGGCTGGAACACATATACATGGCCAACATTGACACGTTGCTGTGATAACATTATACATTTACTGTTGTAACAGGGTTTGTTGCAACATATGTCCTATGAGGGATATGAAGTCAGTAACTGTCATGGCTTTCACCAACTACAGACTGCAATCCTCACACTACCTTCTGCAGTTCACAGATACATATTCTGTGGGTAACACATGACATGAAAGGCACCACACACTGCAGATGACCCTACAGATGGGGAGTCCTCATAAACATACAACTGACATGGCAGTTAATATATGTAGGACAGCCATATCCGCACATACCCTGTTAAACCAACATTACTCAGATTGCAGTATAGCAGCAATTACAGTCTGTAGTCAGGTCAGGTACATCCCCCTCCTGTGTGTTGGCCTGTTTCCACAGCGGATGTTGTCAGAGTAAATCCCCACTCCATCTGAGATGCTGTTTGCCAAACAACAGAATGAGTTCCTGCTTACAGTGAATGAAAAGGACCAACACAAACATGATGTTCCTAGATATTGGAGTGTGTTTCCATGCAATTGGCTATGGGAATGTTACCACAGCTGTTCCACATGCAATCAGCTAGGGAAGGGCTGCAATTCATGCAGAGGCCATCAGCTGATGATGAGCATTACCTGAAATACACATGCTGCTGCCTAAGAAAAGCAGGTATAGGTCTCCACATCCACCAGTGAGGGTGTGAGAGAGGTAGACAGAGGCATTGACAAGTCAGGGAGGGGTGGGAGAGTAAAACCTAAGCATGTTTGTGTCACACACCTACCAGCACAGGGTATCAAACCCTTGATGACTATGTAGTGCTATCACAGTCCTATGCAGTTGTTGGATGTGCCACATAGGTTACCTGTTGTGGAGTCCACAGAACATATATGTGATGGTGAGTGACATCTGCAACAGGGATATGGTAGCTATACATTAGGTGATGTACACGTGCCTGTCCGCATGAACAGGTGCCAGCGTCAACACAGCCACACTCTCTCAGGGATGCACACACACTGACACACTTGGCAGGGCCAGGGATACAGCTCATCACTAGTGAGATTGCCACAACACATTATTGTGCAGGTATCATATGCACCACACGGGGTCATACAGAGGTTATATGGGCAAAGGGCATGGGGAGGTGTCTGACATCAGACAGCATGCTTTGGTATGCTACTGGGGGTTGTACTGAATGTGGATGCAATCATACGTATCATACAACACACACACGAACACACAGGGTGCCAGTACTGACATACATGGGTGCATTTCTGCATGGGTATGTGATGGCTGACTGTGCCAGACGGTTATACAAGGCTAGGTGATGGGTATACCTTGGCATCAGGCCACATGACAATGGTCTGCACTGTGGCTCAAGCCAGTGGTTTCTGCATTTGCCCACACAGGTGGGTACTGTATCTACCATCCAATCACCTAGGTGGCTACTGCGTGTGGCCAGTGCTGTGCATTGCTTGCCATGTATGTGTTCCGTAGTCCACGACATGGACAGTGTCTGGGATGTGCACACCTCCCACATGCATGTACAGTGACATGTGGAACTGTACCTGGGGTGTCGGGCCCATGTTGTGTACACAGATTATCATCAGATGTGCCAGTCTTGGCCACCTGTGGCAGGAACTGGTAATGGACAGCAGGTTAACCCTGCACCTACATTGATAGCATGCTAATGGCATTCCCTAGTGTCAGTGGCATCTGTCTATACAAGGCATGTTTTCAGGCATGGTATGTCCATTGTGGATCACATGTGATGGCACCACAGGTGTTGCAAGTGTCTAGTGGAGAACATGGGGAAGGTGCACTGTTTGCATGTAAGTCCCTATTGGACAGATGGACAGGGTGCCATGCCCTCTGTAGGCCACTGCAGTCACTCCATAGTTAATAGCAGTCGCCAATATGCAGTGTACTACACACATATTGGATGTTGCCTCGGCGTGTGTGTGTGTGTGACATGGGTTGAGAGTGTGCTCTGGGTAATACTGGGGTTTCTAACTGTGATTGCCTGGCCGTGATGTCACAGGTATGGGTATGGATTTGCACCCCAGCCTTTTGGCTATTTCACATCTGTTATCCTGTACAGTGGGCATTGTGATATAGGGCCAACATAAAAGACATTTGCAAAACCCACCTCACATTGGGCCCAGGTATCACACACTCACACCCACCTCCACACAGGATACAAGTTACAAACACACACACACACACACACACACACACACACACACACACACACACACACACACACACACACACACACACACACACACACACCTGTCATGTCTGGGAGTTGAACCCCTACCTAACTCGTTTATTACACTACATCACTACACAGTTATAGTACACACCACAGAGATTAGTGGAGTACTCCTTCCCTAAAGGTGTATTTCACATTGGATGACATCAGCAGGACTGCCAAAGTAGGCCATTGGACATGTACTGAGTGTGACTAGCTCAAAATGCATTGCTCCTCACACAGACATTGAAACACACACAAAACATCCACAACTGACATGTGTGGGTATAGAACCCCTAACAAAGGTCTATATCACACTACAGCATGGAGCTGTTATTCAACACACCACAGGGATTACTGGAGAACTCCTTCCCCACAGGTGTATTTCACATTGGATGACATCATCAGGGCTGCCAAGGTAGGCCATTGGAAATGTACTAGCCTAAAATGCATTGCTCCCTACACATTCATTGAAACACATACAAAACATCCACAACCAACATGCGTGGGTATAGAACCCCTCACAGAGGTCTATATCTCACTACAGCAGTACGCAGTTGTGGCACGTGCTATTGGTAATACTGGGCTACATCCTTCCCAGAGGTGTATTTCTATGTGGATGATATCAGCAGCCTTGCCAACGTAGAGCATACAAATTGTATGGAGTGTGACAACCCTAAAAAGCATTGCCCTCTACACAGACGGGGTCCGACAGACACACACACAAACTTGCCATGTCTGGGAGTAGAACTACTACCTACCTAATTTATCATACTACAGCATTACGCAGTTATAGGACATGCTATGGAGATTACTGGGCTACAGCTTCCCAGAGGTGTATTTATAAGTGGATGACATCAGCAGCCTTGCCAAAGATGAGCATTTGAATTGCAGGGAGTGTGACTACCCTAAAAAGCATTGCTCTCTGCACAGACAGTCAGTCAGACAGACAGACAGACAGACACATGCACACACACACACACACACACACACACACACATACACACACACACACTTGCCATGTCTGGGATTAGAACAGCTACCTACCTAATTTATCACACTACACCAGTATGCAGTTACAGGAAACGCTACAGAGATTACTGGGCTACAGCTTCCCAGAGGTGTATTTATAGATGGATAACATCAGCAGCCTTGCCAAAGATGGGCATTTGAATTGTAGGGAGTGTGACTACCCTAAAAAGCATTGCTCTCTACACAGGCAGACAGACACAAACACACACACAGTTGCCATGTCTGGGAATTGAACTCCTACCTAACTATTTTATCACACTACAGCAGTACACAGTTATGAGAAGCGCCACAGAGATTACTGGGATACAACCTTTCCAGGGATGTCTTTCTAGGTGGATGACAACAGCAGCCTTACCAAAGTAGAGCATTTCAGTTGTAGGGAGTGTGACCAGCCTAAAAAGCATTGCTCTGCCTTTGTCGGATGCACATAGTACACTCCCTACACATGGTTAGCCACAGGTAGTGTAATGTTTGGCATCCCTTTTACTGTATGTGAGAGTTGGAGTGAGCTGTTATTCCCTGGATCCCTCCTGTGTCAGTGTATGTGCTATGCGTTGCCTCTTTGCCAAGGCCAGGGCATACTGGGCATGCCTCCTTCTGCCTACTGGGGCAGGCTCAGGTTGTTCCTCCTCTGAGTCACTCTGTGCCTGTGCAGGCCTTGGCAATCGTGGGGAGCTGTGTGGCCCTGCCCCATGCTGTTCCTGCTGCAGCTGTTTCCGCAGGATCATATTGTGTAGCATGGCACATACAAGCACAATCTGGGTACATGTAGCTGGTGAGTACTGTAAGGCTCCACCGGATGTGTCCAGGCATCGGAGCCGTGACTTGAGCATCCCAAACACATGCTCTACTATAATTCTGGTTTGTGCGTGTGCCTCATCATGGAGCTCTTGTTCGGGTGTGTGTGCATTTCTGATGGGTGTCATCAGCCACGGCTCCAGTGCGTATGCATCATCCCCCACTAGGTGACCGTGAGGGATGTCCCTATTGGCAAATCTCTGGTAGAGCTGCATCAGATGCCAGATGTGGGAATCGTGATAGCTTTCAGGGCAGCCAGCACACACATTCATTATTATGCCCTGGGCATCGCACATGACCTGGCAATTGCGGGGGAAGCCCTTGCGGTTGATGTAGACCCTATCCCACTCACCGGGTAGTGCTTTGATGCATATGTGCATTTAGTCTATTGCACCCACTACCTCAGGGTATTCTGCTATTTGGTGGAACAAGTTGCATATTGCCGGCCAACGCCTCATGAGTGTTGGGGAATATACGTGCTCACCAACATGTGCTGACATGGCATCCAGAAACTGGTGGAGTACCCTGGATGCTGATGCCTGTGAGATCCCCATCATATCCCTAGTTGGCCTTTGGAAGGTACCTGTAGCTAGTATTCTTAGGCATACACATACCTTGGTATCCACTGGGATTGGTTCCCCTCTGTTAGTTCTGTGTGTCATGCGTGGCCGGCACAGCTCAACAATTTGCTGTAGGAGGTCCCTGTCCACCCTACAGCATTCCACTATCTCCAGCTCATGTAGCCCCTGGTAGGTTACCCTGGGTTTGTACACTCTTCTCCGTCTCCTCATTGTGGGTTGGGTGGCAGCATTCACATCCTCACCACTCTCAGCCTCTTCCACAAGTTGTATGATAGCTATTGCAGCCCCTAACATTTTGCTGTTGTGATGTTCAAAGTTCCCTGCTTGTTTACACCGGTGGTGTAGAGTGTGGGAAAAACTAGAGGAGAAGGTGTTTGCTTAGTTTATACTATTGTTCTGGGCTGGGCTGGTCTGATGCCTGTGTAATTGGCTGATTCTAATACATTTCACCTGCCAGCTAAGCTAGTTCTCCTTGATTACCTTCCTACTGTTGTTTTCCCTTCCCATTGCCTTCCTGTTTAAGCCCATGCGTGCGCCGCGCAGAGTGCTCAAATGTGCACACTGCTGCTATTTCCTGGTTTAACCTCTTATTTCTTCCAGAAACACCCTGTAAGCTTAGGCTTTGTAAAACGTGCTAAGCAAGTTTAGACACACCCCCTAGCTTAGCTGTGCTAAGCTAGGAGCAAACCCGAGCCACAGGGCTCCAATCTGCTTACAATATGCCTGACACCCCCCCCCCCATTATGTCACCTACCTCCTAGGCTTGCACCAAGCTATTCCTACTCTTACACTGTTGGGACTTGCCTCACACCCTGGGGAAAACTGGGATTCACTATCTTTCCCCTCATTTGCATATGATTGCCTGCTAATGCATAGTTACATGTCTCACACTGAGCCTCCCCCCTTAGCAACCACTACTCACCGGCCAGGTTGTCTTCTACCTGCCATTGACTTGCATGGCAGAATAGTGATTTTAGTTAGACTGCTTCTTTTGGATTTATTTTATTATTTTCCCCCCGATCCCCTTTGCACGCTGCTGCCCTACGCTTAAACAGCTGAGATCGGCTAAAAAAAAATAAAAGTTGACGTTTGTATTTTTTTTAAGTTTGCAATGACAATGGCTTTATACTTAGCCATTAGCATGCTTACTACATGATATGCAGCCTTTACTTGGAGCTGTCATAGACCCGTTTTGGATTTTGCAGAAATGTACTCAGTTACTAACCGAGTACAGTTCTGCAGAATGCACTAGTCTTGCACGGACTGTTGCAAGCTTCCTGGATTGCAAAATCACCTCATTTACATGGATTTCACCTGCAAATGGGGTGATTTGCATACCAGGAATTAGTCCATGCAAGATTAGTGCAGGAGTGCTCCTGCACGCCCCTGCAGGCTGTTCCTGGATCGCACGGCAGACATATTGCCTGCTTGAGCTCCTGCACCGATCTTGCACTCAGTGCAAGCTTTTGAGAATCTGGGGGAATATCTTTTCTATAGAGGGGGAACAATGTGTTGATTCCATTGGAAAGGGAAGGGGACGCACTAGATGGTCTGATGAAAGAACAGGGGAGCCTCGAACGGCTTCTGCTCCAGAAATGCCAAGGGTAGATACACAGCATAGTTCAGGAAAACAAGTAGTATGTTTTACTTGTAAGAAAATAAGTCATATTAAACAAGATTCTCCATATTATAAATGATGGAAAGAAAGCCAAATACAAAAGGGCATGTATGCAGACAATGCTAATTCTTCTAAACCTAAATCTGGGGAACAAAGTCATGAAAAGGGGAACACACACAATGATAAGCAATCACATGAATAAAGTCAAAAAGATTCAGGGAAAAATAAGGGATGTTCCATAGAATGCACAGAAACTCCACCATATAATCCCTCATATGGTACAGGTCAGGAAATAAAAAGAGAGATAGAAAGTACAAAGTACACTCTAGACAGTGATGACACGCATAGTCAGCGAGAAACAGAACATGTTGCCTGTGTCATTAGGGATATACCCAGGAAAACAGATCAAAGTGAACTTGATTCAGATTAGGGGTGTGCCCCCCCCAAGTAACTTTTCTGACTACTTTCAAACATGGAAAAGATGAACGGCCATTAGCGGACGTATGGGTGGAGGGGACATTATGGAAAGATGTTTTAACTGATACTGGGGCGGCTGTCTCGGTCACTAACAAACAGTTACCTGTTAATCCATTGGAAAAAATCCTATATTCAAGGTTTTGATGGCAGTACTTGCATGGCTGTAGGTAGCAAACCAGTTAGAATATGTTTCACAGAAGACGGAGCTCTAGTGGATGGCACTTTTCTTATGAATTCCAGTTGTGGGACAACAATCCTCGGGGTGGACATCTTAGGTAAAATGGGAATATTAACTGATTTTACTAACAGGGTTTTGTGGTCCACCAGTGCAGATTACACATTTGATACTGCTGAACAATTTTCTTGTTTTGTGATAGATGTAGACAAGTATAAAAAAGACATCGATAAAAGACACACAGAGATGCAGGACAAGTGGGAACAAATTAAACAGCAATTTCAGCCCTTGTGGGATATGTCTAAGACAGACTGTGGCAAGTCAGAAGTGCCAGTTAATGTAGGTATTCCCAGTGACTACATTCCTCCATTTCAGAAGCAATATCCCATCCCCAAAGAGGCGGAACAGGATATAAAGAGGTGTATAGCAGAATGGGAATGAGCAGGCATCATACAGAAGGGTCATAGTCCCACAAATTCACCAATTTGGCCAGTGGAAAAAAGGATGGCAGTTACAGATTAGTTATAGATTTACATAAAGTTAATCAATTTACCACCCCTCATGCACATCTGGTTCTGGGGGTGCCAGAACTGGCAGCTAGAATAAAACCTCAAAGTAAGTGGTTCACAGTTACTGATTTAGCTAATGGATTTTTTGCGGTCCCTTTACAAAAGAAAGATTGGCAACGGTTTGCTTTTACCTTTGACAATCAACAGTATGTCATGACACGTTTGCCACAGGGATTTCAAAATAGCCCTGTGATTTTTCACCAGGTTGTAGGGGAAATTTTAAAACCCTTAGAGACAGATGACAGTGTTATTCATTACATTGATGAAATTCTTACTCAATCAGAGATAGCAGAGCAACATGAAAAACTTCTCAAAAAAGTTTTACATACTTTACAGGATACAGCATTTAAAGTTAACAGTGAAAAGGTTCAGGTCTTCTCACAAGAAGTGAAGTTTTTGGGAACAATAATTTGTCCCACTGGCAGATCCCCTTGTGAGGAAAGAGTAAAATGAATTCTGAAATTGCCTCAACCATTGATCATTTCAGAATTACATAAATTTCTAGGAATTATGAACTACAACAGACTTCATAAAAGATTACACAACGGCAGTTGCACCCCTATAGAAAATGTTAGTTGATCAGAAGGAGGAACCCAGTTTGAAATGGGGCCAGAGGAGGGAAGAGGCTTTTGAACTCCTAAAGCAGAAATTGACACAGGCCACTGAATTAGTAGCACCTGATGATAGGCAAAGCTTCATCTTACAGGCAGCTGCAGGGAATGAAACTATTTTGGTAGTTTTCCTGCAATATTGGCCTCAAAATAATGAGTGGAAGGTAGAAAGGACACTCCAACCAGTGACTTTCTGCAGCCAGAAGTTAACCCCAGTTGAAAAAGGGTATCACACATGTATCCAACAAATGCTGACCATTTATTGGGGAATCAAACAAACTGAGTACTTGACGTTTTTTTTTCAAAATTATTGTGCAGACACCACATCAATCTATTAAGATTGTTTTAAATTCTACAGAAATGAATACAATCACAAGGGGTGAGTCACACTATTTTTGCAAAATGGATGACTCTATTCAGTACCAAGAATGTACAAATACAGATGGAGGATAAGTATTACCTTTCAGATCTTGTCAATTATGATGGAAAATCCCATAACTGTGTTCAGAGTTTAGAACGCCCAGAGGTTTCACCATTGAACGCACACTTCCAAAGTAGTATACCCATAGTTTATGCAGATGGGGCGAGAGTCTGGAAAGATAGGAAATATTTGACAGAATTTGCAGTAATTCCAGGGGATGGCCAAGTGTCTATTCTGAAGAAATTGCCAGGTTACATATCAGCCCAAAGGGCAGAGCTAGAAGCAGTAAAATATGTCTTACAACATTTTGAACCTGTCAATATTTACAGTGACAGTGCCTATGTGGTAAATTCCTTATGTTTACACATGGCAGTTTGGGCCAGAAGGGGATTTGTCGACAGTGCTTGTAAACCCCTCAAACATGCTCCAGTATTACAGGAATTATGGGCATTAATTACCTAAAATGATTTACAGGGCAAGTTTAGTATTGTCAAAATCAAAGCACATCAAAAATGTAACACAGAAGAAGCTAGATGAAATGCTTTGGCGGATGCCAAAGCTAAGCAAGCAGCTGAAACGGGTGAGTGGTAAGAGCCACATGAGTGTTTTGAACACACAGATAAGGCAATGTCAGTTGAAACAGGTACACCTGTAGAAATACAGGATTTGGCAAACCTTCAATCAGAGAAAGGAATTCCAGAAGAACTACACAGGTGTATATGGGAAGGGGAGGCCAATCAGAAAATGTTCTTCTATCCGATGCCCGATGGAAAAAAGTTACTATATCTCCCAGGAGATCTAGCTAGACAGTTGGTTGAATATAATTACAACATTTTGGGCCATATAGGTACAGAAAAATTATGGACCATAGTAAAACAGAAGATGTGGAATCCATGTCTAAAGAAGCTATGCAAGACTGTTTTAGAGGAATGCTTGGTTTGTCTGCAAACTAATGCATGTGTAAAGAAACCTCAATTGCATAGAGTGCCAATGACAGATGGGCCATGGTACATCATACAGATATATTATGCAGGACCCCTCTCAGCTGTGAAAGAGGGATACAGATATTTATTAGTGGTGGTTGATGTGTTTTCAAAGTGGGTAGAGGTAATTCCCACCAAGAGTATGACAGCTAAGACTACAGCAGAGGCATTATGGAAAAACATTTTTGTTCACTGGGGATGGCCTCATGTCATAAAATCAGATAATGGACCCCAGTTTACAAGTCAAATAATGTGGCATTTGTGCAAATTGTTAGGGATCCAACGCAGGTTTCATGTTCCATATCATCCACAATCCAACAGAATTGTTGAAAGGATGAACTGGATAATCAAGGAAAGGTTAAAAAAGGCATGTTTGGAAAAAGGCAAGGATTGGGTGAGATATTTGCCATGTATTCTATTAGGCATTAGGGGTGGGCTACCCCTAACAGAAAGACAGGAATTTCACCTTCTGAGGTGATGACAGGAAGGAAAATGCCCCCCACACTTCTTTATGACCCAGAAACGGTGGATAATCGACTGTTACTGACAGCAGTAGAGCACCAAAAATGGTTGAAAGACATGCAGGGGGTATGTGACACTATAGCCAGAGAACAGGCATAACGTCTGTGGAAGAGCATGCCAGCGCTTCCCACGGAAATGCAATTACAGTGTGAAGATACAGTGCTTATTAAGAACTTCCAGAAAGGGGGACCAGGGGACAGTAACTGGCAAGGTCCATACGAAATGACAGAACAAATAGGACCCTTAGTATACAGAATACAAAGGAAAAATAAGGAAAAGGTTAACCCTTGAAAGCAGGGGACATCCAAACAAAAGCAACATATCACAGAGATCAGTGTAAGCTAATGAAAGCCAAAACAAAGATAGAGAAGTAACAGTCTATTATAGTCTGTTAATAGTGCTAGGAAAGTAACAGTTTATTTAAATTTGTTTCTAGATGACAACAAATCCAGTTGAATGGCAGCCAGAGGAAACAGAGGAAACTAGACCTTGCGTGCAGAAATGCAAGCTTTGGGTGTGCATTATAATAATGCTCTTATGGACTGTAATATTAATATTCTATAGTTTGTATGTTATACATATTTTTAAAGAGATTAAGGTGCTCGAAGCATGCAATGTAAATAAAGAAAATGATCAGGTAAAAGTAATTCAAAAAAGAAATGTACATATAACACAAAATGTAGATAAAAAGGTTGTAAAGAAGAAATGGGGAGAGATACTCCAATATAACAGATTATGAGAACAGGGACACCATGACTGGGTACCTGATTTCAATACATTTTTGGCCATGCAAAAATTGTTTGCAAAGGTACACAGTCAATCAAATTGTTGGGTTGTAGCCACATTCCTTACAGAGGGAAAATGCCATTGCATGCAGTTCCCGTAAATGTTACAGATACAGGTTTTATGTTTAAAGGATCTTATAAAAATAGAATTGTAGAACAATCAGCCATTAAAGAACATTTACAGTTGATGAAAGTAGAAAAAGGGATACTCTGTTTTCAAAAGAAAGGGACAGTCAGGGTTGGCATTAGTAATTGTAACTATTCCATTACTTTACACCAACTTTGCTCACATGGTAAGCTTGAGTATCATGGAGGAGTTGATAAAATAAAAACATTATGGGAGTCAACACATAACATTTCTTTTATGGAAGGGATGAAAGACTTAAAAGTGAAGCCACAACTAATTTAATGGACCAAGAGAATGTTACCATTCTGGCAGAAGGGTTCTTTTTCATATGTGGGAAGAACGCTTACAAATGGCTACCGATAGGTTGGCAGGGATCCTGTTACAATGGGTATGCAGTTCCAATGATGAAAATTACTCACACATTACCAGAGGACATGGTAAGAAATCACTGGAGAAAGAGGGAGGCTCCTGATAGTTTCTCTAAATTAGGGGAAGACCTAAAACAGTTGGACATAGGAGATGGTGTTAATTCGGGAGCTGAAATCTTTCCTTGGTATGGTGCCGCTAAGGCAATATGGGAATTATGAAAAGTTGCAAAGCTGATGGAAGTTTTAGCAAATGCAACTTATGGAGCAATCTCAGACATAACAGAATAGATGGTAGGAATGAGGACAATGGTCTTCCAAAACAGAATGGCTTTGGATTACCTGCTTGCTAGCCAAGGGGGAGTATGTGCTTTAATCAAAACAGAATGCTGTATGTATATTCCCAATAAATTGGAATCCATACATCAACATTTAGGGAGAATCTCTGAGGTTTCCTTAAAATCTAGGAAAACATGGAGTACAGAGTGGTCTGATTGGTTAAGTGGACTGTTTTCAGGTTGGTGGGGTACTATAATCATAAGATTGACCGCCTTAATTGTCATTATCTTTTTATCTACAACAGTTTGTATGTGTGTTAAAATTTGTCTTAATAAAACCATTAATCAAGTGACTGTTGTCAGCAACAAAAAATGGTATTAAATACAGTAAATGAAAGGGCTCAAAGTACAGATGATCATATTCTTCTGTAAACTGCATTTTTCTTTTCTTAGCTTAATTAAAATAAAAAGGGGGAATTGATAGAGATTATATAAAATTAAATGTACTTTCCCCAAAGCAATTAAATGTATGCTTCAAGGCAAAGACTGTATGTTTCTTATTAATACAAGCTTTTGACTGGTAAAGCAAGGGTTAAACTTGTTACAAGATTTTGAAATAAATATTACTCTATAGAAGCAGGAACTGCAAGAAACTGCAAGGCGGAAGCGCATAAGATAACTTGCTTAAGCAAGCATGAAAGCAGTTAACAATAGATAAGTAATAACGGCTATGTGTCTGACACGTGAAAATAAAACATGCTTAGTTAGCTTTACTGTAAATATGTTTTCCAGTTTAGTTTATTTTTGTGGGCAAGGCATAAACTGTAAATGGCATCTTGTTAATAATATTTTGGACATACAAAGAAGGAAGTTGCAACAGGGACTTTTTTGCGAAGTCTTCAGATACAGCAAGGAAGAAAATAACCAAAGAAGGACATGGAACAGAAATCAACCATGCAAACCGCAAGAACATTAAAAACATCTGTTGCTTTGAAAAGAATATATAAACTGGACATTGTTTTCTCTTCTTCAGAGACATTGTAATTCAGGGTGCATGGATTTTCGAGAAACTTTCATTCGAGTCATGTTATAATAGAATTGAAATAGCTCTGACAGTGTTAACTGCTTGGCAAGACTTTTGTTTAAGTTCATAGGTTCATAGGAAGGTACTAGGCTATTGGCTCTAGGGCCTATACAAGCCCAGCCAAAGAAGTAAACTGGCTTTTGGCACCCAAGAAAATTATTTTCCTGTGCCACTGTCGAGAAGAGCCACAGAAGTGATCCCCGGGGTGAATTTCCTATTTCCCATCCAATCATCAAGATTTTTCTTGATAAGTACTAATGAGGAGCTTTGTTTGATATAGATAGGTAGTTTATTCCACATTATGGGAAGTCTCTGGGACAGGAATCTATCCCTCCAGCATGTTCTGTTTATTGTGGTGACAAGGTTTATGTCCGTAGAGCGTGTGGCTCAGAGGGATTGGGACTTCTTTAAGTGAAGCATGTCCAACAGCTCTGGGTTTGACATAGCTTTGTATGTTAGGCAGAGATCACCTCTGAGTAGGCGATATGCGATGGAGTAAAGTTGGAGTTGTTTGAGATGGTCTGTATAGGGCATCTGTTTGAGGCCGGTAATCCTCTTTGTGAGGTATTTCTGCGGCCTTTCCAGTTGTTGTAGATGTCTTGTGAGGTACATACCAAAAGGGGCATTGTACTCTATAATGGGTCTAATGAGTGATGAGTAGAGGGGAACAATGACCACTTTTTTTCTGGATGAGAAACCTTTTGTGATGATGTGTGCCACGTAGAAGAATTTCCTGACTACTGTGGCGATGTGATTATCAAAGGAGAGACTACTGTCTACCTGTGCCCAAGGTCTCTTATTACATTTTCGGTGTTAAGCATACTACCGTCTATGTTGTAGTTCATGGGAACAGAGTTTTTACCAAAGGGGATGACAATGCACTTTTTGGCATTGAGCTTGAGGCCATGGCTTTGACACCAGGTATCTGTCTCAGTAAGGCCCTTTTGTAGGATGTCCACATCGTTAGGAGTTCGATTATGGCTCCTAGTTTTCAGTCATCTGCGAACTTCGTTAGCCAAAGACCTTCTGTGTTAGCCTGTACTTCAGAGAAATAGATACCAAACAGGAGAGGACCCAGGACTGAACCCTGTGGTACTCCACTTGTCACTGGTCTGAAGTCGGATTTGGAGTCTGCTACTTTCACAGTGTGGGTTCTGTCAGTGAGCCAGTTGGCAACCCATCTTGCGACATAGGTATTTATACTTAGTTTAGTGAGTTTATCTATAATTCCAGAGTGGGGGATGGTGTTGAAAGCCTTGGCAAGATTTAGATAGGCTGTGTGAACCACCTTACCCTCATCTACGGCTTTGGTGACTGCTTCAAATAAGTCTATCAGGTTTAGGAGACATGATCTGCCCTTTACAAACCTGAACTGGGTGGGGTCCAGAGTTTGGAGATTACCAGTGCCTTTGTTTATAAGTTCCATAATGATAAGTCCCATGGCCTTGCAGACCAGGCTCATCAGGCTAATGGGCCAGTAGTTCCCGGGGTCCGTGGTGGCTCCCCCCTTGTGGAGTGGGATATCTGTCGCTGTGCGCCGCTCAGCGAACACAAAGCCTGAGGTGAGGCTATGATTGAACATGGTACTTAGATGGGATGCCAGTTTGTTCTATAGTTCGTGTAGAACACAGCCTGGGATGTTGTCTGGTCCCATGGATGCTGTGTTCTTGGATTTGGAGAGTGTGGTTTTTACCTGTACAGCCGTGATTACAGGAACTCTGCATTCTTCTGATATAGAGATGGGCTCTTTAGGGGTGAGGGGGTAAAATTAACACTGAACCTATCTGCCAGGATGTTGGCAATATCAGTTGGGTCTGTATATTTAGTGCCATTGTGCTGTAACTCAGAGCAGATCTGAGTGTTGTCATTGAGATTCTTGACATAGCTATAGAATGCTTTGTGGTTGTCTTTAGAATCAGTGGCAATTTTGTTTTCGTAGCTAGCTTTGAAGGATTGTATCAGGGATCACAGCTTCTTACTGAGGCTGACCAGGGATCTCCTCCACTCATGGGATTTTACTCTCTTCTGCAACAGTTTCTTCCTTCTGTTGTACAGTTTGTTTATTGCAGGGGCCCACCAGATTGGCTTCCTTTTTTTAGAGGATAGCGTCATGGTTCTGTTTGGGATAGCACGATCCATGCACTCGTGCAAGTGCTTATAAAGTGCAATTGTGTAGGATTCAGTAGTCGTAACTGTATTGTCCATCTGCATGGGTGCCATGAAGTTCACCACTTCTGTCTTAAGAAGCATGAAGTTGGCTTTGGAGAAATTTTTTACCGTAGTTTCCTTAATGGGGGGTGAGGGCAGGATGTGGATATCTAGGGTAATTTGTTTATGGTCGGATCGGACTAATGAGGCGTTGACTTCAGGTGAGGAAGACCGATCACTCATGTTGGTAATGACTAGATCTAGGATACTGTTGCTCCTGGTGGGGCATTGGAGTTGATGAATTCCAGAAAGAGTTGAGTGAAGGACTTGGTACATAAGCAGTTTTCCCAGTTAATGGTGGGGTGGTTGAAATTGCCCATTATTAGGGTGTTTGGTTGAACCCTAATATTTTCCAGTACATCAAGAAAAGAGGAGTGGGAATCCTGGGGCATGGTGGGGGATCTGTAGCAAGCTACAATTTGGATTGCAGTTTTGCCCAGAGTTAGTTGCACTTGGATAACCTTAAGTGCATTATGCTGAGCAACTAGCCTGGAGGTGTGGATATCTTTAATGAATATGGACACACCTCCACCTTTGGTGTTCCGGTCCAGGTTACATGGCCAGAAAGTGTGGTATGAGTTATAGCCTGGTAGTGCAGGGGTGCTCTCTAGAGCCTTGAACCAGGTCTCAGTCACTGCACAGATATCGATGTTCTCCATTTTAAGGAGTGCCTCGAGTGAGTGCATTTTGAGATTTAGACTTCTAGCACTGAGTAGCATCACCCTCAGTTTTTGCTTGCCTGTTCCTGTTGCTGTGGTGAATTTATTATTTGAACCTTGCCTAAAAAAGGCACTATAGGAGCGGCAAAAACCTTAGCCAGTATCTGGAATCCCAGGGATGGCAGGTGCAGGCCATCTCTGGCAAAGCATCGTGGTCTGTCGACCATGTTAGCCCAGGCAGACAGATACTGGATCCCTTTAGAATGACACCAGAAGATTAGCAAATTGTTGAAGTCAATGATTTTGTCCTTGTACTGCGGTATCATTCTGAGTGATGGCAGAATGCTACTCAGGACTAGGTAGCTAAGTACAATAAATAATAACGGGTACAGTAGTATGTTTTCAGGCTGGTTACTTGCTGACATTTTTACATAATTTAACAGTTACAGTAAAGGCAGGAAACAAGTGCAAATGTGGGCATTTAATCCAGGAAGTTGAAAGGGATTGACAAACTGTCCAAACAACCAATGAACTACAATTTATGGGCCAGAAACCACTCCTCTTGTGGTAGATAAGCTACCTAGCACTTACCACTTCTACTGATAAGCTAGAAGGCTTCCCTCCAACACAGAAAGGCTTGGGGGGCTCAGAAGCTTACAAACAGTCCTGAATACAGCAAATCCATATCAGGACTAGACTAGTTACAGGAAAAGCAGGAAACAAGCTTAGAACTTTTTTTTTTACAGAAAAGCAGCTAAAACAGCAATAAAAACAATTCAAATGCAAGTTAGCACACATGAGTGTGTAGCAATATTAAAAGTAAATACAGTTTAAATAAATGCAATTAAATTTAAAAAAATGACTAAAAACAAGTGCAGAAAGCAGTATATTAGGAAAAAAATCAAGATGGAAGCACTTAGAGTATCAGAAAACAATGCCAGCAAATATATAAATAATTCAGTCAAGCAAAAATTAAGACAGTGCAGAACTCTGAACAGTTAAAAAGTGCCAAAAATATACTTATCAGCTCTATATTTCCAGATTGTTTGAGAAGCACACTCAGTCAGAACACAAGGAGATTCTAGCAATGGTAGGTTCTAGCAAAATGTTTTTTTTTTTTTTTTTTTTTAGTAAAGTAGAAAGGGAGAAGGGAGGAACAGAAGATAATTCAAGGTTAAGAAACTAAGTGGGATGGCCTTCTCAAATGTTCTCTCTGTATTAGGTAGAATGAGATAATGACACTAGACTGGGAGGACTGTCCCAGATCAAATTTACAGCAGGGGCAGGCAACTGCAAACCTACCAGCCTTCCTCCTACAGAAACCTCTTTCCTTGCTATTCACATCTGTTTTTTGATCCTTTCCAATGAAGACTGTAGAATGACTTCTTTATAACCTCCATATTTCATTCTCTGCTTTATATCCTAAGCTACCTGTTGGAACTCCTAATCTTCTGAACCCCATAATACTTACAAAATGTTCATATGGGAGTGAACTGACCAAGTGATTGGGATGTGCAGTTGTAGCATAAAGAAAAGCACTGGTGGATACGGATTTCTGTACATTCTTGTCTGCATACAACCATTTTGTACATAAATAGAAATACCCAAATACTAAATACACGATATTTGTTAATTTTAAGTAAAAGATACACCACAAATTTCCCCTTTACATTCTGTCAAAAATCCCATAAATTCTTCTTGTGTTTCTTTTACAATCAAAACTAACTCATCTATAAAATGTTTATATTGAACAAGATTATTAACAAAGTATTCATTTCTCTAAAGATATTCCTCTTCAAACAATTTCATAAATAAACTGACACAGCTTTTGGCAGAGCTTGTCGCTACTGCTGTGTCCAAGATCCGTTTCAAATACTTACCTTATAAAATAAAACAAAAACTCAGTTAATTGGAAAACATATATTAGGTTACAGTTCTATATTACAAAAATGTGAAACTACTGTCAAACAAAACTCATGGCTGGCTGAAGAATAAAAACTTGAAACATCAATTGCTACAAACACGGGACCCTTCTGCCATTGCATTTTTTCATATTTCCTTAAAAATTGAGAGCTATCACTAAGATAAGGAGGTGACTGTTTCATATAAGAATATAACAATAAATCTATGATAATTCCAACCCTTTTCCATTGCCCTCCATATTGGATACCACTGGCCTTCCAGATCGGTGGACTGCATTGTTATGTATCTTGGCAGTAATTAAAACAATAATATGTGGATTACTATTCATCAACTTCTCCATCACTGTCTCTGATACAATGCCTTTCTGTACAATGTTTTCACATAAAAAGTTATGTACTCACCATAACATTCTGTCTGTGTTGTCCATTTTCATTCTTCCTCAACTGTTGGGTTCAGATATGATCCTCGGACCTGATTTGGCTGCTTCTTCTAGCTCGTGAGACACTAAAACTCTCTAGTTCCTCCCTTACCCACAATGCCCTAGTAATCTAACATACCTCAAACCTTGTTTGCTGGCCCATAAATATGCATTCATTCCTCAACTGTTGGGACAGAGTCCCCAGCTACCTAAATCCCAGGTGGACTCTAAGGAAGGATATTCCTGAGTACCACTGAGCCAAAGACTCCTCTTCCCCTACAGACCAGTTGTGCAATCATCATCCAATAAAGATCTAGATGAAAAGGCTAAAGAGGTTGCCATAGATCTAGTGGAAACTGCTTTTGATAAAGACAAGCCTATTTTTTTGTAAACAAAAGTAATGCAATCAGTTAACAATTTGGCTAAACTCACTTTAGGAACTGGTGGTTTGCATAATCTTGATTCTGAGAAAGAACCAAATAATTGTTCTGATTTCCTGAAATTTTTGGTTCTATGTGGATAAAACTATAATTGTCTGTGAACATCTAAAAGGTGGAACATACTCTCCTTTATTTGAGAAATTTGGAAAGAAGACTGAAAGGTTGATAGTTTGATTAATAATGGATTCTGACACCACATTAGGAAGAATGGAAGGAATGGTCCATAAGGATACTCTATCCTTATGAAAAATCAAATAAGGAGGTTTGAATGACAGGGCCTATAATTCTGATACTTTTCTGGCAGAGGTAATGGCTACTAAAAAGATAGTTTTCCAGATCAAGAATTTTAGTTCACACTTAGCTGATGGTTCAAACGGAGATTGTGTTAAAGTTTGCAAAACAATGTTCAAATCCCAAGGAGGAGTGGGATCCTTTAATGGGGGTCTAAGAAGGAAAGTTTCTCTTAGAAAGGTTTTACAAAGTTCGGAAGATGCTAGATGAGTTATTTACTCCAATATGAAAATAAGAAAGGACAGCTAGCTGTACTTTTACAATAGAAGAACTGCGCCTTCACTGAAAATTGTAGCTAAAAATTCAAGAACTTTAGAAACCAGTGCTGAAAAGTGATCCAGATTCTTTTGCTGTACCGAAATGATAAATCTTTTCCATTTACTTCTGTAAAGTTTACTTGTGGAAGCTTTGTGGGATGATAAAAGAATGTGACAGACAGGGGAGGAAACCCTGGGCTGTCTAGTAATCAATGGAACTGGGGAAACCATGTGGTCAATTTTAGGCAAAGAATGTCTAGATGAATCATGTCTGTTGGGTGAGACAGCAGGTATGGATTTGGCTCCAGAATTCATGGAGGATGAAGGAGATTAGGCCAAAGAAAGGGAAACCAAATCTGACTAGGCCAGTAAGGGGCAATAATAATTAATATGCTCTTCAATCAAGGTGCTTTCTGAAGAAATTTGGGAATAAGAGGTAAGGGGGGAAGGAATAAAGGATACGGGGGAGGCAATTGTAAAGTACAGCATCCCTCAGTGACTCCCTCAGTGGGGGGATCAGGGAAAAGAGCCTGCTGCACTTGTTGTTTTGTGCAGATGCAAAAAGGGAAATGCCTACACCTATCACCTGCAAGGTACCTTCACAAGGCCATCAATGGAAAATCTTTTCTGTAACCTTCATGTTGAGGAACCACTCATGAGGCATTAGAATAAACTTGCTTAACTTGCCTGCAATGACACTGGATTTCCCCAGAATGTATGTTGCTATCAGGAATCAATTGGATGAGATTGCCCAGTGCCATACTCTCATAGTTTTTTGACAAAGGGGGTCAGAATTGGTTCCCCATTGTTTGTTGATGTACTAGACCACTGACATATTGTCCATCTGGACTGCAACAGTGCCAGTGGGGAGAGTGTCTTGAAAGGCCTGCAATACTAAGAGGACAGCTCTCATTTCCAGGACATTAGTATACATACTGGCCTCTTCAGCAGACCATGTACCTTGGACTGTCTTTCCCAAGAAGTTCCCACCCACCCAATCTGGGAGACATCTGTGGTCAGTATGTCCTTGGGTTGGGAAGAACAAAGGGGTGACCATCTTATTTGATCGGAGTGTGTCGAACATAGAAGATAATTTTTGCAAGCCTGTGTTATTTTAATCTGACTGGACCATGGTTGATGGAGAACAGACCACTGACCTGAGAGTGTCTGCTGAAGAATCCTCAGATGGTACCTTGCCAGTGGTACTAGAATAATTGCCACTGACATGGCTCCCAAACCTAAGAGGATCAGTCAAGCTGAAAGAGAAGAACTTGGAATGATTTTCCTGACCTGGAACTGAACAGTTTGAACTCCTGACAGAGGCTCTTTGAGTGACTGTAGTGAGCAAGATTCCAATGAATTCCAATATCTGTGTAGGTTTGAGATGAGATTTGTTGTGATTGATTGAAATTCCCAGGTGAGAGCATAACTGGAGTATCCAGTCTCAAGCTAGAATCAGATGATGTCTGGTCAGAGCGGTTATAAGCCAGTCATCCAGATATGGAAACACACAGAATACCTGCAGTCTTACATGAGCTGCTACTACTGCCATACACTTGGTAAACACCCTGGGAGCTCTTGTGAGACCAAAGACAGAACTCTGAATTGGTAATGACTGGCTCCCAGCCAGATGTGTAGATACTTCCTGGATCATCTGTTCATTTTGATATGATAGTACGCATTCTGAAGGTCTATCGGGCATATCCAGTCGTCCTTGTGCAAAAAAGGCAGACTGGACTGAACCATGACCATCCAGAATGCATACTGAACCAACTGATTTAGACTGCTGAGATCCAAAATTTGTCCCAGTCCCATGTTTTCTTTGCCAGTAAAAATAATCCTGAATGGGTTTTGGACTCTTTCTGGTCTGGGGGGACTTCTTGGATGACTCTTTTTTTCTAGCAGCTTGTTTATTTCTAGTGCTGCTGCTTCCTTCTGATGGGTGGAACATCAGGGATTTTGTTTACTACTAGTGGATGTGGATGGGAAAATGGTATTATATAACCTCTGGATATTATCCTCCACACCCATGAATCTTTTGTAATTTCTAGCCAGGCTCTCTAGTGCAGGGATAGACAACCCACGACTGCCTCCACAGATGGACAGTTGGGTCTTCTTTCAGAAGCGCTGATAGGATCTGTCAGAGAAGGTTAGTTCCCTGGTTATGCAGACCACCTCTGCCGTGGGGATGGTGTCTTCTTTAGAGTTCCCCCCTCTGCCCTGGGGGAACTGTCTCTACGTGGATCATGGAAGGAACCTTGTGATTTTTTGAACCACATTTTCCATCCGACATGCTGGTTCCTAGAAAAGGTCCATTGAAGGGTTGAAAACATACGCTCACAGCAGACAGGGTTTTCCCTTCCTGCTCCCACCTAGAGAGTGTGTCTTTTACTTTGGGGCTAAATAAGGAACTTCCATCAAAAGCAGCCTTGACAAAGGAAGATTTGAAGGGTCCACAAAGTCGCACAAGCACATCCAAGCATGTCTTCTAATGTCACTGCCTGAACCTAATGGCTACGGTGTTTGCCTTACAAACACAAGGTGCAGGGTTTGATTCTCACAAGGGATAATTGGCTAAGCTTAAAATGACTCGCAAGGACAGTTAGCTTAGTACTAATCTATGAACCTCTATGAACATGAGGTACCTTCAGCTGCGTGGGAGATAAGCCTCATGGACCAGTTTGAAATGGACTGAAGGGTAGCCAACTGCAAGGCAATAGTGCTCTCTGCCCCAGAGAATATGTTTCCACAGAGAGATTTGGAACGTTCCTTAAACAAATCTCTCTGGAGTCTCATGAAGTGTGCCAAATAATTCAGGGGCTGAAGGTTAAAGGTCGTAGAAGCATAGACTCACTTCCTAAATCTGTCCAATGTCCTAGACTTCCTGTTAGGGTGATGGACAGTGGAACTTTGCTCCACTAGTTCCTTCTTCATGGCTGCCACTGTGACCATGGCTTTAACTGGTACTCCCTTGCTCCAATATGTTCTGTCTTTTGGTGCTGCCAGGATCCCATATGGTCTTTTAGGGATAGGCTTTATGGTATCAAGCTCCTTCCATGCCCATTGAGAGACTAAATCAATAAGCTCATCGGTGAGTACAGTCACTCAGGAAGTAGACGGGCCAGCTCCAAGAGCCTCCAGGAATACTGACTCCTCTTGGGAAGAGTTGTAGGGGGACCAACCACCCTTTTGCTTTATGAGTTCTAGGATGTCTCCAAATGAGGCATCATCAGATGGTGATCTTGGGGATCCTTCCTCTTCAATAAAAGTCAGTATCTTCTGTGACAGACTCTTGTGGAGAAGCCAAGTGCTTCCCTTTACACTTTCTCTTCCAAGAAACTTCTTCAGTGGGATGCTCCAGAGAAGTGTCTGAAGAGATTAATATACCCTGCTGGGTGTTCTGGAAACTAATTTGGGCTGGCTGTCCTAGTGGCACAATTGGTTGAGGTGCTAGAAGCAGAGTCACATGGAGTTGGGTAATCAGAGCCACAGAGTGGAGAAAAGTCCAAACACAGAAAGCTCTCTCCACTAGCCCAAAAGCTCTGACAAGATATGCTTATGGATTGTAGGCTGTCTCTGCCCAAAAGTAGACTACTAAAGGAGGGAGTTGGAGCCAAGCTATCTAGTGCCAATGCTCTGAGGGGCAGAGATGGCTCCAACAGCTTCAGAGTTGGCTCCAACAGCTTCAGAGTTGGCTCCAACACCCCAGATCTGACACAAATGCTATGGCTCCAAGAGTCGTCCAGTTCCGAGGTACTCAGTGCCAGACCACCCAGAGATGTTAATGGAGTGGAAGATACCAGTATCTTCAGATCTGATGTGGATGATTCTGGAATCTTCGGATCCAATGGCTCCAAAACCAGTGGTTGGATCAGAGAAGGAGCCAATAACTGGGAAGTAGTACTGATAAGGGTCTCTGGACCCAATGGGGTTGGATCCGGAAGAACCCCCATTTGAATCTGTATAGAGAGGAATTTCCTCATCATCCTGTCCAAATCAGCTTTAGTCAGACTCTTGTAAGATTGTATAGAGGATGCTGCAGGAGAGGATCTGGACTGGTGTCTTGGTGACCATTCCAAAAATGGAGAGGGAAACCAACAGGAGACAGCATCCAGAAACAGTTGCAGCAACTGGATCCGAGGGGATTTCTCTGGTCAAGATTTTGGACCCAAAGAAGTTGGATCTGAAACTTTAGACATTTTACTGGGAGGTTCGGGTACTGGAGCCGAGGAAGTAGTCAGATCTGTTGATTGTTTTCTACAGTCTTTATGAAGGGATTCTCTCTTCTTGTCAGCTTTTTGGGGGGTTTGTTCCTCAGAGGATTTCAAAGCAGATTTAGAGAGGAGCAAACCTCTTCAAATTAGCTTGTTTTTTTCTATCAATCAAGGATCTCGGATTGAAGGCCTTACAAATATCGCAGCTTGAATCAAGGTGAGCTAAGACTAAACAACAGATGCACTTTGAATGTGCCGCAGACCACACATTTTTTGAAAGTAGAAGGTTTCTCAGACATACTTTAAGAAGAAGAAAGAGGATAATTAATATATATTTTTTAGTAGACGGAAGATAAGAGGGGAATAAATACCAACTATGGTAAAACAAGGAGTACTAAAATGTACAATAAAGGGAATACCAACAATGGCATTCAAGAGACATGCTAGTATATAGAAATAATTTGAAATGGGAAAGGGGTAGAAATATTAACAATAATATAGGAAGAGAGAAAGCACTTAATAATGTAAAGCTATAAAGATGTAAAACTACAAAGATATAAAAATATAAGTTATAACTCACAGAAAAAGTTGCTAAGCTCAAGGGCACACAGTGACCACGTCCATATGCTAATGGCGGCAAACGAGATCTGAGGCATGTTAGGTGACTAAGGCATTATGGGTAAAGGAGGAGCTCAAGAGTTTTGGTGTCCCACAAGCTGGAAGAGGTGGCTGAGTCGGATCCGAGGATCGGAGCCAAACCCAACAGTTGAGGAATGAATGAAAATTACATCAGATCAACTGTTCAACTCGCTTTGTATTTCAACTAAAGTGTTATAAATTTACCTTTACCCACATGATTTAAGCAAGCCATTATACCTAACAAGGTAAATATTATTTGGGAAGTAAGCCCAGTCCAGGGGTGCTGTCAGGCCTGATGCTATAGAAGAAGGCTGGCTACACCTCTGGAAGGACATTACAAAGAAGGGTGTCTATACATCTGGAATGACATTATTTCCCCAAAGCACACATCTTGGAGGAGATTATTGTACTTAGAGAATGGGCTATTTGTTAAACTGTTTTGTAATTGTTTTTTTTTTTACTATATACTTTTTTATATTTTTGATGTAAAATAGTTCCTCTGCCTAATATTTCAAACTTATTGTAGCATGTATAGCTGTTGTTGGAGGAAGCGTTTTGCATCCAGAATAAAAGTTATGCAAATATTTAATGTCTAAACACACACACGCGCGTGCGCACACACACACACACACACACACACACACACACACACACATTCAGATGCACAGAGACAAACTCACTCATAGATACATAGAAACATATATATATATATATATATATATATATATATATATATATATAATATATATATATATATATATATATATATATATATATATACACACACACACACACACATGCATATGCCCACTCGTTAACAGACAGTTTCTTGAGTGTATATACCTCAAATGCCTGACTGACATAAAATGTATGAAAAAAAAGAACTTACAGAATGGAAGTTACTGTAATACTGCACAATTCTGCTCTGTCCCTTGTAGAATGTTTGGTTTGTTAGTAAATCACTGAGTATTAAAGACTGTCAATAATAAGAGGCATTAGAGTTTCAAACTTTTTATTGTTTAGGCAATGCATCCTGATGGACTGCTTGCTGCAGTTGAAAGATGTTAGTATGTGCTGTTTCTGACTCACTAATGCTTTCTGTTTTTATGTCTCTGTCTCTCTCACACACACACAGACACACATACACACACACACACACACACACACACACACACACACACACACACACACACACACACACACACACACACACACTTTGTTTTTGTAACTTTATGCTTGCTAAACAGCAAAGCTCCATTTAGACAGTGTAAAAATGGTAACCGATTTTTCACTGCCATGAAGCGGCAGACTTGTTTTTTACCAGGCATTACCTATATATTAATACCCTACTGGAGAACATTTGTTCTCCAATCAGGGTGAAGATGTACAGTTTGTCCATTCTCCAGCTACTCATAACACATACTTAAATAATATTTTCTGCTCATTATTACTATATTTCCATCTTTGTATGTGGGTTTAATTACTGTTGTTGAGACTATTTTTTTTTAAGATTAACCATTCTTTCTTAGACAAATTACATTGTATAAAATATTTTGAAAAGTTGTTGTTGTGTCTTTCGGCTTTTCCCGGTTAGGGGTCACCACAGCGGAACTCCGGTCCGCTAATGATTGGCAGTTGATTTTTACGTGCCGAGTTGCCAGCTCTGATGCACAACCTTCAACGAAGATACGCCCATTCACGCATGTCTCCACGCAGAAGACACTCTAGCTGAGAGTCGAACCGGACAGCGTCTTACTGTGAGACGACAACGCTACCGCTGCACCACCACTGCGGATCACATAAAATATTTTGAAAAGTAAAATATATATTCAGTTATGTCCATCTCTGCAACAATATACAACACCATAGCTGACTTATTGGAACAAGGTGGAATATAATATCTCTGACTCCTAAACTGAACTGATTGTGTGACACTGTCCACAGAAAAACTGGTGTCCATTTTTGTTTGTGGCTTAATAGCAAAAAATATTAAAGCTTTATCTTCATGCAAAGAAACTCAAATCAAGTAAAACCTCAGAAACAGATATTCCCGAAGTGGGTATGTGCTTTAATTCTCTTCTGAAAACTTTTTTTTACTTTATTTGGTAAAGTAATCTCTCTAAAAATATGATAACCTGCTTATTGGCATCAAGGGGTGACTGCAAGGCCAAACATTTTAACTGCCACAAAGGGCTGGGTTGAGGTTGAAAACAGTCTGTTGGTCATCCCACCAACCCAGTTAAAAAAGTAAGCATTTAAGTAAATTAACAAATAAAAATGCCCTCTCCCACATGTAATTATCTCCTAGACTGAAACTGTTGCTCAAATTTAGTATTACTTGCTGTTTGTATGTTTCTGTCTGTTTGTAATTCCTTTCTTTGTTTTGTTTCATTTTGACTTTTCCTCAGTTTTAAGCGGCTTCCCTCAAATAGTATCCTGCCAGTGCTGGGATCCGCCATGCTGCTGCCCCTTCCCTGTATTTGTTGCACAATAAATGCTATGCTGGGGACATTACTAAGGAAACCACACTCCTTCCCCAAACATTTTCATGTCACACCAAAGCTTATAGCACTTTTGAGTTGCTATTTTCATGTCAGAATGCTGCAAATTAGTGAGTAATTTCTCTGCTTTATTATTTAATTGTGATCAAGCAGCTCTGGATGAAGACTGGACTAAAGCTAGTTTATATTCCATACTTCTATCTGATGCTTATTATATTTCACAGGAATTAAAAAAAAAAAAGAAAAACGCTCTATCAGACAGTTCATAGTCGCACTCTCCCATTGCAATTTTATGTCCTGAAAGTCTGGACCAAATGTGAAAGAAGGTTTCACAGCCACCCTTAAATCACTGAGGGGACAGGGCATGTAATAAATGCTGCTGCAGCAGAACAATATTAGTTGAATGTTCAACTATTTTTTCAGCATTAAACTTTAAATTACTGCATTACTTACCTGGATCAGCAAACTATGTAGGATGAAGATGACCTACTTCAACCTATACAGATTCTCCCCTTTGAAATACATGGGTGTGTGCAGCTAAAATGGAATGTGCACTTACTCATTTTGTGCACTCATCTACATGGAATGCTTCCTCCAGAGTACTGCACTGTGGTGTTAATGAAGTCAGTCACCATAGGTTCATAGGTTCATACTAGGCTATCTGCCCAAGGGCATTTATAAGCCTAGCCCAGAGTTTTTTTTTTCGCCCCCCCCCTTTAGTTTGGAGGGATACTATGCCTTTGTTTTGCTGTGCCTGTCAAGCAGTGACACTGAGATAATCTTCAGGGATGGTATCCATCCTCTCCATCCATTGGTCAAAGATTCTCTCTTGAACAAAGCCAAGGTGCTCTGCTGCCTCACATGTGTTCCATTTTGTCCACAGACTCTGTGAAGATGAATCTGTCCCTCCAGCCCCTCCAAATAATCCCTCCAACAAATCCTTAAGTCTCCTTGTAGTCTGGGAGGGATCTAGATTTTTTTGATTTTTGATGTTCATAGGTTTGAATATGACAAACACTCCCGCTATTACATTTACACGGGGGGGGGGCTGTACCTCACAATGGTCAGTAAAAGACGCTGTGCTACTGTGCAGCAAGGAGCTCTGCAAACTGGTACACGGTTGCCTACTATGTCATGCACTTTGAATACCTGGTAACCTGTCTATTAATTTCAGACAAACTTTCATGCATATAGATACATAAATAGAGAGTGAACTTACATATGCTTATATATGCCAGATGTGACCATATACGTTGTCTAATTTAATGGGGCAACATGCAGTTTAATGGAGCACACCACAGTCCTACAGCATGCCCAGCCTATTTATTTGTCCTCAGCATGTCAAGTAGAGTTTTAATCAGGCTTTTTTTCCATTGCAGTGCCTACATTCCTTAAAACTGAACAAGAAGAAAGACAGAAGGGAGAAAGAAAGAAGAAAAAAAGAATAATGCAGGACTCTTTCAAGGCCCTGTAATTGGAATGAGTAAACTTTAAATCCTTTAACAAGGTTCTATTGGAGGGCAAGTCTGGTGCCAGCAGCCAGAGTAATTCCAGCTTCAATAGTGTATATTAAAGTTGCTGCAGTTAAAAAGATCATAGTTAGATCTTGGGATTGGGCTGGCGGTCCGCTGCGAGGTGAGCTACCACCTGTCCCAGCCCCTGCCTCTCAGTGCTCCCTCAATGCTCTTAACTGAGTGTCCCGGGGGTCCGAAGCATTTACTTTGAAAAAATTAGAGTGTTCAAAACAGGCCGGTTGCCTGAATACTGGGCAGAACGTGTGCCCTCGTGTCGGTGACGCGACATTCGAATTTCTGCCCTATCAGCAGCAACACCTATTTACAATCCCCATTACACTTACAAATAATTGAGAAAACCTTACTTTATAGCATGCAAACAAAACCATACACCACAAAATTAGTACTATTACGAAAAAATATTTTCTTTACTTACAGTTAATTTTCCCCTCCCAAAAGCATTTTCCCCAACATTAGTGACATGCTGTTTGGGTGTTTTAGTCTGTTTGTAATTCCTTTCTTTGTTTTGTTTCATTTTGATTTTTCCTAAGTTATATACTGTGTCTCTAAAATAGTATCGTGCCAGTGCTGTGTAGGGCATATACTTTAGAGTGGCTCACAAGTCCAACAAATTCTGAAAAAGTCCAATATTTCTAGATTTTCTTGTTCTGTCATATTTCACAAATATAAACCACAAAACAAAAGTCCTAAAACCGGTACTGCTAGAAACAAAACTTCAACTCACAATGTAATAAAAGATTAAGCGTTAATCAGTACTTGCATAAATCAAGCCTTCATCCATTTCATATGAAAACAGGAGTGGTCAAAGTGCAATTTATTTGCTTAAGTAGACTCACCAGCGAAGATGAAGTTTTCAACAGTGAATGTATTTTGTTGCAGAAACTCTTCCTGGAGAGAGGCTATGATTCGGATTGGATGAGGAAGATCATAGGACCAGTTTCATTGTTCAGGTTAACCACAGCAAATCCAGTCCTTAGGAAGACTAATACTGACTGTTTATTGGGTGAAGCACTGACCACTACCCATTCTGCAAGTAGAGTGATTGGTTATCAGGAAGCATTCCTCTTGCCAGTCACTACAGATACATCTACAATTAGCAATATTTTAAGAGGGAACTGGAAAATTATAACTGGTAATCAAGAATTGACAAAAAGCATTGGAGATCATCCTGTTTTCACACACAAAGCAGTTGAAAACATTAAAACTTTACTTGAGAAAGGCATAAAAGTGAATTTTGGGAGTAGAACTTACTTTTGGCACATGTAGGTGCGGCAAATGTAAACAGTGTCGCTTTGTAAACAATGTTTCAAGCATTTATTTCACAGCCTGAGACACCACATTACATTTGAAAGGCAAATATGACTGCCAAACACATGAGGTAGTGTATTTGCCTATATGCAAGTCTTGTCCTGGTTTTACATAGGGAAAACTATTAGAACATTTAAACAAAGAATTTACGCGCACACCCTGGAGATCAAACAAAAGGATGAGAATAATGCCTTGGCAAGGCATTCAAATGTCTGTGTAAATTTTTAAGAAATTCTTTTTTTTTTGTGCTGGACTCGGTAGACATTGGTGACCTTAATGGAAATTATAAAGGCAAACTTGAGTGCCTAGAAGCTGTCTAGCAAATTAGACTGAAGGCTGACAAACACCCAGGGATTAATGACAACATTAACATTATACATTCTTTAGCAGCACAGTGGCTACAATAACCTGTTGAAAGTTTTAAAGATTCTTTATTACTAAAAAAACTTGTGTGTGGTGTTTATTTACACATATTTCATTAGTCCTGGACAGACAAGCTTATAGTGATTGGCCATTGAAAGTATTTCGACTGCTAAATGTATTTATAGTGTTGTTTTGAGAATCACTTTTTAGGAGCTGAGATGTTAATTTTATGGCTTTAGAAGTATTACTTGATTGGTCTGAATTATCAAAATTGTTTTTGTATTGGTTCATTCAAGACCACATAGCATATGGTTGTTAAATTAAGAAAGAGTTGTTTGTGTTTAGATTCTGATGAAGTTCTGTTTGTCTTTAATAAAGAATGAAAGCACTTAATCTTTTATTACATTGCGAGTTGAAGTTTCGTTTCTAGCAGTAGTGGTTTTAGGACTTTTGTTTTGTGGTTTTTACTTTGTTGTTCTACATCAATTAGTGTTTTTTGATATTACAAATATAATTATTTAATTCAAATCCACATTAAGTTACTGGTTTTATTTATGTTCATCTCCATCTCTCAAATCCTGTCTCTGCTTCGTTTCCAATATACTCTCAATTCTTCTAGTCAAGTCTCATGCTCCCTTCCTTCTTGCCAACACTTTCTGCTGAATCAGTGGAAAAGATTTTACAGGTACAGTCTCTCTGTGGTCTTTATTACCAGAAGAACAAGATACAGAATCTCCTTCTGTTTCACAGTTCATTTTTTGTTGGACAGACTTTTGTATTTACTCCTTAGTGTATACTTCATCAAAAATTATTTTGTTCCTCCAGGGAAGAATACCTTGCAGACACCTAGTACAGCAGTTTGAATCTCAGAGTCTGGACATTCCCTGAATAGTGGAATGAATTTACTACTCCCCTGCCTGGTGTACAATGACTAATCATTCTCCACAAACTCTCTGCTGCCTCCTACTCTTAGTATTTTGTCCTTCTGCCACAGTTTTGTCAGCATCATCTCCCTCTGCTGGTAGGATTTCATCTTTACTATTAAAGGTCTAGGTTGCTTTCATATAGACAGGTTTGGAGCATAAATACGATCTGTCCTTTCAGCTAACAACTCCTGCTATGGAATACCAGTCCAGTTGCTTATTTGTGCTTTCATAAAATTAATGCAGTCTGTTCATTCCAGCTTCTCCGGTATAACTGAAAATCTCAGGTTTTACCTATGTGCTCTGTTCTCTAATTCTGTTATTTTTTTAAAACATCTCTTTCTGGGCAGTCTCATATTTAGTCAGCTTTTTTCATTTCAAGCAAGGAAAAGTATTATCTTAATTCTACATATAATATAATTAGTACAGTTTTACAATCCAGCACACTCCAGCAGCCCATAACCACAACATTATATTAACTTAATCTTGCTTCTGTCCACCTTTTTTCTTCTGTTATTGTGTAAAACCTATATTTCCTTATAGTTAAGAAAAAGTGCTCATATATTTTAACATCTTTAACATATATGACAGTCACTGAAAAGATCCCTCACGTGTTTGAAACACCCCTGACTGTGCACTGTACAAAAGTGCTTTGCAATATAACATGCAGTTTATATCATGAAATGTTTTATTTGAATACCAATAAGAACAACAATTGTTTTACTTACAGTTACTTATTTTTCCCTTTAGTGTCCTTTTAAACATTTATGACATAAAGTAGAGTACATGATTTACAGTCCACCTACAAGTTTAACAAAACAAAAGTTCAGTCTTTCTAATCTAATTCTTCTTGTAGATCCATATTTCACAAATCTGATTGATGCTTAATAGTCTCCAATTTATTCACTAATTTCAGTGCTGTTGGTATTCTTTTTAATCATCTCCAGCTTGCAACACCACACTTTCATTCACTTCCAAGGTACATCATGCTTTTTTCTGTCTCTCAACCATTTTCCTTTGGGATAATGGAAAGGGTTTCACTGGCAGAGTCTATGTATGAACTTTATTGTCAGAAAAAACAATGAGATGCAGACTTTCCTGCTGCTTGTCAGCTCATTCTTTTGTTGGATAAACCTTTTTATTTCTTCATTAGCTGTTCTGCATCAAAAATGTCACTGGTCCTCCAGGAAAAAAATATTATGAATAAAGCTGGTTATAGCAGTTTGAATCTCACACCTACTTCTTGGCATTCCCTGCTTGCTGATACACATTTACTTCTCTTCTCCCTGTGTACAATGATTAATCATTTTCCACAAACACTCTACTGTCTCCAAATGTTTAATGCTTTTCCTTTCTACAGCAGTTTTGCCAGAATCAGCTCTTTCTGCTGGTATGATTGCATCTTTACTAATACAGGTCTTGGCTGCTTTCTCATGCCCAGGCTTGGAACATACACTGGATGCTCTTTTTAAGTTAACTGATTTTGCTATGGGACATCATTCCAGTTGCATGTTTGTGCTTTCATAAAATGAATACAGTCTGTTCCTTCCAGTTTCTTTGGTACATAAGAAAATCTCAGGTCTTCTCTGGGTGCTCTGTCTTCTAGCTCTACTATTTTTTTGAAACAGCTCTTTTTTGAGAAGCCTCATTCTCAGCAAGTCTTTTCTTCATTTCAACATCTGATTTTTACAGTTTATCAGTTAATATGAATAGCTAGTTAAAGCTTCTGTGATTTTCCAGTCTTTTATTATTTGAGTTGATATATTCCTTCAAAGCTTTATTTATTTTAATCACCTCTGAGTACTTTTGATTTATTTTTTCCTCTAAATTACTGCAAGCCATCCCTTAAACCACTGCTGAAGCCTGAACTGTGTTTTACTGAACAGCTGTAGGATTCTTCACAGCTAGTGTTTTCTCTTCACCTTTTTTGGTCAATTTTCTTTCATGCTGGCCAAATTTCTTCTTTGCTGACATCAAAACAGTGGACTTACTAGTCTGCAACTGAATTTTACCCAAGCTGATAATTTTACTGGCAGAGCTGAAATTAAGCTGCTGATTAGCGTGCATCCATCTTGGAAGTCCCAAAATGCCATTCCCTTTAAGACTAATTTGGGCAGTAAGTATTTACTAGTAAATAGCATAGTAATGGTCTCCTTAAATTACTCATTACTAGTAAAAGGTACATCATCCAAAATCAGTGTCAACATACTTCAGACTTGCCTCAGTAAGGCATCATTTTATGTACATCAGCATGACATGAACACTATATAATTCTTTAAAATCGCAAACCTTTTCAATAAACATTCAAAGTACACTGACAGTAGTGACTCTCATTGATAAATTACTGCACCAAATCCCTTCCCTACTCAAGTTACATTATTAATATCAAGACCTCATACTGGAAGACTTATGCTATCATCATTATACCATCACATCATCTGACATATGTATACAAGGTCTTCCTCATCATCACCCCAAAACTTTAGATCAAACTCCAACTTTCAGTTAATGGGAATCTAACATAACCAAAGCAGCTTTTCCTGGTTAGCAGTTACCACAGCAGATCACCGGTCCACAGCTTGATTAGCAGTGGTGTTTTTACGGTGTTCAGTTGCCAGCCCGGAACCCAACCTTCACAGAAGGCACACAAATACACACAGGCACATACCTGCATTTCTTTAAAACTCACCTGACCACAGGGAGTTCATGTAGACTCCACACACAAGGAGCTCAAGCCGAGAATCATACTGGAGAACCTCTTGTTGTGAGACAACAACGCTAACTAATGCACCACCGCAGCCAACAGGAACCTAACATAACCCCCACCAAAAACATTGAAAATACTTTTATTTACTCAGTTAACATGTACAAGTAAGTCCTTACACTGAATAAATTCAATAATGTGCACTCATGAAATACTCCTACATCCACATGGATATGAATCTGTCCCTAATTGTTGGTAATTATCTGTTGTTCCAGGAATTTTTTAGTTTTATGAAGCTTTGTAGAGTCTCCAAATCTGCAGGCTGCAAATCACCACACAGCTGCAGAATGCAGAATCCACCATCAACTTATCATATTACTATACACCAGATTTTAGGGTGAGAAACAAACAACTAACTCATATATCCACTTATATAGTCTGTGTACAGCTGTGTAGAGATATTTTTTTTGTACTTGTCAACCAGGTTTTGCTCAACAGCATTCTCGGATCATGTGGCCCAGGCAGGTATGACCCTAGCCCTGAGTAGCATCCTACCTCCACCCAGAATGATACCACAGTTGTTGTGTCTTTCGGCTTTTCCTGGTTCGGGGTCGCCACAGCAGAACTCCGGTCCGCTAATGACTGTCAGTAGATTTTTACATGCCGAGTTGCCAGCTCTGATGCACAACCTTCAATGAAGGTACGCCCATTCATGCATGTCTCCACACAGAAGACGCTCTAGCTGAGAATTGAACAGGACAATGTCTTACTGTGAGGCGACAATGCTACAGCAGCACCACCACCGCAGTCAGAATAATGACACAGTATAAGGACAAAATGATTGACTTCAACAATTGGCTAAGCTTCTAGTGTCATTCAAAGTGGATCCAGTATCTGTCTGCCTGCGACAACATGATTGACAAACCATGATGCTTTGCCAGAGATGATCTGCACCTGTCACCCCTGGGATTCAGGTTACTGGCTAAAGCTCTTGCCACCCCTATAGTGCCTTTTTTAGGCAAGGTTCAGAGGACAAAACCACCACCGTAACAGATACAAGCATGCAAAATCTGAAGGTAATGCTACTCAATGCTATTAGTCTAAACCTCAAAATGCACTCTCTCAAGGCACTACTAAAAATGGAGAACAACGATATCTGTGCAGTAACTGAGACCTGGTTCAAAGCTCCAGAGGGCACCACTGCAATACCAGGCTATAACTCTTACCACACTTTTCGACCACCAAACCAAGACCGAAACACTAAAGGTGGAGGAGTGTCCATATTCACCAAGGATATTTAGGGTTCCTATTACATTATCAAAGTTCTGATTCTCCGAACACCATAAGGTCGAAACCTTATGTTCGAAGTTTCAGAACTTCGATTCAGTAAAAAAATTAAAAAAAAAAAAAAAAAAGGAAAGAAATAAACTCTGCACCCCCACAACCCCAGCTCTTTAAATATACCAACTCCGAGATCGCAATACAGTGCGGAAAGGAAAGATTTTCCTTTACCGCACTGTAGTGCGATCTCAGAGTTGGTATATTTAAAGAGTGGGGGTGCAGGGGGGCTTGCCCCCCTGCTTACAAGAGTTACTTTATGTTTCTTCTTTTTTATTTTTTTGCTACAGATCCCCCACCATGCACAAAGATTCTCACTACACCTTTCTAAACATATTGGAAAATATTAAGATAAAACCAAACACCCTAATACTGGGTGATTTCAACTACCCTGCCATTAACTGGGAAAACTACTCGGGTATCAACACCTTTTCCCAACGGTTCTTGGAATTCATAAATTCCAATGCCCTGGATCAACTAATCCCTTTTCCCACCAGAGGCTCCAATATCCTACACCTGGTATTACCAACATGAGAGATAGATGCTCCACACCAGTGGTCATTCCCTCATTGGTCAGGTCTGACCATAAGCAAATCACCCTTGACATCCACATCCCACCCCCACCCCCTAGTAAGGAAACCTCCGTAAAAAACTTTTCCAAAGCCAACTTCATGCTATTCAAGTCTGAAGTGACAAACTTCATGACACCCATGCAGAAGGGAGCTGAAAGTTCAACTGCTGAATCCTATACTAAGGCACTGTACGAGCACATCCACTCATGCATGAATCGTGCCATCCCAAATAGAACCAAGATGCTCTCCTCCAAAAAAAGGAAGCCAATCTGGTGGTCCCCTGCCATAAACAAACTATACAACAGAAAAAAGAAACTGTTGCAGAAAAGAGGAAAACCCCAGGATGGAAAAAACTCCTTTAGCAGCCTCAGTATGAAGCTGAGATCCCTCATAAAATCCTCCAAAGCTAGTTACGAAAATAAAATTGCCAAAGATTCCAAGGACAACCACAAGGCATTCTATAGTTATGTCAAGAATCTAAATGGCAATGCTCAGATATGCTCTGAGCTACAACAGAATGGCATTAAATATCTTGGAGCTTTTCTCCCCGGGCCTCTACTGAAAATGGACATGTCTCCAGCTAGACTAGCCCGGTCAACAAATGTAAAATAAAATAAAATAAATAATTAAATATACTGATCCCAAGGATATTGCCAATATCCTGGCAGATCAATTTAGTGGCAACTTCACCCCCCTCTCACCCCCTAAAGGACCCATCTCAATACCAAAAGATTGCCAAATTCCGGTAATCACAGCCACAAAGGTAGAATCCGCACTCTCCAAAGCTAAGAATACAGCTTCCATGGGACCAGATGACATCCCAGATGTGTACTACATGAACTACAAAATGAATTGGCACCTCACCTAAGTGTCATGTTTAATCATAGCCTCACCTCAGGCTTCATGCCACTGAGTGGCGCACAGCTACAGTTATCCCACTCCAGAAGGGGGGATCCACCCTGGATCCTGGGAACTATTGTCCCATCAGTCTGACGAGCCTGATCTGCAAAGGCATGGAACACATTATCATGGAACTTATAAACAAAGACACTGGCAACCTTCAAACACTGGACCTCACCCAGTTTGGGTTCGTGAAGGTCCGATCCTGTCTCCTGAACCTGATTGAGTTCTTCCAATCAGTCTCCAGATTGGTGGATGAGGGTAAGGCGGTCCACACAGCCTATCTGGACCTCGCCAAGGCCTTTGACACCATCCCCAACTCTGGAATCATACATAAACTTACTAAGCTGGGCATAAATCCCTACGTCACTCGATGGGTTTCCAGCTGGCTTACTGACAGAACTCAGACTGTAAAAGTAGCCGACTCCAAATCCAGCTCCAGACAAGCGACAAGTAGAGTACCTCAGGGTTCAGTCCTGGGACCGCTCTTGTTTGCCATCTACTTCTCTGAAGTACATGCCAACACTAAGGGACTCTGGCTAACAAAGTTCGCAGATGACTGCAAACTGGTAGCCATTATTGAATCCGCAGATGATGTGGATATTCTACAAAAGGGCCTTACAGAAATAGATGCTTGGTGCCAGAGCCATGGGCTCAAGCTTAATGCCAATAAATGTATAGTTATCCCCTTTGGGAAAAAACGTGTACTCATGAATTATCACATAGGTGCCAGTACACTAAACACTGAAAGTGTGATGAGAGACTTAGGGACACAGGTGGACAGAGGTCTCACCTTTGATAACCACATCACCACAACAGTCAGGAAATCCTTCTATGTGGCACACTTCATCACTAAGGGATTTTGATCCAGAAAAAAGGAGGTCATTGTCCCACTGTGCTCATCCCTCATTAGACCCATTATAGAGTACAACGCCCCATTTGGTATGTACCTCACAAGACATCTGCAACAGCTGGAAAGGCCGCAGAAATACCTCACTAAAAGAATTACAGGCCTAAAGCAAATGCCCTATGCTTACTGTCTAAAAAAACTTCAGCTATACCCTGTGGCATATTGTCTACTTAGATGCGATCTCTGCTTAACATTCAAGGCCATGTCAAACCCTGAGCTGTTGGACATGCTCCACTTAAAGAAATCCCAATCCCTCAGAAACATATGCTCCAGGGATCTAAACCTTGTCATCACAATGAACAAAACATGCTGGAGAGATAGGTTCCCGACCCAGAGACCCCCCATACTCTGGAATAGACTGCCCATACATGTCAAGCAGAGCGTCTCCTTGGCCCTCTTCAAAAGGAACCTTGACGACTGGATGGGAGATAGGAAATTCACCACGGGGATCACGTCAGTCACCCTGCTAGACAGGGGTCCAGGGAAGTAAATACTGAGGGAAGAAATATCCAGGGAATTGTTATAGCTAGGCTTGTATAGGCCCTAGGGCCGATAGCCTACTACCAACCTATGAACCTTCACCTGATCAGCCCATTCATTCCTCCCTCAGGTGAGAAAGCCAGGCACACAGCTATTTAGTCTATTCATTCCCTAGTTGGAGACCCCAGCTCAACCCTGGGCAACAGGGAGAGGGCCAGACTCCTTATCCCTCCTCCATTATATCTCACTAGAGCTCTCTGAGTGCTAATGATCTTTAAGAACATGCATAGTTTTATCAGCGTGTGTAATCAGGTTCCTGGTCAGCATGTGGTCTGCAGGCTTAAAATGCATTGATGTTACAGCTAGTTCTCCCTGCAGATGCCATCCAAGCAGCGAGCCAGTACCAGGACCACCTCTCTCTCCCTATAGGATGGGCAAGAAAATAGCAGACAACTCCCATCACTCCATTCCTAGACCCTCCAGCTCCTGTGCTACTAAGTGAACATAGGCTTTGTGGGTCATAGTCACGGCTTCATCCATGGGTCATCTGGGTCAAAGTCAGAGCTTCATCTCTCTCAGTCATGGGAGTGGTGCCCAGATATTTCTTTCTGCATACCTAACAATAACTGATGTACCTTTAGAAGCAAGACGAAAACACTTTAAGTGTTTATTTTCGACTCTATTCACTGGGATCTGCAAGTGGTCTCAAACTACTGCTGTTGTGTGACATGACAGTACTGGATTTCTTTAATTAAAATTTGTATAGTTCTTTATTTTTGCTCTGACTTTACTACAGTTTGTTTTATTTTAAATGTTTTTTTACTTTAATATTGTTTTTTTCTCCTTGGAGTTTTAAAAGTAATTGGCTAGGGATAGTTAGAACAGATCTGTTTTCCACTCACCGAATGCAAAATAATTAATTATAATTTGAGAGGGAGAATTACTTATTTAAGGCAAGCAGAACAGAAAGGGATTTAATATCTGGGAGCTGCAAACGCTTTGATACACCTGCTGTTGCGTGACTGTATTAGTAAGCAGAACTGGAAAGGGTTTAATCACTGGGACTCAAAGTGCTCTGAGACTACTACTGTTGTGTGACAGTATTGGATTTTCCCACTCATCCACCTACTCCCTGTTGTATTTTTCAACTCAGTGAATCTTGATTTGCTCACTCACTGCAAGTTTGACTTTGGAAGCTCCTCCTAGTCTCATCTCATCCGCTCATACTACTGGGTACTGAAAGATCAAACTAGGAAGGCTTTCCTCTTAGACTGTTAAAGCTTGAGTAACCCCTTCTTTCATATCTTCTCACCCAGTTAGTGCACTCTGCAGTACATAGCGAATGTAATATCTGGGACAAGATAATTGATCAATGTAGAGCCTATGAACCAATTGGCAGGAATCAGCTTGGGATTACTGCCTGTTTCACTCCTGGTAGGAGAATGAGGAAAAGAGCATCACTTCCTAACCAGTCCTGAGATCACCAATCACTGCAAAGCTTGAAAGCTGCTTCTAAGGAGTTAGCTTGGAATTAGTGCTTCTGCTTCAGCCATGATGACAGAAAGAGCAGAGGGGCATTACTTCCTGACAGATTCTGAATGCATTGGGACTGCACTTAGAGGTTTTGCTGCTGTTTTTGAGAGAACCTCTTCAGTTTTAATTTTGGAACTTTATAAAGACTGGCTTTCTGTTGTACCTAGCTACTGAAAATACAGTCCAGGGCAAATACCAAGTGACGATTATAACAAGAATATTGACACCAGCAACATCTGGGACAATACTACTCAGAACCAGCTTGGGTTTAGTGCTACTGTTATGCTTCAAGTAACAGAAGGCACCAAGGGTCACTGATTCCTAGCTGCATGCAGCTGTGGTGAGACCAGCACTAGTAGCCAGGTAGCAGCCAATAGGCAAATCACAATATTCATCATTCTTTTCAGACTTAATTCTGTCTTTTCACTAAGTACTGCCATATTAGCTACCATCTAACCTAACCTAACCTAACTTCACAGCATCACCCTAAATAGTTCATCCATAAATCTACAGGATCTACTAAAATAGTCTACAACCCTTGAGTATTGTGGCAAGCCCTAGTCCACCATTCTCCAGCAACATCCCTTAACAGTCTGCACTCACACCATTTGTGGCCAGTCTGATCACATTAAATGTTCTAAAGCAGTGCAGCAACCACCTTATCCTTTCTGACTGTTCACTGTTTCTACCAGTTGATAGTACAACCTGCAAAAGATGTAAATATTTACGAAACATGGAGGCAAGCCTCTTGCATCAAACCACAATATGGAAGCATCATACCATCACAACACTGCATAAATCACAATGCGCTACTAGAGCCATAACTTCTGCTGAAACTGGAAAGAAAAAACTGCCAAAGCATGCTAGACCTCACTATTAAAGATCACAGTCCTAGCTTACAAAGAAATACCTACTCTTCTGCAAAACCCCAAACTGCAAATCCAAACAGCTCACCCAGGTATCACCAGGAAAGCAAACCTAAGCCAGTAAGGTCCATTAAATATGCTTCTGTACAAGGAAAGACTCTATAGTTAGGTATACAGACTTCACACTTACCAAAATGGATAAGAAGAGGGTGACTGTAAACTGTTTGCCCAGTGCCAGAATCTGTGATGTCAAAAGTGCTTTAAGGACTCTTAAATAAGACAATCAACAGAACATACTGAAGGGACAGGTTCCTCACCCAGAGACTGCCCATGAACTGGAATAGACTTCCCATACATGTCAAGCACAGCACTTCACTGTCTCTTTTCAAGAGAAATCTTGATGAGTGGATGGGGTAATAGAAAGTTCACCCCGGGGATCACTCCAGTGGCTCTACTTGATAGAGGCACTGGGAACTAACGTCGGGCGGCACAATGTCAGGGCACTTCTATGGGCTACGCTTGTAAAGACTCCAGGGCCATTAGCCTAGTAAGAACCTATGAACCTATGAAACTAAGAAGACAAATATGACTGCAACTTCACGGTGTCCCATATGGGAGTGAATGACCTGAGGCACTGTAAGTACAGGGACATGCAGGGATGTGATGATACTTACAATGCATCTGTTAGATGCAGGAAAAGTATAGTTGTGTACCTACCATAAATGTAGATGTTCGAGTGTATTCACTGTTGCAGTCATTACTCTTGGGTTATCCTGCTGGCAGGTTACCCGCAGTCGGCCTGAATTCCAAAGTCCTGGTCCGGCGTCGGTTGCTGTTGCCTCTTCCCTGATGTCAGTGCGCCAGGGGTATAAAAGATGCAGCCGACGCCATTTTCTTCAGTTTTTCTTGCCCCAGATGTCAGGTGCCCCCAAAAGGGTAGGCTAAATATATTATGCCAATAAACATGCATGCACTAAAGTAACATTTCCTTCATCTACAAGCAAATACACCACATAGGTTGTATAGAATAGAGAAGTACAGACAAACCTCAGCAAAAGAAAGGGGGACGGTGGGAGGGTAACCTGGACTGCAACAGTGAATACACTCGAACATCTACATTTATGGTAGGTACACAACTGTACTATGTTCATCATGTTTCACTGTTGCAGTCATTACTCTTGGGATGAATCCCAAAGCTGAGGATGGGTGGCTGATCTAAATAGGAATAGGAGAGGCTATGAGGCCCTGCAGAACTGCAGTGGCAAAGCCTGCTCTGGATTTAGAGTAAAGAGGTAAGTGGTAGTGCTTTGTAAAAGTGTGCACTGAACTCCAAGTTGCAGCCTCTAAGATGTCTTTGGTTGGTACTCCTCTGAGGAAGGCTGCTGAAGTAGATGCTGCTCTGGTAGAATGAGGCCTAATGCCCTTAGGCACTGATTTGCCATGCTGAAAATAGCAGAAACAGATGCAATGACCTATCCATTTAGAAATACTCTGTTTTGAGATAGCCTTTCCTTGTGATCCTGCAGCATATGACACTAAAAGTTGCTCAGTCTTTCTGAAAGCTTTAGTTCTGTCCAAATAGAAGCGTAGCTGTCTGTGTATGTCCAAAGAATGCAGAATTTTCTCAGCCTTGTTCTGTGGGTTTGGATAAAAGGTGGGCAAGTGAATGGTTTGGTTGAGGGCCACACTGGACACCACCTTAGGCATAAATGTTGGGTTTGTCCTCAGAGAAACCCTGTCTGGATGAAAAATGATAAAGGGTTCCACAGCCATGAGTGCTTGTAACTCCGAGACTTGTCTTGCAGAGGTTATTGCTAGGAGCAGAGCTGTTTTCCAGGATAAGAATTTTATATCAGTTGTTGAGGCTGGCTCAAAAGGAGGCAGTGTGAGTTTTTCCAAGACATAGTAGAGGTCCCATGCAGGAATTGGTGCTCTCCTTGGAGGCCTGATGTTTTTGGCCCCTCTGAGGTACTGCCTTATTAAAGGATGAGAAAAGATAGGTGGTTCTGTATTGTAATGGGCTGAAATGGCAGAGGCATGAATCTTAATTGATGAAAAGGAAAGGCCTTTGTCCAGCATCTCAGTTAGGTATTGTAAAGTCTGAGGAATATTTGGTACATACGTGTCAATGCCTTGTTCCTGGTTCCAAGCACAGAATCTCTTCCATTTTTCTGCATAAGACTTTCTGGTACTGGGCCTCCTAGCCTCCAAGATAACATCCATAACAGCTTTGGAAAGAGGAGTGTTCTGGATGGCTACATTATCCACCATGCTGCCAGATTTAAGGTACTGAGTTGACTGTGCAGGATCTGATTGTTTTGTTGGGTCAGCAAGTGAGAAGTTTTAGGCAATATCCATGCTGGACCTTGAGAAAAGCTCTTTAGGATTGGGTACCAGTACTGGCGTGGCCAGTCTGGTGCAATCAGTATCATTTTTGGCTTCTCTTGTCTGACCTTTAGGAGAACCTTGGGAATGAGAGGCAGTGGAGGAAAGGCATATACTGTTAGGTTTTTCCAGCTGAAGAATAGGGCGTCCACTCTCCATGCTTGTTTCTGATAAATCCTTGTGCAAAATCTCTGTAATTGGCAGTTGTGAGGGGAGGCAAATAGCTCTATGTCTGGGCATCCCCATTTCCTTGTTAGCATGCTAAAGACTTGTGGATCCAGTTTCCACTCGTGGGGATCCATGAGGTTTTGATGGTGGGCATAGGCCTTTCACCACAACAACTTTACCCACAGCCAGACAGACACTGACAACGGATGCATCAGATTATGCCTGGGGGGCTCATAAGGCAGGAAAATGTATTCAGGCTAGTTCATCTGCCAGAGTATTTGTTTTTCCTGGCAGGAATTGTGCTTGCAGGTGAACTTGATAAGTCAATGCTGTGTCCCACAAGGTCATTGCTTGTCTGCAGAGGGGGTAGGAATGTGTGCCTCCCTGCTTGTTTACATACCACATGACCGTAGTATTGTCCGTCTTTATCAGTAGCTGTCCTGGATGAAGTAGATCCTTGAAAGCTGTCAGGGCATTCTGAAGAGCTAACATCTCTTTTTGATTGATATGAAGATGCATCTGGCTTGCAGGCCATGTGCCCTGAATACATTTTCCTGCCATATGAGCCCCCCAGGCATAATCTGATGCATCCGTTGTCAGTGTCTGTCTGGCTGTGGGTAAAGTGAATGGCAGACCCTTGTTGTGGTGAAAGGCCTGTGCCCACCATCGAAACTCCTGTTGCAGGCAGGGAATGAGGGTAATTACTGTCTCGAGGCTGTGGCAATGCTGAGTACAAACACTTTTTGATACCATTGTAGTTTCCTCATATGCAGTCTGGCATATGGAATTAGTAGAATGCAGGATGCCATGAAGCCCAAGGCCTGCAGGATTTTCCTTGTAGATAACTGGGTCTTTGTTGCCAACTTTTTGAAGTAAGAAGTCAGTTGCCTTTGTTTGTCTGGTGTGAGATAAGCCATCTGGGCAGGTGTATTTAAGCTTGCACCCAGGAATATTATCTCTTGAGAGGGTACTAGTTTTGATTTCTTTTTGTTTACTGTGTACCCTAGGCAAATTAGTAATCTTTTTACAAACGTCAGATGCTTTAGAAGAATGTCTTTGTTCTCTGCTTGAATAAGGCAGTCATCCAAGTAGGGATATATTTGAATTCCTCTGTCTGCAAAATGCAATTACTGGTGCCAGGCATTTTGTGAAGACCCTGGGTGCAGTAGATAAGCCAAAGGGCAGTTCAGAGAATTGGTAGTGCATTGAGCCAGTTATGAATATGAGGTACCTTCTACAAGATTGTCTGACTGGGACATGCAGGTATGCCTCTTTTAGGTCCAAAGTTACGAGCCAAGCCTTCTTGCCAAGCATGGGCAGTAGCTGCTGCAGAGTCAACATCTTGAATTTTGGAACCTCCAGAAACGTGTTTAGTATAGACAGATCCAGTATTGGTCTCCAGGTTTTGTCCTTTCTGGGCACCAAGAAAAGTCTCGAGTAAAATCCTTGCCCCTGCTCTTGTTGTGGTACTTGTTGAATGGCCCTCATGTCCATGACGCCTGTAATTTGCTTTTGTGCCTCTGCCCATTGATTGTGTGGCAGGTCTGGCATACCTTTTGCCCTTGGTAGGGTGTGAAAATGGAACCTGTAGCCCTGGGACACTATGTTTAAGACCCATTTGTCTTGGGTAATCATTTGCCAATTTGGTGAAAAAAGTGCTAGTTTTCCCCCTAAGGGGGCTGCCAAAAGAAAAGTGCTTGGATCTGGCAGAGGAAAGTCATTGGGACTGTTTCCTGTAAGGTTGTGATTTGTCTTCTCCGCTTTTGGAGGTAGGAGCACCCCATTGTTTAGGCCTGTATGAGCCTTGGGGCTGAGATCTGCCTCTGGGACATCTGTATCTGCCTCTTTGTGGCCTATCTGACACTGGAAAGGACCAATTTTATGAAGGCCAGTTCCTGCTAAATCTGGGTGGCTGTACCTGTAAGAAATCCTTAACTGTCTGCATGGATTTCGCTTTATCCTCCATTTTCTTCAACACGTCTTCTGCTTTAGCACCAAACAAAGTATCATGCTGTAATGGAGCATCTAATAATTTTGCTTTAACATGATCAGGCAGATTCTGTTCCTTTAACCAAGCATGCCTTCTACTAACAGAACCTGTAACAGCGGCCCTGCAAGAGCCCTCCAGTGAATCATAACCACATTGCAAAGTATGCTTTCCCACTTGTTCAGCTGCATGCAATAAATCCTGCATTTCCTTGTTCACTGAACATTCAGAATTTGTTAACATTTTCTGTTTAAGCAGTGACATCAAGTATTGCTGATATTTAAGCATATGGAACTGACAATTTTAAGGTAGCAGAAGCGTAAACTTTTTTCCCCATCTGTACCGTGCCCTATAATCCCTATCAGAGGGGACAGGGTTTTTTGCAGTGGAAGCTTTGACCCCTTTGGGACCCAGAGATATAGTTTCTGGGTCAGCAGCGGGGTTTTTATATAGGAATTTATGAGAGTCTGGGACCCTGTAGTATCTGTCTGGCTTAGCAGGTGCAGGGGGTAAAGAGTCAGGGGACAGGCCGGACTCTGAAAATATATCATCTATAATGTCTAGAACAGATGGAATAGCAAGAGGTCTGTGCTGAGGTAGTAGCAGAAAGTCTCTGAGCCTTTTCTTAGATTCTGAGTAATCTTGGCTCTCCCAGTGGAAATGCTCCCTCATGGTATGCAGGGTTTCTCCAAAAGAATAATCCTCAGGAGGAGAGGCTGAAGGAATGGATTCTTCAGCATCAGAATCCTCATAGGGAGGAAAAGAATATCCCTGTTCAGAAGAGGAATCAGAGGAAACTGAAACCTGATCAGAAGAATCATATTCTGTCTCTTGCCTAGGCCTCTTATCAGGAGGGGGATGGGAGCCCCTGATCAAAGTAATTAGGTCTTCGGCCATTTTAAGCATCTGTTTTTTAGGCATGGAAGTCTGAGTAGGAGCATGCTGTACTTGTTTCTTTGTCTTTAGAGCTGCTTTATTCTTTGTCTTTGAAGCTGAAGATGGTTTAACATATAACTGTGTAGGTCTGAAGACACCCTCAGAAGCTGATGCCTGCTCAGCGGCTCAGGACCCATCTGTGGGAATGATTTCCGAGTGTCCAATACCTTGAGTATCCAGAGGCTCAGTCGGCTCCACGTGGGAGTCGGAAGCGGCCTGTGGCTCTGAGGTAGCGGGCGCCAGGAGCTGCAAAAGCGCCTCACTGAGAACAGGAGAACTGGCGACTGGCCTAACGGAGGCCTCGACGTCGGTTTTGGACCTCGGATGCCTATCCTTTACCTTGTCCTTGCGTTTTTTGTAAACTCCGGTCATCGGCTGTTCCGACGGCATTATATAGTTAAATCTTCGCTTAATAGTGCATTGATTAAATCTAGCACAAAACCGACAGCTAGCAACGTCGTGGTCAGGGCCTAGGCAAGGAATACAGTAAGAATGAAAATCCTTATGAGGTATTTGCTTCCCACAAGAAATACAATTGTTAACTTTTTCTGACATCGGTCTGGAGCAAGAAAAAAGTTTCCCCAACAGGGTACTTAGCTTTAATGAAGACTTCGGTTCTGAAATTTGGATTTGAAAATCTCAGGAGTCGGCCGACCGGCACTTGCGAACTGCTTTTGCTTCAGGCACCACGCGGCAAGAAAGACTGAAGAAAATGCCGTCGGCTGCATCTTTTATACCCCTGGCACACTGACGTCAGGGAAGAGGTGACAGCAACCGACGCCGGACTAGGACTTTGGAATTCAGGCCGACTGCGGGTAGCCTGCCAGCAGGATAACCCAAGAGTAATGACTGCAACAGTGAAACACGATGAACATCACACTAGTCTTGAGTAGTATCTTGTTTTCTCCAAGAATGATGCCTAGATACAAAGACAAAATAATTTGCTTTAAGAATTAAACAAGTAGTTGCTGACATTCTAAGGGCAACCATTATGTGCCAGCCTGGGATAAGATGGTACATAAGGCTTCCTGTTATGTCAGCAATGTTTTATACCTCTAGGTCATCCACATACTGGATAAAGCTTTTGTTGCCCCCATAGTATCTTTTTTAGGACGAGACCCATGGACAAACTCAAACTCAGATTTGAACATCATGATGGCATTACTATGAGTCTAAATAGAATAATGCCTTCACCTATGGTGTTACTGCAACTTGAACACCTTGAATACAGTCATATTTGGGATACTGAGACATTGTTTCAGTGAGGTGACATCACTCCCTCTATACCAGGGTTTTGTGACTTTCATGCTTTCAGACCCTTGAGTAACTCTAGGGGAGTATACATATTTGTCAGAAATACCATCCGCCTCATAACAAATTACACATGACCCTAACTTAAGGAGGTCCAAATCACTTTTAACAAATCTAACTATTACGTCATTGCTAGCTACACAACCCCATCAATGTCCTCCCAAAATCATAGAAATTACCTTAACAATATTGAGGGGGTTAAATGTCAAACCAAATGTATTTATTTATTTTATTTATTTAACATTTGTTTACCAGGAAAGCCCGACTGAGACAGAGCCCATTTTCAGCAGAGGCCTGGGGAGAAATGCTCCAGATGCATGTCTTTGGAATGTGGGAGGAAACCCATACAGATGCAGGGAGGAAATGCACACTCTACACAGAAGGCACCCCAGACAAGAATCGAACCGGAGAACCTCTTGCTGTGAGGTGACAACTCTAACCACTGCACCACTTGTGCTACCTAACTGCCTTCTCATTAGGAGATTTCAATTACCAAAACATTATCTGGCACACTTACACCACTAAAAGTGGAAATTTTCAGCCTTTCCTAGACTTTGTTAATGCTAATGTGCCAAAGCAAATTGTAAACCTACTCACTAGAGGCTTTAATATCCCTGACCTGGTCTTTACCAACACTGTCCATGCCTGTATCCCACTCCACATCTTCTCAACCCTGATTACATGTGACTATAATTCAGTCATCTTCTCTGTGAGGCCTAGTGGTACCACCCCAACACCAAAGGAGACCATCTTTATGGAACATCACAGGGAAAACTTAATTTGGCTTGTGGATAACCTATGCAAAATTCCCAATAATCCCTTGCAATGGACCCAACTGAGAGAACTGCAATATTCACTTATGACTTTTACCAATACCTAAACAGCTGTACAGAAAAGTCAGTACTCATCTGCTCTAACTATAATGGTAAATTTAGGAATAAACCTATCTGGTGGAACGCCCATATTAATAAACTGCATAGCAAAAGAAGGAGAATGATGAAACGTTTTAAGAAATTCCATCCTCTTATCTCAGGACCACAATGAAACATGCCAGCAAGGAACATAAGAGTTCTATTAAAAATGTAAAGCACAGTACAAGCTTAAGGTTGCTAAAGATAACAAAGGAAACTACAAATCTTTTTTCAGTTATGTCAGGAAATTAAGGAATGTCCAGCAATGCACTGAGCTTATCAACATGGATATCACATATTGCAAGCCCAAGAATACAGGCAGTATCAGGTAAATTTAGTGCTAACTTAGCCCACAGCTGACAGTTGCTTCCAATATCCCTGAACATTTATTTACCCATGAAATCACATTGGAGTAAGTCTTAAAATCCCCCTCAAAAATTAAAATTAATACTTCCATGGGACCAGACAACATACTAAGTTGCATTCACATCACTGCCAAGCATTATCTAAGCCTCTCCTTAAACAGTCCCAGCCAATCCACAGAGTTTGTGCCCGACACCTGGAGAATAACTACTGTGATTCCCCTATACAAGGGTGGCCTCTCTACAGATGCAAGCAATTACAGTCCCATCAACCTCACCAGCTTCACTCGGCAAAGTCTTGTAACGTATTATAGCAGAACTCACTTCTGCAGACATAGGTAACTTAACTGATCTACACACCAATCAGTTTAGATTTTGTGAATAGTGGGTCCTGTTTCCTGAATCTAGTAAGCTTCTTTGATAATTTTACAGAGGATTTGGACAGTGGTCACTCAGTGCAACACTATTCTCCATGTAGGTACTGTTAAACAATAGACAAACTTAATGTAAACCCCTGTGTTACCAACTGGACTGCAAATTGGCTATCCAACAGATCCCAGGTTAAGAAGGTTGTTGCTACCCTCTCTGAATGTAAAATTGTAACTAGCAGGGTACCACAGGATTCAGTGCTGGGACCTCTCATGTTTGGCCTTTATTCTGCAGACATCCAGTCCAATAATCCATGCAAGCTTTGCACTGTTATCTAATTATCCACTGACACTAAACAGCTCCAATATGGACATACCTTGTGCACTGAAAACAGCTTCACATTAAATACAAAAAAGTGGAGCACAGTAGCATTTGACAAAAAAAAAATCTGTTCCCACATCATATGTTATAAATGGTATCTTTCTTTAGACAGATGTGGTCGTAAAAGATCTGGATACTTTTGTGGACAACTTTCAATCCTTTGATTATCATGTTTCAACCATGGTTAGGAAATCCTTCTATCTGGCCCAGTTAATTTCAAAGGGAATATCTTCAAGATCCGAAGAAATCATCCTACCACTGTACTCTTCCTTTATCAGACCCAGCACTAAATACAATATCTCCTTTGGTATATATGCATGCATCAAATCATATCAACTCAACTAGAAAGGCTCCAAAGATACTTTATGATGAAAATGAAAGGCCTTAAAGCCTTTAACTATCCCAACAGATTAACATAACTCTCCTTCTTATCAGTAGACTACAGGTTGCTTCAAGGTGACCTGTGTCTTGCTTTCTGAAGTATGAAAGACCAACTCCTATTTGACTTTCTGTTTCTTTGCAAAACCAGTGGTTTTACAAATACACAAATTAGGGAGTTGAATCTACACCAACAAATTAACAAGACTTGATAGAGACAGAGGTTCCTACTCAACTTGCTCCCAGCTTCTGGAATAAGCTACCACTACAGGTCAAAGTACTATTTTAACTATATTTAAAGTTAGTCTTGATGACTGGATGCACAGATACTCCAGCACTGTTTTGTACAGCACTGTTTGATTTGGGAGAAGAGCACTATTAAGTGTTTGAAAAGGGAGGCACAAAATGTTAAAAATTTATTTATTTATTTAAAATACAAATACACAAGAAATACTACACATTGTTTTAGATACAATTGGCTACAACGTGAATAGATTACAGTTCAGGTTACTGTTTCCCGTCTTTGTAGAGTCAAAGCCAAGCAATGGGGAGATTTATATGACTAAGAATCTAATGGTCCTTTTGATTGCTTGCCTAAAATTATTCCTATGTTCCTAAGTAGCTTGTTATGCTGTACTTGTTAAAACTTCTGTGTACAATGCCTATCTAGGTTTCCTTTGACATTCTACTCTGTACTCAGTTTTGATAATATAATCAGGCTCAGTCTGAAATTGAGGCAAAGTTCATCTTCCTTAAAAATAACATTTAAAATAAATAAAAGACAGCACAACAAACCATCTGGTCACAGACACATTTACCTCCCTTTCATAAAACAAACTAGTGATCAGTCCTTTTAATATCATTTATATTTTCCATACAGCATCTGAGCTGCATGTTTTTACCAAAGGTGTACAATAGGCTTTTACCCTTTCTTTACATATTTTTGAGGGGAGGTATTACTAACTAAATAAACTGATTCACAGATACAGCATATACAACTTGAGGCATAAAGAAAGGGTTTGTCTTCGTTGAGATAAAAAATAAATTGGAGAATTGTTTTGGACATTAAGGTGTCTGGCTCAGAAATTCTTCTGGTTGAAATTATTGCTCCTACAAAAGTCCTAAGTAAGTCTGTCAGTTTATCTTCGAGGATAAAGTCTGTGAGTTAATAACACATTTTAGTCTGTAGTCCTCTGTTTTGAATCTTTTAATTTCCACTTGCAGACTGTGTGACTCTGAGTGTGTCAATTAATGTCAGATCCCTTTACTGCTTGTTCACTCGTGGTGCTGCTGGCAATTTAAAATGCTCATCTTGGGACCCTGCTGAACTCAGTGTCCCTCAGTTAAATGATATTGCTTCTTGAATAATAACATTTATGTTCACAGTTTCCAAACAATTACTTGAACATTGCTTGCTCCTAACCAGATTGATTGACTCCCACTGATGGTGAAGATGTGTTCTCTCCAAATGTATACTATCTGATCCATGGCCTCAACATGCTTATCCATCACATCCACTTAAAGAAATAATACAGTGGATCCAAATCATTCCTCCACCTGATAGACTACAACATATTTAAACCAGTGCGAAATACTCACACCACCTTCTGCTATGTTAAATTTAGTCACATTGTTCTAACATTACCTCTTTCAGTCTTCTTCTTCTTCTTTCGGCTTTTCCCGGTTATGGGTCACCACAGCGGATCACCGTCCGCTCATGATTGGCAGTGGAGTTTTACAGTGTCGAGTTGCCAGCCCAACCTTCTACATAAGGCACACACATGCACGCACTCACACCTAGGGCAAATTTAGTGTGTACAATCCACCTACAGCATGTCTCTGGGATGTGGGAGGAAACCGGAGCACCTGGAGGAAACCCACGCGACCACAGGGAGGACATGCAGACTCCGCACAGAAGGCACCCCATCCGAGGATCGAACCGGAGAACCTCTTGCTGTGAGGCGACAACGCTAACCGCTGCACCACCGTGGCAAACATTACCTCTTTCAGTAATCATCCAAATTATGGGTACCCAGCTGCTACTACAACTAAATTTCATCTTAAATAAATTGAAATCCACCTCAATAAATCAAACTACAGAACAGAAGCAAACTCCATGCATGTAAACAATCTCCCACTCTTATCTACTACCAGACATAAACATCTAGATCAAGAAAAAGCTACCTATAATTACCAAGCTTCAAACATATATGCAAGAAAAGACACCCCATTGTTATCGACCATCAAAAACATACAACTACATACCAGGAAAAGCAAATTTCCCAAACAAAATCAACACAAGTACACCTTATCTTCCCATATATCCATAGTAGCAGTATTAAACCCAAGCTACTATAGTAACCACAGCAAAACAACTCTGTTAAACTTATGCTTATTAAATGCGAGGAGCATCAACAATAAAACAGAGCAGATTTATGCCTTCCTCACCTCCAACAATCCAGGCATACTAGCAATAACAATTATGCACTGGCCTATAATGGAGCTTGTCATGTGACCATTTATGTAAAAAAACAGAAAACATATGTGCTCATTATGTCAGTCAATGCTCTGGAAGTCTTCAACAAACTCTGTGATTGGCATTAAAGCTCTGGGCTACAAAAAGGGTAATAGGTAATCCAGGTTTATGAAGGTATACATGCAAAGTTTCTCAGGCAGGGTGTGTCTGATAAATGATAAATTCAGGAATGTACCATTCAGCATTTTTAAATGTAGCAGTGAAGATTATGCACCTTGATGTTGTCTGATCTTAATGTATACGTTTTATGCTTTGCTAATGGAGAGTGTATACCATCACGTAGAACAGATGGCACACTGCAGAATGTTCAGAAGGATGTGTGCTCGCTGTGGTGCAAGCAAAGGCATCTTCTTTCAGCAGAAATTTTCAGAAATATTTGTGGTTGAGTGGGTGAGACAAGTTGTAGGGTGTGATGAATGGAGGAGACATTCTGTTTTCAATAGAACACTCCAGAAGAATTTATGCTGAAAGTGGTAAAGGTGCTAAATTGTAAGATGCGTACAGGGGACACACTTTCCCTCAACAGAAGTTTAAACAAGCATTCTTTTGGGGGGAAGGGTGGGTCTAAGTTACAGGGCGTGGTGCATGAGGCATCATTTTCTCTCAACAAAACTTAAAACTTTCATTATTCTCTGAAAGTCTCAGGACTGCAGCATAATTGTAAAATTAATTTATGCTGTTCTCCTAGACTTTTAAGAAAAAGTAATTGGTTTAGTGCTATTATTTTACCATCAAATGTTTTTTTATTTTATGTATTTATTTGACATTTGTTGACCGGGATAATTCAAATAAGCTAGTGCCCTTTTTCAGCAGAGGCCTGGGGAGAAAAGCTCCACAATATTATACAGTAAATTAAAAAACAACAAATATAGTAAATACATGGCACATTAATGAAAAAAAATATACACAGAGTTATATAAGGCAGATGGTCAGTTTATACAAACTGAATACACAGAGCATTCTAAAATGGAGTTTGTGAAAACAATTTACACAATCCATTCATATGTACAGTAAGGGAACAGAATAGTTTGTTTATAAGCAAATTTGGACGTCCAGACAGTGTTCACAGTATTATGTCACTTAGTTAGGTAGAAGTATTTTAAATATCATAAAGATAATAACTTAAGAAGCAAATATGATTGTACTGGTATAACTTAAAATACTGCCTTGTAAATTGTTATTTCCTGTTCTCAAGATTACAGACTTGTTTAGTTAACTACATTTTTGTTACTTCACTTTTGCAACTGCAACAGCTGCCTTCTGTTGACCAAACAGCAAGATGAGATAAGATGCTCGGGCAAATGAATGGTACATCTCTTAAAACTAACAGTCTATAACAGTGTATGATTGCAAACCCTTGAAAAAAATCTACTACGCATAAATGTCTTACAAATGGCAGAACTAAAGACAGTCCAACCTGCAGAAACTAAAAATCTAGCAACAGAAATCCAAGATGGAGGATCCAGCTTCACTGTAAGATCTTAAGGAGACAGTTTCCCCTACAAAAAGATGTGAGTACCAAACCTATCAAAGAAACTTCAGAATGCAAACTGTCTTACCACGGTTTACAAAAAGAGTGGAGCATTTTGAAAAAAAAAAGAATATTTGCTGTAAAAATGGCCCTCTTTCTAAAAATAACTTGATGCATAATACACTCAGAATTTTGCAAGAGAAAACAGTTTATCTTGATGCCCAAAGCCGATGCCCATAATTTGTGATATTCTCATGTCTGAAAATTAAAAACTACACGCAATCTGATTTTGTCAGTGGCTCAACAGGTAGCACTCTTGCTTTTTATGATGGAAGATCAGATGGATATGGGTGGCATTCCCACAGCATTCTTGTATTCATTTCCAGTACTAACACTGCAGTGTAGAGTAACAGAAATGCTCTTTTGACTTGGCATCTTGCAGAAGAGATGTTAAAACAAGTTCCCATCTAACTAAGGTGGTGATAACTCAAATAGAGATAAGTTATGGGAATTTCCCTGGTATCCTGGGTAAATTTTCCCTAGACAAAATAAGAAGTTATGTACCTACCATAACGTTCCATGTTAGTTGTCTTCTTCTCGCCTTCTTTCTTGCTGGTTGGGCTCGGAGCCGATCCTCGGCTCTGACTCGGCCATCTTCAAAACCTCGAGAGCTGCTTACTGGCGCGAGGCCCCCCTATATCCCATGATGCCTGGCGCTAGATACCCAGATCTCATTTGGTAAACCTAACTACAGACATAATAATAATAACAATTATAATAATAATACATGTGGTAGGATGCATGAATCCTACTGGAGAGACTGCTAGTCAGAAGTAATAGCCAGAGAAGTCTCAGCCAGTGATAAAAACATAAGGAACTCTTCTCGGTTTACTAGGATAGGGGGATGGAGGGTGGGACGCAAGAAAGAAGGCGAGAAGAAGACAACTAACATGGAACGTTATGGTAGGTACATAACTTCTCAATGTTAAGTTGTCAATTTCGCCTTCATTCTTGCTGGATGGGACAGCGTCCCTAGCACCTCAATCCTCTGTGGCTCATCGGAACAGACTCTTCAGAACAATGGAACCAAAATCAGCTCTGCTCCTGGAGGCCACGTCCAGCTTATAATGTGAAATAAAGGTATGAGGATTGGCCCATGTAGCTGCCGCACAAATAGTTTCCATGGGCAATCTTGCCTGAAATGCCAATGGAATAGCTAGAGCTCTAGTGGAGTGACCTTTCGGTTTAGCAGGAAGCTCTTTATTCCTTAGCTGATATGTAAATGTAATGATAGATGTCAACCACCTAGATAAGGTTACTTTCGACACAGGTAGACCTCCCCTCAGCATAGGACATAAACAGCTGGTCTGATTTTCTTATTTGCTTAGTTCTATGCAAGTAAAAGCGTCACTGTCTATGGACATCCAACTGATGCAATTTGTATTCCGCCTTGTTGGAATAATTTGGAAAAAACACAGGCAGATCAATAGACTGATTCAAATTATTGTCAGAAGAAACCTTTGGAAGGAAGGAAGGATTAGTCCTGAGAGACACCCTGTCATTGTGGAAAACTAGATAAGGAGGGCGAACACAAAGAGCCTGAAGCTCAGAAATTCTTCTGGCTGAAGTAACTGCAACCAGAAGAAGGGTTTTCCAAGAAAGAAACTTCAAGGAACAAGAAGCTACCGGTTCAAAGGGGGGCAGTATCAGGGAAGCTAAGATCAAATTTAGATCCCATGGAGGTGGGGATCTCTCACTGGGGGCCTGAGTAAAGTAGTCCCTTTAAGAAAAGCTTTACAAAGCTTATGGGACATAATACTAGTGTCTGATAGACCTGTATGAAAGTTTGAAATTGCAGCCAACTGCACTCTAATCGTGGCAGAAGAAGATCCAGCATGAAAAAGTTCTGCTAAAAAATCCAGAATATGGTGCACAGGGGCTGAAAAAGGATCTATATTCCTAGCCTCTGCCCAGAAAGAGAAAAGTTTCCACTTACTAGCATAAGTCTTTCTAGTGGTAGACTTGTGCGATGATAAGATGATTTCACGCACCGAGTGGGAGATGTTCGGAAGCCTGGCTAAGGTTGGAAGTGGAGCAACCAAGCAGTGAGCTGGAGAGATTGAAGGGATTGGTGCAGCCCGCCCAATTGATGAAAAGGAGGTCCAGAACTGGGTCCAGGGTCCAGGGCTGCTCCAGAAGGTAATGATGCAGGAATGGGAACCAAATTTATCAAGGCCAGTAAGGGGCAATGAGGATAATCTTGCATCCCAATGTGGTAGCTTTCTGTATCAATTTGGGAATTAGGGGGAATGGAGGGAATGCATAAAGAAGTCCCTGAGGCCAATCGTGAACTAGAGCGTCTCTGGGGGAGTGTCCGGGAAGAGGGAGGAGAGAGAAGAAATTGTTGCACTTGCTGTTGAAGGGAGTGGTAAAAAGGTCGCAGCAAGTCTGACCCCATTTGCGGAAGATTTGGTCCGCCACTGTCTGATTGAGAGACCACTCGTGAGGCATGAGAATTGTTCTGCACAGCCTGTCTGCTATAACGTTGGACTTCTCAGGGATGTGCGCTGCTATCAGAAACCGTCGGGAAGAGATCGCCCACTGCCAGAGTCTGAGTGCTTCTCGACATAGGGGGTAGGACCTGGTTCCACCCTGCTTGTTGATGTACCACACTACTGACACATTGTCTGTTTGAATTGCAATGGTCCCGGTAGGAAGAGAGTTGTGAAGCGCTTGCAACGCCAAAAGCACGGCCCTCATCTCCAAGAAATTGATATGCAGATGGTACTCGTGAGGCTGCCAGGTGCCTTGGACTGTTCTGCCCTGAAAATGCCCCCCCCCCCTATCAGGGAGGCATCCGTGGTCACCGTAGCTACTGGAGGAGGGAGAGCAATTGGTCTGCCCCGGGGTACTGATGGGGAAACCATCCACCAAGCAAGTTGGTTTTTGCATGTCTGTGTGATCATTATTTTGTGAGACATTGGAAGTTGTTGGTAAGACCATTGGGTGAACAGCATCCACTGAAGAATCCTCATATGAAAACGAGCAAGGGGGAGTAGTATGATAGCCGCTGCCATAAGACCCAATGTCTTTAGGACGAATCTGGCCTTTATTTTTTTGCATCCTAATAAGACTTGAACATGTCGGCGAATATCTAGCACTCTGTCTAATGGAAGTCTCGCTGACATGTCCTTTGTATTTAAGTTTGCTACTATAAAGGTAATAGATTGACAATGCGACAATTCAGACTTTTCGAAATTTATTGTGATGCCTAGTTTGGAGCAAGTTTGGATGGTGTAGTCTCTGGCTCGCAGCAGGTGATGCCTGGTGGTTGCAGTAAGGAGCCAGTCGTCTAAATATGGAAACACCTGGAATCCTTGCCATCTCAGGTGAGCGGTAACTACTGCCAAACATTTGGTGAACACCCTGGGGGCTGTGGTGAGACCAAAGGGCAGAGCTCTGAACTGATGATGACTGGCTCCCAGCCGAAAGCAGAGGAATCTTCTGGAGCATCTGTCCATTTTGATATGGTAGTACACGTCCTGAAGATCTATGGAACACATCCAATTGTCCTGACCCAGAAAGGGTAAAATGGACTGTAGCGTGACCATCCGGAACTTCGTTCTTTGAACAGATCTGTTTAGTCTGCTGAGATCCAGAATGGGTCTCCAGTCCCCTGTCTTTTTTAGTACCAAAAAGAACCTTGAGTAAATTCTGGATCCTTGCTGGTCTGCTGGGACTGACTGGATGGCTCTTTTTCTTAGCATTTTTTGAAATTTCTTGAACTGCTTGATCCCTTAGATTGGGTGGAACATCTGGAAGGGATTTGTTGGGAATGTAGGGAGTGTGAAGGAAGGGGATCTTGTAGCCTTCGGATATGATAGACAGTACCCATTTGTCTTGTGTTATACTTTGCCAGGCTTTTGGGTACAGCGATAATCTTCCCCCGACTGCCTCCGAAGGTGGACAGCTGGGCAGCACCTCAGGGATGCTGGAAGGGCTTGTCAGAGAAAGATTCTCTTTGGCCCTGATTTTGCGGACCCCCTCTGTCCCGAGGGCGGCGCCTATTGTTGTTCCCTCCTCTGCCCCTGGAGGGAACTCTCCACGTGTGTCAGGCACGGCTCCCTGGGGTTTCCGGAACCACATCTTCCCACTCTTCTGACCCTTGGGATACGGTCTTGAAGGAGTGGAAAAATGGACTCCTACAGCAGAGAGAGTCTTGCCTTCCTGCTCACATCTGGTAAGGGTATCCTTCACCTGTGGTCCAAAAAGAGCAGAACCATCAAAGGGGGTGTTTGCAAAAGATGCCCTGAAGGGTTCCGCAAAGTTACATAACCACATCCAGGCATGCCTCCTCAAGGCCACGCCTGTGCCTGCGGCCCTACTCGCACCATCGGCTGCGTAAGAGATGAGCCGCATGGAGGAGTTTACTACCGAATTAAGAGTCGCCAGCTGGGAGGCAATCTTAGCCTGGACCCCATAGCTGATGGATCTTGAAGGGTATCTCCTAGCTCTTTAAGGAGATCCCTTTGAAGGTGGGTAAAGTGGCACAAATAGTTCAGCGACCTCATGGAGAAGGTCGCTGATGCAAACATCCGCTTCCCATATCTGTCCATCGTCCTAGATTCCTTATTAGGGGGATGGACAGATGAAGAAGTTTCAGCCAACTCCTTTTTTGTGGCTGCTGCTACCACCATGGCATCAATGGGAACACCCTTAGTTAGAAATTGCTTGTCTTGTGGTGCAGTAATAAATTTTGTGGGTCTTCGGGGGGTTGGTTCCATTGAGTCTGGGGCTGACCACGTCTTCTGAGCCACCACAGACATCAGTGGATCAAAAGGCGGAGACACCCAGGAGGTGGAGGGTCAGGAACCAAACGCGTCCAGGAATACTGACTCATCCTCGGAAGGGTTAAGGGTAGTCCAGTTCCCCCTCTGCCTAAGTATCTCAAGGATGTCTGAGAAAGAGACATCCTCAGAGGGGGATCTTGGGGACCCTTCCAAATCCTCCAAGTCAGTATCTGAAGTGACAGACTCAGGGGAGTCAACATGCTTCCTCTTGCATTTCCTCTTTCGAGGGGGCTCCTCTGAATGAACAGGGGAGGCCTCGGAAGAGGAAGTTACAATCAATGGGGTGCCCTGGAGCGCTTGTTCCCCACGCTTGGGGTCTGGAGGAGGGGCAGAGACAGGAGCAGGCACCATGGGGGGAGGAGCCGATGAGGCTGACCATGAGGCTGACTCAGATGCCATCACACTCCTCATGACCTCGAAGGTGCCTCTTCCCGATATCGGAGAAGGCTCTGGCTCCGAAGAGACCAGAATCCTTCCCGGCACTGAGAGAGACAGCTCCGAAGCCGATGTAGGAGCCGAACTCACCTGCGCCGAAGCTCCGAGAGGGAGAACGGGGTCGGACAAGGGTCCGATGCCACGCGCACCCTCGGAGCCGATGAGGAGTCCCGGCACCCAGATCCCTCCAAGGACGGCACCATAGAAGAGATCGGAGCCAATGACGGAACTGAAAGGGTAGGTATCGGTGCCGACGGTCCCACGGTCCCAGCCCCAGCAAGCTCCGGCTCCGAGCTCAAGGAATGAATCAAAGGAGGAACTACTGCAGAGACAGATGGAGCTGAACCCTGATGAGGGGGGCTGGATAACATTTTAGCCAGGGCCTACGATTTTAAAAGCCTGCTCACCACTCTCTCCAAATCATGGTCAGATAGCCTAGATGACCGAGAAGAGTGGGATCGGTTACTTCGCTCCGAATGTAACAAAGGCGACCCCGGTGCTGAGTGTATCAACTCTAAGGATGTGATCTAGAGCGTTTTCGACTCCCTGACAATTCTGACAGCAGCGTTGGTGCCGACTGGGAGATAGGTACTTCGGTTCCAGTCGGAACCGAAGTTTGCTGGGACATAGGCACTTCGGTTCCAGCCGGAACCGAAGTTGATGCAGACGCCACACCCGACGACGGCTCCGAACTGGGAGCTGGCGGCTTCGATGGCTTGGAAGGTTTCACTGACTGAGACTTGGCCGGTGATCCTTCAGGTTTAAGCAAACCCCTAAGGATAAGCTTATTCCTACGCTCCTGCAGGACTCTTGGACTAAAGGCGTGGCACACCGAACAAGAGTCCTGCAGGTGTAGGGCGCCCAAGCAATAGGCACAAGAAGTGTGACCATCTGTCAGTGACATTTTCTGACAGCATGAGTCACACTTCTTGAATCCAATCACTTTCGTGTCTTTAGACATTCCTGTAAGGAAATATCAAATTACAAATAAAAAGTATAAAGGGAAGTAGGTAACTAGAAAAAAACACACTGCACACAAGTTACCACACCATAACAGCACACATACACTCTATACTAGAAGAAAGGGTAAACAGACCTACTAACTACCACACTTTCTAGAGAAAAAATTTTAATACCTTAAAAAAGAAACAAGGATAAGCCTCTAACTAAAATGACTACCTTAAAAAGGAAACGGGGGAAGAGGGGGACTCTCTAAGAAGAAAGCGAGTTTTCAAGGGGGAAGACGATCACCAACAAATACTTCAGCTATGTATGAACACTAAGTATTCTAACAACTAACTATAATAATATACAAAAGGTTCTATATATATAACAATAAAGTGAAAATTATGACCTGAGCCAGTAAACGCAACCTTGTAGCAGAAGCGGCAAACGAGATCTGGGTATCTAGCGCCAGGCATCATGGGATATAGGGGGGCCTCGAGCTAGTAAGCAGCTCTCGAGCTTTTGAAGATGGCCGAGTCAGAGCCGAGGATCGGCTCCGAGCCCAACCAGCAAGAATGAAGGTGAGATAGACAACTTAACATCCAATATTACCTTGAGTCTTAGCTGAAAATGTAGCAGTTTGTTTTACAAAGCAATTCAGACAGGATGTAGCAGCCTACACATATCTTGATGTATTATTTCAAGTAACTAACAGGCCACCTAATTTTAATTGTAGGCTATAAACAGTCAAGAGGATCTAAACTCTCTTTGCGGATCCTATACAGCAGTCAGAAACAAATATGGTCCCCCCAAAAAAGCAATATGGTCTTAGTTGCAGAATTTTCTTCAGTGCCTGTTTAGGAGTCAGTCTTCTGGTTGTTAGTCCCAGTTCATTTAAGATTTCCACAACACCAAGTGGCTAAGCAAAGGTAATACTCCCACTCTGGTTCTAGAAATACAAATTTTCCTTTACCCAAACTACTTGTCTCCACAGCTCAGTAGGATGCAGGCTCCATCATCCTTTATGTTGAACACTTCCCACACATACAGTTCTTCTTATTTTAAGCATCTGTTTAGGGTCGATATTATATGATCAAAATTTAGTTAGTCGAATTACTAAAGCTTGATCACTAAATGTCAAAGTCACAAAACCGCGAACAGCAGTTTCCACACAGGGAAACAATTTGTTGGGCTGTGACACGGATTTTGCCTTTTCTACCATGTGGAGCAATCTCGGAGTTGGTATATTTAGTTAAGGGAGTGTGGGGGGCACAGGCCCCCACTTCAGGGGCTTGATTTGTGTTTAATGTTTTTTTTTTTTTTTTTACTTGGGACAACTGCATTGTTTCCCTGTGTGGAAACTGCCATTTGCGGTTTTGGGACTTTGACATTTAGTGATCGAGCTTTAGTTATTCGACTAACTAAAGTTTTGAGCATATCATATAGACCCATCTTTTTAGCCTCTCTTTACTGCTGCTCTTAGGTAATGTTTAAATAGAACTGACTAATGTTAAGTCATGATAAGCTAGAGGCAATACCAGCCCAGAGCATTCAGCAGTTCTTATGCTCCCTTACACAACCCAAGATCATTTTTCAGATATTATGGATCATTCTAATTCAAAAGATCAGATTCCCAATAAAACAGGTGACTGTTACCTTAACATGTCACTGATTTCTTCATTTCCTTGCTAACATTAATTTTTCACGTTCAAGACTTCCAGGAGATTCTTAAGGTAAAAAGAAATCTGACTACAGATGGAAACAAATTTGGATTTCACAAGATTTAATGGGCAGCTGCTCATGACATACATGCACGTGCTGATCAAACATAATGAAATATTAAATTTGAAATATTTTATAATGCTGTACAGAAGCTCATAACGATAGCAACACATCTAAACTTCAGAGGATACATTTTCAGACCTATTTAAACACTTGTTTCCATTCATTCGATGTCACTGTCAAGGAAGATAACCTGTTTGGAGGTAGCCTTATTGGTGATTACGTTTTTTAATCACTTTCTTTGCTGTTGTTGAAACTGCTTCATAACGTTTTTCAGTATCTATGTATTTTTAAATAGGCAAATGATAAGGTGAGGAGTAGCTAAACATATTCTATTTATGACCATAAACAGTCCAGAAATTATTACATTTATTCTTAATTTCAAGGCCTTATTTTAATTTGTTTTAAAGTGCTTTTCATTATTTAGCATAATATTGTTAATTCTAGCATGACAAATATTATCTACCTTAAATGGTGCTAAAAATGCTCTAGAGCTAAAACATGGAGTTGTCCACATCCTTTTGTGAAACAGTATAGTTGGTGTGCACTTTCTTTTTCTTACTTTGCAAATGTATAGACTGGACAGAACACAGAGGAAACTTTTTTAAATGGCATCACCCATTTTTTTGTTTTATTAAAAAAAATATATATATATATATATATATATATATATATATATATATATATATATATATATCTACAGTATATATACAGTTATTTACTGCCACTGGGTTTTAATTACTTTTTAATGACCTGCTGGTTGGTTTGAAGAGAAAGTATTAAGAGCTGGAAAATGTGGATGTTATACAACAGGTAACTGAAATAAAAATATGGTATAATTAAAGGAAATAAGTTATAAAGATTCCTACTGTGACAATAGTGGTCTAACATATATTATAAGTATGATGAATTTTTAAGAATCTGAGGTTCACGGCAATGGAACGGCTGCAAGGCTATATATGGAGATGACATGATTAAGAACATCCTGCTATGAAAATTTAAACAAAAAGAGAAATAATATCTGGATAAAGAATGGAACAGACGTGCACATCATTCCTCAAGTCTGGCAGGAAGACATAGTCTGATGGTGAAAGCCAAAAGGCACCTTTTTCGAGAAGGACTCACATGCTCTGAATCCCTGGGGAGGAGGGCAGCTAGCCATAAGCTGTCACTGTGGTGAATACAAAAGAAAGAATAGCAAAGGGTGATAAAGTAAGAGATAAATGTCAGTAATGTAGTGCTTCCAAGTCTGCTGTCCTGCACACAAAACAACTTCATATGTAGTAACTGACTATATAACTGGATGTACAGTAGGCAAATACATGCATGACTATGACCATTTCCTCACAGTGGTGATATTTGTCTTATTTTATGCTGGGTAAATAAGAGAAAGGGGAAGGTTATCTTCAGAAGAAGCTTAGACTGACAGTGAAAATAAGGAGCTTCTGATGCACTTCAAAGAAAACTCCATCATGGAACTCAAACATTTTTTTTATTGAATTTCTTATTTTCTGAACTGTTTTAATGCATCAAAATCACTCTAGGTGCTTCTTATAAAATGTATATGCCTTTCTAGAAAATAGCTGACATGCCTGCCATATTAATGTAATCTAGTGCTTTTTTGTCTCTTTCACAGAATCCATTTCAAGTGCTCGTTATATGAATCATGCTAGATACAAGGAAATAATGTTGTCTTCCTATCTTACACACCTTCTGTTGCGGGAGTGTTTGCATTTTTTTTTTCTGAATGACTATCATATACATTTCTCTCAGAACTTGCTTTAAGTTACTCACAACAGATATACATCTCCAGCCGAAAAAGTAAATAAATTGCGGACTTGTTTAAGGATTGTCATTTTATAGTTCTATTGAGCTCTGAAGGACCCACCCCACACTCTTCCTGAGGTCTCAATGCTACCACTGTAATCCAAGAACTGTTAATCAACACAAGAACTGTTTTTGCTAATTACCATTGTCTGCAGCAGTAGGAAGGTGTGTGTGTGTGTGTGTGTGTGTGTGTGTGTGTGTGTGTGTGTGTGTGTGTGTGTGTGTGTGTGTGTGTGTGTGTGTGTGTGTGTGTGTTTTATCCAGAACAATGGAGAAATGTGCTAATGTGGTTGTTTTTTCTCAAAGGTATTTTGCAAGCATACCGCAAAAAAGTACAATTATCTGTTCCTGAATCTGTGTTATGAGACCTTTTAACTGAGGCACAAATACTTTCATGCATACATTTCCCCACTTCTGTTGTACTGCTACCCCTTGATCTGCTACACTGCAGCATTCTAACACTTCATCAAAACACATCCTTGATCATGACAATGACAAACATTACTATCTATAAAACTGTTGCAGCTACATAAAATACTGCTTGCAAGTAGATCAGTATAAAAAATGTGATCATCTATTAGGTTTACCATATTTTTGGATGCCCAAAGTGGGATGTTCTTACTGAAACTTGAGACTGCAGGACAAACTATGCCATCGTCCAACAAAAATAATTATTTTCATCTTATTACGAAAATATAGACGCTATGATGTGCAATGCTGGTTGCTTGTACTACTTTATATGAAATTAAAATGACTTGAATGTAGTGTCACAGTTTTCTGTGACATTTAAAGAAAAGTCAGAAAACCGTTTTTCATTAAAATATCAAGAGATTTGTTTTTCTTCTTGTCTCCCAGCAGGACAGAACTGCCTAAACAATGACTGCTCCGCAGACTGCAGAGAGAAAGACAGAGAAAGACAGGTAGTAATCCTATCAACTAGGTGAAATGATACTGTATCTCTTATTCGGTGCAATAAAGACAGTGGAAAACAGCTTTACATCACTCTACCACCTTATTGTCTTAAACGTGTATGGTTGGTTTTGGTTGATTTCTATAGCCTATTCAATTAACCTGTTAATGTTTTATTACTTACATGTTTCCATAATTACATCTATAGGCCCACAACTTTAATTGTACATGATTACGTACATTATTGGCATTCACACGCACATTTTTTAATTTATTATTTATTGACATTTGTTTACCGAAAGTCAGTGCAAGTCAGAAAGAGACCCTTTTCAGTGGAGGCCCAGGGAGGAAAATCTCCTGAACAAAGTAGAATATAATACACAGTATAATACATAGTAATGTTAAGCATCTTCAGTTGTGCAAAGGTAGGGACGTGAAATAATATATATTGGATGAAGCACAGAATTGTGACTATACGATACAAGCAAACTGTTTCAAACCTGGTTACAGTCATAGAAAATATTGATTAGTAAACTGTAACCCTGTTAACTCTGTTGATCAGATTGTTATTGATTAAAGCAACACATTTATTTACTGACATTTAATTACTATGAAATTCTGACTGGGTAGAAGCCCATTTTAAGGGGAGGCCTGGGGAGAAAAGCTCCATATTATTACAATCCATTTTAAGAACAATAATTTTACAATGTTTAAAAATAAAACAAAAACATTTGCAATTTAAATAATTATAACAAATTAAAACATTAAGAATCAATAGGAGTTATATGACAATCATTTAATTTTTAGAGAAATTTTAGACAGATTGTATAGAAATTAAAGGTAAGTTAGTCTAAAACAAACAGGAAATGCAATATGTAGTGAGGGAAAAACAGGCTTATGGTATATTTAGACAGCAGGTCAGGGAAGAGAATTTGATAGAAGCAAGGAAGTAAATGAAGATGGGAGATGAAGTATAAGGAATGAAAAGGTACTTGTTCACATTTTGTGATATAATTTATCCTGGTTTGGAGCAAGAATAGAATCAGCTTTTAACTAGGAAGTCTTTCAGATGGGTTTTGAAATATGGGAGGGCATTGACCTGATGGATAAAGGTAAGGAGTTCCAGGCCTTAACAACCTTGTATAAGTATAGACAATGCTCAGCAGATTTGATATGTTTGTAGACAGCTTTTGGTCATTCGATCGCAATGACCGAGTGTTGGGAACATAGTTGTGTGGAATGGTTTTTTAGTGCGGTACAAGCAGATGGATGCTGGATAATTTTATAGGTGGTAAGAAGTTGTCTATTAGTTGATGACGCAGTTATAACCAATTTAGGCTTTTTATTGCTATACAGTGCTGGTTTCTGAAACTTTGTTATAGCAATGTTCAAGGTGTAATTTCTGTGAAGCCTGGAGGTTAGTGAGGATGGGAGTGCCATAACGAAGTGTGGGGAGGAGATAAGTAGTGACAAGTGTAGTTTTACTTGTGTCGATGAGAATGTTTTTTACGCACACAGAATAAATGCCTACATAGGAGGGAGATTAGAACATGAATATTCCTGATGGTAGGTTTGATAGTGTGGATTATGCAACTAAGGTTTAGCTATTATAACTAGGAGTAATAGGTAACACAGTGGATTTGTGTCAAAGGGAGAATAGTGAAGATGGGTAAAGGTAGAAAAGAGTGATCGAAATTGAGAAGAAGAAAAAATAAGTGGTATTAGACTGTAGAGTCAGTATATGATTTTAAGAAAACTAGCGAGGGAAGAAGGTGGTGTGTTTGGTAAAATGCACACTGTACTAGTTAAAAATATTTTGGTGGAAGAGCTCAGTGACTTTTAAATGTGGGTAACACTGTTTGCATTAACCTGAGGGTAGACACTAGCACACCCTGCTTTGAGTTTTAAATGATTTTGGATTATCAAATTTGTTTGAGACACGCGCGCACACACGCACACACACACACACACACACACACACACACACACACACACACACACACACACACACACACACACACACACACACGGAGGTGGTGGTAGAGTTCCATACCTTAGAGATGTCATTTGAAAATAGTGAGTCACCTACAGTTACTTAAGTTTAGTAATGGTAACTAAAACCTTAGCTCCTGAGCATAAAATTCCCTATTTGGAGAGTAGGGATGGATGACTGATTTTAAGGCAAGGTAGTTGTCTGGTTTATATGATTATGTATCCTATCAGCAGTGGAGACACAGTTAGATAATGTGGGAGCTCCAGCAAGATGAGGTACTTGAGTGACACACAGATATGAGTTCTGGGGTAAAAGTTAGTTGCAAACTTAGCAGTTTTGTTGTAGGACTGTTCTATTTTTCTTGTAGGGAAGGGTGATAGAAATGATCTGACTTAAGTGTTTCCTTTCAGTATCAGTAAGGTAGGGTTAGCCTCTATATAAGAAGGGAAATTTTTAATGTGTTTTGCTTATAGTTTTGAGACATATTCTGATCAAATTTCATACTATCATCTATAATAACAAATAGGTTTGGTGCGTGACATTTGTTCAATTTTTATGTTATTAGCAGAGTATATTGTAAAGTGAGTTTTTCTGAGCAGGTAGCTGCTTTGAAGAGATAAGTATGCTTTCAGGAGGAGTTGTATATTACCTAAACATGTTTCAACACAGAAGAACTGAGTTACTTCCTGAAGTTTAGTGAGTCTTTTTGCTATGCAGATGAGTATCAAATCACCCAACTACTGGAATATGCCAGCATATTTCGTAGGTGTGTGAAGGCCATTTGTGAAAAGAGCAAATAATATATATATATATATATATATATATATATATATATATATATACATACACGGGAGCCGTTTATAATCTCAAAATAGTGAAATGTCAAATTTCAGTATCTCGAGACTATCTCAAATTCGCGGTTATGGCCTTACGCTACATGATGTCTGGGATTGTGTGTTTATGGTGCTCTGTGCCATGTGTGGATCTAGGTGTTTTGTCAGGTAAGTGAGTGTTTTGTAAGGGATTTGAGTGGGGGGTTAGAATGTGTTTGAGTGTGCTGATATGTTTGATGTGTTTGTGTGTGAGGGACTGGAGAATGTGCGTGTGTGAGTTTGCTTTTGTTTCCTATTTGTGCGATCTTGGAGTTTTTATATACAAGTAGGGTGGGTGTGGGGGGCTGCAAGGGGGCTTGCCCCCTTGCTTATGTTTGTATGAGTTGTGTATGTGTGTAGTTTTTGTTTGTTTATGTTGTGATGTGGGTGTTGTGGTGTATGTATGGTGTAGTGTATGCGGTTTATTCGGTGTTTTGAATTTCGTGGTTTTGGGCTCGGGGTTTTGTAGTTTCTGTGTTTTGTGGATTTGGTTTCATAGTTTCGAGATACTGTAATTTGATGTTTCAGTATTTTGACATTATGAAGTGAATCCATATACACACACACACACACATATATATATATATATATATATATATATATATATACATATATATATATATATATATATATATATATATATATATATATATATATATATATATATATATATATATATATACACATATACACATACACACACACACACACACACACAACACACACACCCACACCCACATACATACATATATATATATATATATATATATATATATATATATATATATATATATAGATATATATATTGGTTTGTTTTGGAAGTTTCTACCTTCTAAGCACCATAATACTCTCTAGTATGGGTAGAACACAAGGTGAGTGCTCCATCTAAAGCTTTAACCATCGTCACTTCTTTTGGTGGTCTGGAATGTCTTACTGCTGTCTACCTTGTTTGCTATGACTGTTTACATAACTTGCTTTGTAGGAGCATTATAAAGTATTAACTGCTTTACCATATTCATATCTGAATATGGGCACTAATTAAAAATGAGTGACCTACTAACAAAGTCCAGAAAGACAAAACTGAAACACTGAACTGTCATATACTGGAAGTTTAAGAAATTCAAAAGATTGAGAATGAATGAAAAGCATGCAGTTGTTGTTGTTTCTTTCGGCTTTTCCCGGTTAGGGGTAGCCACAGCGGAACTCCGGTCCGCTAATGATTGGCAGTAGAATTTTACGTGCCGAGTTGCCAGCCCTGACGCACAACCTTCAACGAAGGTACGCCCATTCATGCATGTCTCCACACAGAAGGATGAAAAGCATGCAGTATAAATGTAATATAACTGAAGAATAAGTTCTCTATAAATAAATGCAATTCAAAATGTCTGGATCTGCTGCACAAAGGGATAACACCCTAAATACTACCAAAATAACACAGTAATGACCACTGAACCAAGCACTACAGGGACAGGCCAGGAAAGATAGCACTGGGATGGGGGCAGGAAGGAGATACGTTTTACAGCTCTACTCTTCCCTAACGAAGGTTAGATGAGGCAGTAAAGCACAAGACTGAGGCATATTCTTGGTCTGAAGCACTCTTGGAATGTAGCAGGAACTGTCATATACACATCAGCATTCTGGGGGTGGTAATGCAGGCTCCACTTTAACAATATGCAGTCAGCAGTAGAGGAAGGTCTTAGAGAAGTAATAGAATAATCCTTAATGAATGGCCAAGGCTGATGAGTCAGGGCTATCCTGTAGTTCCACAGGTGGCCCTGGTCTGGGGTATTAAACCAGACCTCCAAGCTATTGGGATGAAATGCTCTGGTTATTTAGTCTGATGTTCAGAGCACCACTGGAGGCCAAAAAAAAAAAATAATAAAATAAATAAAAATAAAGTGCACTGTAAAATGTCACACAAATAAATGGTCATATTGTTTAGGAGTAAAGGGAGTACCTGTCTTTCCATCAAATAAAAAAAAACCCCTTTAATCTAATGCAGAGTACGTTTGGACTCAATAACCTCGACCAAGCCCCCATCTCACTGGAGCAAGAAGAGGCTATTCTGCCCCCCCCCAAAAAAAAAAATCACTTTCACCTAAATTTATCTACATACTTCTTTTCTTCTGTTAAACGTCTGTCCCTTTTCCTGTTTCCTGCTCAACATTCTCATGCAAGGTGTATGCTCAAATAACATCAGTTTATGGCACAGAATCATCTTGAATTTACATGCTTGCTTTTCAGTGTTATATTAATTGCTTAATACAAAAACTGGAAAGTGAACTTTAGTGTACTTGGGTTTCTACACTACTCACAAAGTTTAAAAGTTGTAACTTCTGTACAAAGCTATGTTTTAATAAAATATGAGTTTAACTCTTGTACATACAGCATACTGTAAAGACCTATAGATAATATATGCCTGTATATATTGTACTACTTAATACTGACTTTTGGTACTTATTCCTATATTTCCTATAGATTTTTCCATATAACTCTGAATTAAATAGGCAGATATTACTGTAGTCCTAGCTATGTCATTTATCAATCAATTCTTCATTTTTCCAAAATTATAACAGTGAGCTGAATTAGTGTTATTCATTATTTATCAAAGATACAGTTGTGTAAGAGCTTACCATAACAATAGATGGCCTACTGATCACTGTTGCAGTATTCCAAACTGTTGGGTTGTCTTGTTAAATAACCTGGATGTCTGGCCAAGGCACCAAAACCAAAACCTTACACAGAGCCACACGTCTGACATATAACCTAAGCCCATGGGTGTTAGGGTACATAAACAGATGTATAATATGAGTCCTCAGATTATTTCCAGGCCAGTAAGCCTATATAGGCCTGAGAGACAAAAATAAAATGATCGGCTAAAAGGGGAGAGTCAGAAAGACGGTGATCTCCCTTGGTCCATGAGAAAAAAGGATGGAAGAATCCAAGAAGGGGGAAGGTAGGAAGGAAAAGAATACTGCAATAGGGATTGGTAAGACATATACTATCAAGTTAAAGTCTTAAGTCCTTCCTTAGATCACTGTTGCAGTATTCTAAACTGTTGAGTGATTCCCAAAGCTTAAGACATGTGGCAGGTGGTTGGAAGAGATACATGAGGACTGTCTAGTAATCCAGAGAGAACTGATCTGATGAAAGCAGCAATGGACTTAGAAAAGGAATACATTCTACTATGTTTTCTTAAGGTATGTAAAGAAAATCAAGTACATTGTTTCTAGAGTTATTCCAGAGTCAATCCCCTTGCAAAAGGCTCAAAATGAGGCCAAAGCATACCTCTCAACCATACCGAATTCCTTGGTATTTACCATTTTTGAGGTCCAAATAATGGGGTGTCATGAATTCCTGAGTGACCCCCTTAATTCCCGAATTTCCTGGCTTTTCCCCCCCCCCAGCGATTTTTGCTGATGTCATCATGTGTAGAGGCATGCATAATGGTGTCAGCTTCATGAGCAGCCTGTCGGAATTCGCTGCGAGCTCAAGGGGTGTGACTGACTGTTTATGTTGGTAATGTGCTGCACTGAAGTCATGTCTCGCACTACAGCAGCTCTTCCAGTTTGCTTAAGTTCAGACAGAGAGGGACTTCACTGGATGACCGCAGCTGACAACAACACTGCTTTTTGTTTTTAATTAATCTAGAGAGCAGAAGTTTTAGTTTAGAAGGGAGGTGTTGTCATAAGGACTTGTAGCTTAGAGACTTGCCTGGCACAGGTGAGAGCTACCAGAAAAATTGTTTCCAAGTACAGAATTTGAGACTGGCAGAGGTTACTGGTTTGAAAGGAGGGACAATATTTTTTTCCAGATGAGATCCCAAGCAGGTGGGATAGTTTTCCTTGGGGGTTTCAGGTGGAGTACACCTTTTAAGAACTGCATTACATCCAATCTGGCCAGAAGACGGGGATCCAGAGGTAGGCATGCAGATATGGCTGAAATGTATCTTAATAGACGGGTATGCTAGACCAGACTTCAATAGCTCACACAAATAAAAGAGCACCAAGTGGGTATTAGCCTGTACTGGGTCCTGATTTTTAGGCAGGCACTATATAGTAATTTTTTCCATTTTGCTATGGAGGATTTTCTGGTAGTAGGTTTTCTTACCTCCTGGAGAACCTTAAGCATGTCCTCCCTCAGAAAATTGGTGTCTACAAGGGATCAGAATCCCATCATCCATAATATGAGGTTGAAGGATAGCAAGTTGGGATGAAGCAGTGAGCCCTTCTGCTGTGTGATCACGTCCATTGTGGAGGGAAGCTTCTGTGAAAGAGAAGGAGGAGCCAATGCTTCTTAAGGCAGTGAGTTTCCAAGTAGGAATTGAAAGATGAAAGTCATGTTCTTAAGGTCTTTGTAACAAAAGACTGACAGATCATGCAATCTTTATAGTCGTGCTCTGCAACTAGGCATAAAAGGCACTGGAGTGGAGATCCTTGTAGAGAATCTGACTACTACAATCACACTTCCTGTTCCTTGCTAACATCTAATAAAGCAACAAACAGCAATGCAACTGAGAAAAAATAAGGAAGGTTCCCCAACAGGGCACTTACCTGAACCAGTGGAAGGCCATGAGTAAAACAGACCTACGGGTGTGAGTCCTGAATTTGGATTGGTAATGAAGGAGTCTGGGGATTTACGCTCAGAAGTCCAGTTATGTACCCTTACACCCACAGGCTTAGATCATGCACCGGCCGTGTGACTCTATGGAAGGTTTTGGCTTTGGTTCCTTGGACAGATGTCCAGATTATTTGGTGAGATAACCCAACAGTTTGGAATACTGAAACAGTGATTTAAGGAAGGATGGTGTTCTAATAGGCACCCCTGAATACATTTATTCAAACATTTGAGTTTTTGGCTGGGCTAGTACAACTTTAAAAAATGTAAACTTCAGTATATTACTTTCTATTCTTAGAATGCATGTGTACTTGACAAATGAAAAAAGAAAACTCTGACAAAATGTTTTTAAAATCTATGACTGAGACAGCCACTTCTGTTGATGCCTTATTAGAACACATCCAAGAGAAAGAAATATCTATTTTAATTATCAGTTTCCAGAAAATCCTACTTGAAAAGTCATGCCGCACACACATTACTCCATTCAAACATATGTCAGTGCAATCCTAAAACAGCAAATATTAGACAAGTTTCATGCAGCACCTATTTCAGACATAATAATTCCAGATTAACATTCTTTCATTTAATGGCCCAGATACTTTCTCTTACTGTTCACCCTGAAGAACTTTAACAAAGTTAATCTGTGCTGCAGCAGTGTTTATACCCAACATTCTTGCCAGTTACTCATTTAACTTTCCTTCATGAGGGCTGGCAAAAAAAAATTACATTAAGCCATAGACAAAGACTGAGCTCAGCATGCTTTCCTTTCTTTTGCATAAAGGTGATTACTATCACTTTGTCTAGGACTACACCTAAAAACATAATTGTTACCAGCTCAGAGTGCGGGTTATATACTGACGACATCTGAAATAATACTTACACAGTGGGGGCAACTCCACTTGCCCTCTGGTGCCCTCTCTAGCTCAGGGTCAAGGCAGACCAAGTGGTATGCACGGGGACATGTATCACACAGTATGATCTCTCCTCCTTGCTGACACACCTCACAGTAATCTTGATGGTCTGTCTCATAGCCATCGCCATCTTCCACTGAGAGTGGAAACAGATGAAAACAAAAACAAAAGGATAGGACACTAAATTACTCCTTCTTTGGTCATAGAGCTAATAAAATAAATTATATTTAAATGCAAATCAGGAAATACATGATATATGAAGGAATATAAGTATTCAAATATGCAACAGCCTGAGTTTCCTGTTCTATCCAGATTTATAAACAGCATATAAGTACATTTCACAGTAACTGTAAAGCAATTTTATAATAAAACATAAATGTGAAAATATGTCTGAATGTATAAAAGATGCACAAGACCCTTGCTCAGAAAATTCTGTGCAATATGGAAAGGATCACAAATGCTGAAAATCCCTCGAAAAAGACAAGCATTTACCTTTATAGTAAATCATTAACAAAAATAAATTGTGCTGCTTAAGACTTAACATTTCATAGGTTCATATGATATTACTAAGTTAGCGGCCCTAGATCCTTTACAAGCCTAGCCATGTCAATTTCAAGTATCTCAATTTGTTGTTTTTGGGTAGTCTGCAGAATGAATTTATGAACAGAGCGGTTCTGTGATCGACACTGGCTACCCCTGTCCATGAGGGACATGGCTGCCATCCCAGGGGCGAATTTGTGGTCTCCCATCCAATTATCTAGGTTGCATTTCAATAGGGTCAGTGAGGAGCTCTGTTTTATGTGAAGTGGAACGTTATTCCAGAGGAACAGCAGTCTCTGGAATATGTCTTTTCACGAAGAACTTCAGCTATGTTAAGAATTTATGACAGCAGATATCTGAAATTATCACCAATTTTACTGTCAGTAATAAGAAACTGATGTTCTTGAACTTGATTCTGTTGCTATCCTTGTATATTGTTAAGAGCATCAGATAAAGCACACAAAGTTCATATGTCTGGCACAGATAATTACAAGCTTATCACATGACATTAACAGCCAAAATTTCAAATTCATCCATCCACAACTCCTTTCCAAAATGGAAAATACTTTCAATAATTTACAAGAAGTAGTGTGGGCAAGGGATACCTATTGGATGAGCTAGCTTTGAAAGAACTAGCTTTTGATAGCATTTAATCGAAAATCATAGCATTTATTGTGTTTTCTGCTTTTCTGTAAAAAAAACTTGAAAAAAACAAAAAAAAATATCCTTGCTTTCCATACTTTCCTAACTAGTGTTCCAGAGACCAGATTTTGCTGATCCCTGGGCTTTGTCTTGGTTCCTGTTTTCTCCATTTTCCTTGTTTGGTCAAGGGGTAGTTTCTTTACTCACTAGTGGGAGTAGGGAGTACTGAGCTGCCTGTTGTCCTCAGAGGAGTGGTCTAAGGCAGTAACTTGTAGTTTATTGGCCATTTTGGGTCATTTCCTGTCTTTTCCAGCCCCCCTGCTATAAAGCACGCTTTGCCGGGCTTTTCCAGCTATTGAGAACTCAGCACAGCTCCTCGTGGTGGCCAGCAGTGTTCCTCTAGCAGCAGAGACCAGAAAAGACTACCTTTCCAGATTTTAAGTATTTTTCTTGGCTTTTTTCGACTTTTTGTGCCTTTCGACTACTGTTTCTGCTTATTTTATCAAAGTTTGCACTGTTTTTCCTGTGTTTATAAGCTAAAACTGTTTACTGTACTTGCTAGTTTAAGTTTTGCCTAAAAGTTAAACTACAGGCTAATACACTCAAGTGTACTAGCTTTTGATAGCATTTAATCGAAAATCATAGCATTTATTGTGTTTTCTGCTTTTCTGTAAAAAAAACTTGAAAAAACAAAAAAAATATCCTTGCTTTCCATACTTTCCTAACTAGTGTTCCAGAGACCAGATTTTGCTGATCCCTGGGCTTTGTCTTGGTTCCTGTTTTCTCCATTTTCCTTGTTTGGTCAAGGGGTAGTTTCTTTACTCACTAGTGGGAGTAGGGAGTACTGAGCTGCCTGTTGTCCTCAGAGGAGTGGTTTAAGGCAGTAACTTGTAGTTTATTGGCCATTTTGGGTCATTTCCTGTCTTTTCCAGCCCCCTGCTATAAAGCACGCTTTGGTGGGCTTTTCCAGCTATTGAGAACTCAGCACAGCTCCTCGTGGTGGCCAGCAGTGTTCCTCTAGCAGCAGAGACCAGCAAAGACTACCTTTCCAGATTTTAAGTATTTTTCTTGGCTTTTCGACTTTTTGTGCCTTTTGACTACTGTTTCTGCTTATTTTATCAAAGTTTGCACTGTTTTTTCTGTGTTTATAAGCTAAAACTGTTTACTGCACTTGCTAGTTTAAGTTTTGCCTAAAAGTTAAACTACAGGCTAATACACTCAAGTGTACTAGCTTTTGATAGCATTTAATCGAAAATCATAGCATTTATTGTGTTTTCTGCTTTTCTGTAAAAAAACTTGAAAAAACAAAAAATATCCTTGCTTTCCATACTTTCCTAACTAGTGTTCCAGAGACCAGATTTTGCTGATCCCTGGGCTTTGTCTTGGTTCCTGTTTTCTCCATTTTCCTTGTTTGGTCAAGGGGTAGTTTCTTTACTCACTAGTGGGAGTAGGGAGTACTGAGCTGCCTGTTGTCCTCAGAGGAGTGGTCTAAGGCAGTAACTTGTAGTTTATTGGCCATTTTGGGTCATTTCCTGTCTTTTCCAGCCCCCTGCTATAAAGCACGTTTTCCGGGCTTTTCCAGCTATTGAGAACTCAGCACAGCTCCTCGTGGTGGCCAGCAGTGTTCCTCTAGCAGCAGAGACCAGAAAAGACTACTTTTCCAGATTTTAAGTATTTTTCTTGGCTTTTTTCGACTTTTTGTGCCTTTCGACTACTGTTTCTGCTTATTTTATCAAAGTTTGCACTGTTTTTTCTGTGTTTATAAGCTAAAACTGTTTACTGCACTTGCTAGTTTAAGTTTTGCCTAAAAGTTAAACTACAGGCTAATACACTCAAGTGTACTAGCTTTTGATAGCATTTAATCGAAAATCATAGCATTTATTGTGTTTTCTGCTTTTCTGTAAAAAAACTTGAAAAAAACAAAGAAGAATATCCTTGCTTTCCATACTTTCCTAACTAGTGTTCCAGAGACCAGATTTTGCTGATCCCTGGGCTTTGTCTTGGTTCCTGTTTTTCTCCATTTTCCTTGTTTGGTCAAGGGGTAGTTTCTTTACTCACTAGTGGGAGTAGGGAGTACTGAGCTGCCTGTTGTCCTCAGAGGAGTGGTCTAAGGCAGTAACTTGTAGTTTATTGGCCATTTTGGGTCATTTCCTGTCTTTTCCAGCCCCCTGCTATAAAGCACGCTTTTGCGGGCTTTTCCAGCTATTGAGAACTCAGCACAGCTCCTCGTGGTGGCCAGCAGTGTTCCTCTAGCAGCAGAGACCAGAAAAGACTACCTTTCCAGATTTTAAGTATTTTTCTTGGCTTTTTTCGACTTTTTGTGCCTTTCGACTACTGTTTCTGCTTATTTTATCAAAGTTTGCACTGTTTTTCCTGTGTTTATAAGCTAAAACTGTTTACTGCACTTGCTAGTTTAAGTTTTGCCTAAAAGTTAAACTACAGGCTAATACACTCAAGTGTACTAGCTTTTGATAGCATTTAATCGAAAATCATAGCATTTATTGTGTTTTCTGCTTTTCTGTAAAAAACTTGAAAAAAACAAAAAAAAAATATCCTTGCTTTCCATACTTTCCTAACTAGTGTTCCAGAGACCAGATTTTGCTGATCCCTGGGCTTTGTCTTGGTTCCTGTTTCTCCATTTTCCTTGTTTGGTCAAGGGGTAGTTTCTTTACTCACTAGTGGGAGTAGGGAGTACTGAGCTGCCTGTTGTCCTCAGAGGAGTGGTTTAAGGCAGTAACTTGTAGTTTATTGGCCATTTTGGGTCATTTCCTGTCTTTTCCAGCCCCCTGCTATAAAGCACGCTTTGCCGGGCTTTTCCAGCTATTGAGAACTCAGCACAGCTCCTCGTGGTGGCCAGCAGTGTTCCTCTAGCAGCAGAGACCAGAAAAGACTACCTTTCCAGATTTTAAGTATTTTCTTGGCTTTTTCGACTTTTTGTGCCTTTCGACTACTGTTTCTGCTTATTTTATCAAAGTTTGCACTGTTTTTCTGTGTTTATAAGCTAAAACTGTTTACTGCACTTGCTAGTTTAAGTTTTGCCTAAAAGTTAAACTACAGGCTAATACACTCAAGTGTACTAGCTTTTGATAGCATTTAATCGAAAATCATAGCATTTATTGTGTTTTCTGCTTTTCTGTAAAAAAAACTTGAAAAAAACAAAAAAAAATATCCTTGCTTTCCATACTTTCCTAACTAGTGTTCCAGAGACCAGATTTTGCTGATCCCTGGGCTTTGTCTTGGTTCCTGTTTTCTCCATTTTCCTTGTTTGGTCAAGGGGTAGTTTCTTTACTCACTAGTGGGAGTAGGGAGTACTGAGCTGCCTGTTGTCCTCAGAGGAGTGGTTTAAGGCAGTAACTTGTAGTTTATTGGCCATTTTGGGTCATTTCCTGTCTTTTCCAGCCCCCTGCTATAAAGCACGCTTTAGCGCGCATTAGCGATGAAGCCGAGCTGCCACTGTTGCACACTAGGGCAGCTCTGGTTAAGCAGGTTTAAACTATTCGGGCTACCTAAAGTCCACTCTTCAAATTTTCCCTTGAAACTACCTTCCTCGACCTATACTACTGATCTAATCAGCGTATCCTACAACTAAAAAGATCATCTCTACTTGACTCTAAGTAGACTATTCTCTATCTGTTAAACCTAGCACTTGCTCCTACAGTACTTATTACCTTGATACGGCACTCTTATAGATAGCACCCCAAAAAGGCAACCCCTCATTTCTCGGTCACCCACATCCCCCGGAATCTTTTTTAAAGTTTTTTGTCTATCCTTCTAGCATGTCGAGGGATCAGTTGCTAGTGTCCTCTCCTGTTCAGCTGGTGAACCTGGGAATATTGAGGCAATGTTACAATTGCCTCATGTACACAGACAACCCTCTCCTCCTCCCACAAAACACAAATACATGCGAGATGCAACTATACGGCCAAACTGGAGGCTGAGCTCTCAACATAGGACTGGCAAGACCAGTCAGGAGGAGAAGGTTACCACACACACTATAGACCCAGTCTCACATAGTACCATTACAACCTCAAATCATACACATAAACACACAAAGACATACTCGGAGGCTCTGATCAAAAATCTACCAAAACAGCAGAGGCCACCAAAGCAGACACCCAAACAACCACCACCTCAGAACACAACACCTGCAACACATAGACCTCACAGTCAGAGTGTCAAACAGTCACAGCCCTTAAGGCCAAACACAATGCCAGACACACTAGTCATTGGTGACTCCATAGTCAGACACACTGGCGCCCCGCTCACCAGACTGAGTAAGGAGAAGGTCACAGTAAGCTGTCTGTCGGGCGCTAGAATCCGCCACATAACGCAAGCACTCAGGTCTCTCAACAGCAGGTACAAATATGACTCAGTCATTGTCCACGCTGGTGTAAACGACCTGAGACGTACCTCCTTGGACTACATGAAAAGAGACATTGAGGAGCTCTCTGATTATGTAGCCCAGGCAGGTATGACCCTGACCTTGAGCAGTATCCTACCTTCACCAAGAATGATGCCACAATACAGAGATAAGATGATCAGCTTTAACAATTGGCTTAAACACTGGTGTCATTCAAAGGGGATCCAGTATCTGTCTGCCTGGGATGACATGCTGGACAAGCCACGCTGCCGCAAGGGACGGCTTGCACCTGTCACCCTGGGATTCCGGATATTGGCAAAGGCTCTTGCCACCCCCATAGTGCCTTTTTAGGCAAGGCTCAAATTCTAAACCTACCACCCTAGAACACAAAAAGGAAAAAACTAAGGGTAATGCTGCTCAATGCCAGAAGTCTAAATCTCAAAATGCACGCACTCGAGGCCCTTCTCAGTATGGAGAACATCGATGTCTGTGCTGTGACAGAAACCTGGTTCAAGGCTCCTGAGAGCACCCCAGCGCTATCAGGTTTTACCTCATATCATGCGTTCCGGCCCCAAAATCAGGAAAATACCAAGAAAGGAGGGGGGGTATCCATATTCATCAAGGACACCCACACCTCAAGACTGGTGGCAACGCATGATGCATCGGAGACCATCCAGGTGCAATTAATCATAGGCAAGACTGCTCTCCAAATTGTAGCATGTTACAGGCCACCCTCACAAACTCAGGAACCTCACATGGCCTTCCTGAAAACACTAGAGGGGATAAATGTATCACCAAACACCATCATACTAGGTGACTTCAATTACCCAAATATAGACTGGGAACACTACTCAAGCCCAAACACCCTAGCCCAAAAGTTCCTGGAATTCATAAACTCAAATGCCATGGAACAACTAGTCACCATTCCCACAAGAGGAGATAACATACTTGATCTCATCATCACGAACATGGGAGCACAATGTTCAACACCAGAAGTATACCCCTCATTGGTGAGATCAGATCACAAACTAATCTCGCTGGAGGTCCTCATCCCACCCCCACCTGAAATAAAAAAGACCACAGTAAAGAACTTCTCAAAAGCCGACTTCACACTTCTAAAGACTAGTGTGGTCTCCTTTAAGGGCCCGGAGCCGGCAGAAAACAGTACTCAAGCCGCTGAATCACTTACAAATGCCTTCTACCAGCACCTGCAGGACTGCATGGATAAGGCAATCCCAAGCAAAACAAAGACTCTTTGTACCAAAGGCAAGCGTCCAGTCTGGTGGACCCCAGCCATAAACAAACTCTACAACAAAGGAGGAAGCTACTACAAGATAGAGCAAAATCCTTAAAAGGTAAGACACCCTTGATCACTATAAGTAAAAACTAAGAGCTCTCATAAAATCATCCAAAGCAAATTTCGAGAGAAAAATAGCTAAAGACTCAAAAGACAATCATAAGGCCTTCTTTAGCTATGTTAGAAACCTAGGAGGAAACTCCCATATATGCTCTGAACTAGTTCAAATGATGTGAAGATTACTGATCCTACAGACATTGCCAACATACTGGCTGACAGGTTCAGTGCAAACTTCTCCCAAAAGGAGAGATATCTATACCAAAGCGATTGCAGCCCCCAAACATCTCCAGCGCCCAAGTGAGAACTGCTCTCTCCAAAGCAAAAACACAGCATCCATGGGACCTGATGGTGTCCCCGGCTGTGTGCTCCACGAACTCAATGAGGAATTAAACCCACAGCTAGGACAGCTGTTTAATCAAAGTCTTACCTCTGGATACGTAACCAGGAGTGGCGCACTGCAACTGTGGTCCCACTTCACAAAGGCGGTGCCTCCACCGACCCTGGAAATTACCGGCCCATTAGCTTGACAAGCCTTATCTGCAAAGCCATGGAAAGGATCATAATGGACCTCATAAATAAAGACATAGGGATTTGCAGACTTTGGATCCAACCCAGTTTGGCTTTGTCAAAGGCAGATCATGCCTTTTAAACTTCGTTGACTTTTTCGAAACAGTCACCAAAGCCATTGATGAGGGAAAGGCAGTCCATACAGCCTACCTCGATCTGGCTAAGGCCTTCGATACAATACCCCACTCGGGTATCATTGAAAAACTCATCAGCTTAAATGTTAACCCATACATCACAAGATGGGTTGCAAACTGGCTGAGTGACAGAACCCACAGGGTCAGAGTTGCTGGCGCCATGTCAGACTCAAAGCCTGTCACAAGTGGTGTCCCACAGGGCTCAGTCCTGGGCCCACTCTTGTTTGGCATCTACTTTTCCAGTACAAGCAAACACAGGAGGGTTATGGCTGACAAAGTTTGCAGATGACTGCAAACTGGGCCATAGTAGAAAACACATCTGACACAGATATCCTTCAGAAGGGTCTCACAGAAACGGATAACTGGTGCCAGAGCCACGGCCTAAAGTTAAATGCCAAAAAGTGCATAGTCATACCCTTCGGGAAAAACAAGGTTACCCCTAGCTACCAAATAGGTGGCAATCCACTGAGCACAGAAGAAGTTATCAGGGACCTGGGGACCCAGGTTGATAGTAGTCTGTCATTCGACACCCATGTAGCTAAAGTAGTTAGGAAGACCTTCTACATTGCCCACCTTATCATGAAGGGATTCTCATCTAGATCAAGGGAGGTTATAGTCTCCCTTTACTCATCACTCATCAGACCAATGATTGAGTACAATGCCCCATTCGGAATGTATCTGACCCGACACTTGCAGCAGCTGGAGAGGCCACAAAAGTTCCTCACCAAAAGGATAAAGGGTCTCAAAATCTATCCTATGCTGCCCGACTGAAAGAACTCCAGCTCTATTCAGTCGCCACCGCTTGCTCAGAGGTGACCTTTGCCTAACATACAAGGCCATGTCAAACCCAGATTTGATGAATATGCTTCACCTCAAAAATCTAGATCCATCAGAGCCACAAGGGCGGAGACTTAAACCTCGACACGGCTATTAATAGGACGTGCTGGAGGGATAGATTCATCACCCAAAGACTCCCTATGCTGTGGAACAAAATCCCGGTACATGTGAGGCAGAGCACCTCGCTGGCCTTGTTCAAGAGAAATCTTGACCAATGGATGGGAGATCGCAGATATACCCCAGGGATTACCTCAGTGTCACTGCTCGACAGAGGCACAGCAAAATAATGGGTATAGTTCCCCATACTAAAGGGGTGGCGTAAGCCACAAAACGATGGGCTAGGCTTGTAAATGCCCTCGGGCAGATAGCCTAGTATGAACCTATGAACCTATGAACCTAGTACTTTTCCCATGTGAGTGCATTTTTCTGCATACTGACAAAAGCTGCCACCAGGCTGTGGCTTGGTGAGCCTACTACCTACCCCCAGGCCACACATTTGCATCCTGCAAATGTGTGGCCTGGGGGCACACATTTGCATCCTGCAAGGGATTGTTGTGGTGCATGGCTGACTCCACCCCAGCTTTCCCCAAAAGGATGAGCATACCCTCCTCCTGTCAGCCCTGTCAGGTGTGCACAATACTTGTCAAACTTGAGCCATCTGGGCTGACTTTAGGGTTATCCCTTACACCACCACCAGAGATGGAAAAGATATCTGAGAATTTACTGTTTCACGTACAGATTTCCAGTGTTTAACTTGCAGACTTAAACTGTTCATGACTCAACCTGTGAAACAAGCTTACTTTTTTTCTAGAGTGATCAACTAGCAGTGATGCTGGGGATATAAGACAGTAAGTACAATGTCAGCCAAGTCATCACCAAATAACCTTAATTACAACTAGAAAAACAAAAATATTTAAGTAAGTGCTTTCACAGGTGTTGCTTAAACACAGAAAATAAAAAAAAAATCTCCCAAAATGAAGGAATCACTGCCAACTCACAGACAGTGTTTTGTTATAGAAAACATTAATCAGCTATTCAGCATTGGGAGTCTGAATTCAACAAACTGATCTTCAGAGAGGTGGCACTCAGGGAGGTGTAGGAAAGCCATATTTACCATATCAGGTGTTCTTCATTTGGGTCTTCTGCCTTATTCTCATACTTTGTATCACTTGTACTTGGTTATTTCAACTATCTCCCTCAACAGTAGCAGAATATTTTAAGTTTATAATTTGAATCATTATAATCAGTGTATTTTCCTGCATTTGGAAGACAGTTTGAACAGGGTTGAAAAGTGGGGGAGAAGTGAGGCACTCATGCCTGTAACCCCAGCATATTCAAGTGCAACATAGATCACTGGATGTTAAATTTGAAATTCACCCTTGGTAGTACACCTGTATCTCTGATGGACAGAGATAACCGTTAAATTGTGCCTTAAGTAACTTGCACTCCTTAAGAAACCCTGTAAGGCACAATAACTTGTCGATGCATTTGAGTTACATGGCTAGGCTTATAAAGGCCCCAGTGGTCATTAGTCTAGAGTGCACCTGTGAACCTATGATCTTAAGATTTTAGTTGTTCTTTCAAAGCTAGCTCATCCAATAGGTATCCCTTGCCCACACTACTTCTTGTCATCATTCCTTTCCACTTTAAATTAAAGCTTTCTACTTGCGCTATGTATACCTGTGTAGCTCTGAAAGGGTCTATATTACATTATCGAAAAGTAATTTAATCGAACAGCACATAGCATCGAAATGCCATTCATCGAGCTGTTTATAGTGAGACTGCAGTACAGTGAAGATCGGAAAATTTGCCCTTTCCTCACTGTAGTGTGATTTCGGAGTTGGTATACATAATTAGGGGGGAAGAGTGTGGGGGACACAGCCCCCCCACATCAGCGAATTTGATGAATGGCATTTTTGATGTAAGTGCTGTTCGATTAAATTACATTTTGAGAAAGTAATATTGACCCACTCTGAAATACCCCTTCAAATCAGGCAATCTTTCACCTTGTTCTATTGGAAGGATCAGCTTATCTCACTTTACTTTTGCTGTCTTCCCCTGCCACATAAAACCCCTCAACACTTGATTACTTGGTATCCATAACTTCTCCTATGGTTGATAAAATATGCCTGACTTATGTATTAAATTGAAGTAACTAAAAACAGTTTCACTGCTTGTGCCTTGCCATATACATATCTATAACCATAAAACAGAGCTTCCAGATTCTCATTTTGTTTTGTATTATCTTTTGTTTAGTCTCTTCCCACATATCCTTAGCTGCAATAACAGAATCCGTTTTAACCCATACTTCTAATATCATGTCCCTATGCATATTGGTACTGCTGAGTTAATTCACATTGTGGTTATACAGTTTACAGCTATAGCCTTTGTTTTGTTGTCATTCATTTTACATCCTGAAAAGACTTGAAACTGTCTGAGAATGTTCTACAACACTGAAATATACTTTTCTGGTTTTATCAAGTACAAAATAATGTCATCTACAAATAAAGCAAACTTTTCTTGATTACCATACAAATTATATCCTTCAATTTCCGAGTCCCTTATTTTCTTTGCCAGTATTTCTAAATATAATGCAAATAACAAAGGGGAAAGAAAACACTCCTGTCTGGTTCCTCTGTTAAACTGGAACTTGTCAGACAGGAATTTCCCACAACTTTAATTTTCATATCTGATCCCTCATGTATCCTCTTAATTAACCTTATTATCAGAGGTAATTCAGAGGGCTCGAGTGAAGCCTGGTATCCCACCTGTGACCCAGAGAGTGACAGGACTAACAAGAAACAGAGTATAAAGGATTAGTTCAGGTAAAATCACTACAGCTAGCAGATCTAGGAGACTCTCTCTTGCTCTCTGATACCCTCCCTGTGGCAGGAATAAAGACACATTTTTGAAGAATCCAGTAGTTTATTCAGTTAAGCAGGCAGATGGACAAATGTTCTTGTTCTAATATATTGCATTCAACAGGTCATTTATTTAAAGGCAGTTACAGACAATGGTGCACAGCTCTCAACCTTCCATCTTCAAAATGAGGAACACTGTGTCTCATAATGTGGAACAAATGGGCAAAATGTGGAACACTCTTTTAACAAACTTACTAACAACTTCATCTAGGAAGTTCACGGATACTTAAAGTGTGCTAATTTATACTTATAAAACATTCTTTTAATAAATTTATAAGATTCAGGTTATTTACCATGGATATCAGTTAAAAAAATTCATAACTCTGAATGTGTGACAGAACCTCTAAATGTGGAACTTTGAGGAATGTGGGCTTTTTAAGACCCAAAATGAGGAATGTTCCTCATAATGAGGTACACTTGAGAGGTATATAATGATGGGAGGTTCCATGGGAGCTGACTGGAGGAAAATCTGGGAGATGGAAAAACATGGAGCCAATCCCAAAACTTAGAGGTTAGTCTCTTATTTGAATATTCCTGAAAGACTTGTGAAGGTTTACAAGCACAGCAGCCTATGAATCTTCATTCTATTTAAAATATTTTATTTTTTTATTTTTAACTATTAACAAACAGAGCATAACAACATGCTATGAGCTACAACTATAGAACTATACTTAAGAATACACTTTTGCCTGAGCTTCATAAGGTCCATCTAATAGAATGATTTACACTTTGACCATTGAAAATGCCTGCTTTTATGAGGCTATTACCACACTTTATAAGTCTGCTTTGTAACACATGAAAAATGAGAGGCTGTGGCTGAATCAGTAGGGCTCATATTCAAGTATGGAAGCTTTATTACAGCACTTTTTCCAGTACATGTGATAGAAAGGATCCTTTGAGGAATGCTTTCAAGAAACCCAAAGAAAAGAAGAATGATTTAATCTCTGATGAAAGTTGGATAAGACTGCTAGTATCTTAGCCCTGAACCAAAAATCCGAGATAAATAGATCAAGCCAGTGGGAACTAGACCATTTTCTTCTGTACGTTATTATGGTAGAAAGTCTCTGGACAGAAGTTAGGATTTGGACAACAACAGGCAGGTAAGCAGGGGCCTTAGTCATTGTAGTAACCATGTTGTTAAGAACAGAGATAGAAGGGCTGGGCAAAGCTTGCCAGATGTGTGTGTATGAAGAAGGGCTGAATGATTCCAGGTGGAAGGGCTCACACATGAAGCAAAAGCAGGGGGAACCAATTTTGATAGGGTCAAAACAGGGATATATAGATAAATTTTGCTCTACTCTATTTGGCCTTATGGGTGGACTTTGGAATAAGGGAAAAAGGAGGAAAACCACAGAAGACTCCTGAGGGCCCTCCTAGATTACATCACCTTTGGGAGTCTGTTTCTGTGGAAGGATGAGGGAGAAATAACTGCTGCATTTGTTGTTGATGAAGAGGCAAACGGTTGCAGCAAGGCTTATCCCAGCAACAAAATAAAGTCTTTACCACTGACAGGCCTGAAAGACCACTTATGCCGCATCAGAATGCATCAACTGAGTCTGTCTGCAAAATAAATGGCCTGTCCAGAAACGCAGGTGCCTATCAGAAAGTGAAAACAGCAAATTGTCCATTCCGATAGCATCATGGCCTCTTAGCAGAGGGAGTAGCAGTACGTTCCTCCATGATGTTTTATTGTATTTTGTTTTATTGATTTTGCTAACTAGGGTAGATCACTGATCACACATGGTCAATTTCAGTCTCAGTCTGGCAGAGATTATGACAGAATGCAACTGGACAAAGACAGTGAGAACCAAAATATGCCAGGAAAAGATATACGATAACATGATAAGAAAATTACAGAAAGCACTATAATGTGGTAAGAATGAACACAAGTTTAGAAATACAGAAATATATACAACTACATACTGTAGTGCCTTGTCCTTGAGTTAGCTATGCATGAAGGAATGAATCCTGTATGTAGTGCATGATGATGGTGGAATTAGGGAATATCTTGTTTTTTAACAAGAAACATCTTTATTAAATTATCATGTGAGACATAGACAATCTTAAATTTACATAAATGAAAATAAATCATAGCAGTACAATCTCAGTTGCAAACATTTTACATTACAAACCATACCAGCACAACTGTAGCTGCAAACATTGTACATCACTTGTAATATATCCAGTCATTGTCAGTCAACCACTACATAGCTCATTCAGATCCTGCCTTCTTTTAAACATTGTTCCTCCTCTGCATGTAGTGGTCCTACATTTCCAATTTTTTCCTAAAGATTCCAGTTCCAGTTGTTTTATCTCTGATACTCTTTGTTACTTCTAGTAAAGTTGGTTTAGACTTTGATTTTCATTTTCTAGTTATTGCTTTTTTTTTGGCAGCCATCATAATTAGACTGAGCAAGGCCTTACTATGTCTAGGCAATTCCAACTCTGTATCATAGCTCAAAAAATCATGTTCCCAGTCACTCCAATTTGCTCACCAAGAATCTCCAACAGAATAGTCTGCAGGGAATCTTTAAAGTTAGCCAACTCATTACACTCCCAGAAAATATGTTCCCAGTTACCTCTTTCTTTCCTATCACATCTCCAACATTTGCTGTCTACCTGAGGAAGGATTCTTTGGAGCCTGTTTCTGGTATAAAATATCTATGTAAACACTTCCAGACAAAAGTCATAAATCTTCTAGATTTTTGTCGCATATTTGGGGAGACATACATATATCCACCTATTGCTTCTTTGTGAATTGCTTATCCAGTCTCTACCCAATTCTTCCTAACCTCTTCTGATCGATTCTTATAGTTATCATGCAACATTTAATATGATCTATTAATTATTCCTTTCTTAATGGCAATGTCTGTCTAGATTCTATTAAGGACTCTACCAGTACAGGCCTTTTGTTTAGGATCCCCCTATTTCTTTCTCCTTAACTGTACTCTGATATCAATCCTTGGTATGGAAAGCAATCTCTAACCTGCAGTGCAAATAAGTTCTTGATATCTTCCCATTCTATTACCTTTCCCTCTCTAGTTATTTGCTCCCAATGCCTTGGTTCTTTTGCCAGTTTTCTCCAATATACTCAAGACCTCTCTTGCTTATTGTCTGTATCCCTAATTGCAGTCACCCATATTGACAGAATCTCCTTTCTCCATTTCCATATTGGCTTAGTTCTTAGAATACCTTCTGCTACTTTAGGAATATAATATTCTGAATGATTATTGTTGTTCTTAAAGGTTTGCATCCAAAATCCCAGTATCTCCCTGTTACTTGAACTTCCTTCCTGTTTCTTCAACATCTCTTTACATTTTGAGTTAGAGTTTTCTGATTGCGCTATGCATAGGAGCCTCAACTGTGTTGCTCTGAAATACCCCTTCAAATTGGGTAATCCCAATCCATCCTACTGGAAGAATAACCTTATCTCATTTGACTCTTGCCATCTTCCCCTCCCAGATAAAATCCTTCAGTTCTTTATTAATTACTATCTATAGCTTCTCCTCTGGTTGATAAAAACATGCCTGCCCTGTATATAAGACTAAAGGGACTAAAATATTTTAACTGCTTGTATCTTACTAATAATATCCATGTGACAGAGCTTCCATTTTCTAAATTTTTGTATTATCTTTTGTTTTGTCTCTTCCCACATATCCTTATCTTCCACATTGGTATAATTTTTAATCCACACTCCTAAATACTTCATTTTATCATGTCCCCATAAGTATGGATATTGCTGAACCAATTAGTATGTGGGTATATAGAATCTGGGAATATGGCTAAAGGTACGGCATTAGCATTCATTAAAGTACCATACCAGAACCATGTCATTATGGACGCTAGCCTGCCCTTGTGGTGATGGTTTTAAAAGACCCGCAGTGTCAGATGAACTGCAATATATCCCTCATTTCTAGGATGTTCATGAAAAGCTTGTCCTCCACCTGTGACCAAGTCCCTTAGTCTGTCTACCCTAAGCATTACCTCTCAGTACTGTGGGCAGAAGTGGAAGGGAGGAAGTTCAAGTAACAGGGAGACACTGGGATTTTGGATGCAAACCTTTAAGGAGAACAACAATAATCATACAGAATATTATATTCCTAAAGTAACAGAAGGTATTCTAAGCAGGTGACTGTTGCCCATAGATAGATTGGGATATTAAACTACTAATCAAGCCAATTTTTTGCAGACACAAGAAATGCTTACAAGAACAGAACTAGGGCCCATACAACGGGACTATCAAATCTTGAATATCCATTTCAGGGCCCTCGTTAGAACCTGGCAAATGGGACTATGAAACTGTAGCCAATATCAGATCTAGTGCTTTGAGACTGAAGGCAGCTGTGACTTCTAAAGATAATATAAGGGTCTGTAAGTACAGCTGAATAGATGACATCCTGTCTTGGGGGAGAGTGGCTTTGCACAACAAAGTCTCTGAGCAGCACCATGTAGATAGCATTGCTTTCAACAGCTCCAACTAACACTTTTTAGTGTCAACAGTGATCAACAAGTGATTCTCTGGCTTCTATCAATGCCACTTGAATGAAGGCTGCTATAAGCCATCTATTCAGATAAGGGGATATCTTGGTTCATTACAATCTCTGGTGAACTTCTACTATAACCATGTGATTGGTAAATACCCTGGGGTCACTGACAGAGCAAAAGGCAGTGCACAAAACTGGAAGTGACTGACTCCAACCTGTAAGTGTAAGAACCTGAATTGTTTGGCAATTTTTGATGGGTTCCAACTGGGAAATGTAAGATTCCTTACTTACTCCTAGGACATACCTAGTTCCTTCCATAATACAGAGGAAAACGGACAGTGCTGTGATCATCTGGAATTTTACCTATGGAATGATACAAAAGTTATGTACTTACCATAATGCTATATCCGTGTTGACTTGTTTTCATCTGGTTTAACCTTTGGGTTATAGGATTCGAATGGATCTGAACTTAGTGCCTTTCAGTAGCTTTGGATCAAGGGACTCCTCCCTTACCCATAACTCCTTCTGTTCTACAAACTAGCTCAGACTGAGTTTGCCCACTCCAAGAACCAAATACATTATCTGACAATCAGATATAAAGAAGCTTGCCTGCAAAATCAACTAGGAAAAATGGCAGTAGTATGAAGAACAGCGATCATCAGGCTGTCCAAAGACAAGGTCGCTGATCAGGTCCAACTATTCAAGAGGTGCAAAAATGGGACAATTTAGGTTGGGGGATTGGGGGAGGGATGCTGAGTTGAATGAAAACAAGACAACATGGATGTGGAATTATGGTAAGTACATAACTTTTGCGTTTGATGTCTGTTTTTATTTGATTTAACCGTAGGGATAGATTCCTAAGCTACCAAAACACCTTTGTGGTATCAAGGAAGGATATTCCTGAGAATGGTGGAACCAAAGGTAGTACAGGATATGGACTGCACATCCAGTTTGTAGTGAGACACAAAGGTGTGAACAGTAGACCAAACAGCTACAACACAAATCTCATCAATAGGAACTCTGCCTATAAAGGTAGCAGAAGTACTCATCACCCTTGTAGAATGAGCCTTTGGTTTGTTAGGTAAAGAAAGTCCCACCTTTTTGTACACAAATGTTATACAGTCAGAAAACCATCTAGATAAAGTGACTTTCAATATGCTTTGACCAATTTTCACTTTAGAGAAAGTAATAAGAAGTTGATCAGATTTTTGATATTCTTAGTCCTGTGTAAATAAAATCTGAGTTCTTGATGGACATCTAGCAAATGCAGAGTATACTCTCCTTTGTTAGAACATTTTGGGAAGAATACTGGTAGATTAATAGTCTTCAGGTTTATTTCAGATGCCACCTTTAGAAGAAAATTGGGATTTGTTCTCAAGGACACCTTGTCCTTATGGAGAACCAAATATGGAGGTTTACAGGATAATGCTAGCAATTCTGAAATCCTTCTAGCTGAAGTAACAGCCACCAGAAAAAAATATTTTCCAAGAAACATATTTTAAGTGTACTGTAGTTGCAGGCTTGAAAGGAGCTTGAGTTAAATCCTGAAGTATGATAGTAATGTCCAGTGGAGGAACTGGATCCCTACTAGGGAGTGCTAAAAGGAAGGTCCCCTTCAGAAAGGCTTTTGGAAACATTAGGGAAACAACAGGAGTTTGATTTTGCTAATATGTAAATTAGAAATGGGCACTAACTGTACTTTGAGTGTTGAGAAGCTAGATCCTTTTTGGAAAAGATACAATAAGAAGTCCAGAATAGATGGTAGAGAGGGTGAAAAAGGTTTGTTCCCTTGGAAGAAGTCCATATGGTAAACTTTCTCCACTTGGTGAGATAAACCCTTCTAGTATTTGGCTTTTATAAGACAGATAAAATGTTGACCAATGGAGAAGAAAGCCTGGCATCTCTGACCACTGTTAGAATTGGAGGAATCATGCGGTTAATTTCAGGGTTTTTCAGGTCGGGTGAGGCTGCCCAGAGGGATGTTCAGAACACTTTGATGCAAACCCAACACCTGGGGTGGCTGTTCTAGAGGAGGCCAAAGAAAAGGGAACCAAACTTGCCAGGACCAAAAGGGGGCAATGAGAATTACTCTAGCCTTGCACATCTGGCTTTCTGAAGAAGTTTCATCATAAGGGGAATTGGAGGAAGGGAATACAGGAAACTTGGGGGCCAACTGTGGACTACAATGTCCCCTGATGATTGACCCTATGGAGGGATTAGGGAAAAGTAACCACTGCTCTTGTTGTTTAGATACAAAGCAAAAAGACTGCAGCAAGGTTGCACGTGTCTGAAAATCTGCCTTGCCAATGTCTGAATGCGGGACCACTCAGGAGGAAAAAAGCTCAATTTGTCTGCTAAAACATTCAAAGTCCACAAGATTTGCATTGCAATGAAAAAGTGATGGGGAAAAATCACCCTCATGGCTCTCTTGCAAAGTGAAAAAATGCCACTCAGGAATCACGAACCAGAATTTATTACATCCAAAAACATCAGTTTAAGCGCTTTCATTCACTTTGGTAAGGAACGTCTTCAGAAACTTTCTAAAGGAGTTCCTTACAAAAGTGAATGAAAGCGATTAAACTGATGTTTTTTTGGATGCAATAAATTCTAGTTCATGATTCCTGAGTGGCGTTTTTTTCTTTTTATTAGTTTTATAGTACACTGCTAGTCCATTGCTTTGTTTATATCTCTTGCAAAGTGGATATGATCAGGATCCCGAATGCTTGTTGACATACCAGACTACTGCCATGTTGTCAGTCTGGATGGAGATCACGCCATCAGGGAGGGAGTCTTGAAAGGCCTTCAGTGCTAGGACTGCCCTCATCTCCAAGACACTGTTGTGAAGACTGAACACTGTAGGTGACCAAGAACTATGAACTGTTTTCCTTTCAAAATGCCCCACCCCCCCATCCCAGAAGGGAAGCATCCGTGGTTACTGTTGTTGTTGGAGATAGAGTGGGAAAACGGTCAACCATCTGAGACCACTGGAGAGGTCAACTGGCAACTAACGTGTTTTCTACAAATTGGTATAAGGCGATTCCGTGTATGTAGTGGGTGAGACATCAGGGACCATTAGACAGACAGGGTCAACTGAAGAACTCTCATGTAATATCTTGCTAGGGGGACCAGTGCGATCGAGGAAGCCATTAATCCTAGCAGTCTGAGAATGTCTTGTAGGAGGGAATGGGGACTGACGAACCTGATAAGCCACTTGATGCAGGGACAATACTCTGGGATGTGAGAGTTTGGCTATCTGACAATTTCTATCCCGGTGTCATCCAATGAACTCTATCAGTTGCACTGGGGTTAACTGACTCTTTGTATTTGTAATCCCTAGTTGTGAGGCAAGGTAAAGCAAGATTCCCTGTGCTGAACCAGCAGATTTCTGGTTGTTGCAGTAAGAAGCCAATCCTCTAAATAAGAGAGCACCTGGAACCCCTACAACCTGAGATACACTGCTATCACTGGCATGCATTTGACGAACACATGGGGAATTGTGGTTGGGTTTCTCAGTAAAGGGACAGTGAAATCCTTAATTCTGTGGTCTACCTCTCTTTCTAGGGTAATATCCATTGAAGTTACATGCCGGCTAAAACCCAATGATTTCCAAAACCACATCCCCCCACCTTTGGCTCCTAGAAAAGGTCCTTTGAGGGGTGAAAAAGTGGATTCCCATGGTAGACAGGATCTAGCCTTCCTGCTCACTCACCTTCAGTCCAAAGAGAGTCAAACCATCAAAGGGGGCATTAAAGGAAGCACCGAAGCCTTCCGCAAAGTCACATAAGCGCATCCTGGTGTGCCGGTGGATGGCAATACCAGTGCCTGTTGTTCTGGCTATACCATCAGCTGTATTTGAAAACATATATATGGAAATATTGCACATAGACTGTAGGGTAGACAACTGGAAGTTCAGTGATTTCTGGATGTCTGCCAGTAAGTTACCCAAGAGGGACTTTGGAGTTTTATTGGTCAAGTCCCTCTGAAATCTTGTCATATGGGCAAGGTAGTTAGGCTCTCTAAATTCAAAAGTCTCTGAAGAATACGTCCCTTTCCTGAACCTGTCCTACACCTTGGACTCAATGTTAGGGAGATGGACAGATGTACTCTACTCTGAGAATTCCTTCTAAATGGCTGCTGCAACCATTGCATCCACTGGGGGACCCTTGCTCCAGTGCATTCTGTTCTTAGGAGCAACCAAGATCTTATCCAGTTTCCACTGTATCGGTTCCATCACATCAGGATCCTTCCACTCCCACTGCACTATTAGGCCTATAAGATCACCAGCGAGTAGTACCATCCAAGGTAGAACAGCCAGCCCCAAAAGCCTTAAGGAACAGTCTCCTCAGGACAGGGCAGGTTTGTTGACCAGCTCCCTTGCTGAATCATCAATTCAAGAATGTCACAATAGCTGATGACTTCCAGAGGGAATTGTTGGGACCCTTCACTCTCATCAAAGTCTGTGTCTTCAGTGACTGGTGCCAGACAGGAGTCCAAATGTCTCCTTTTACAAGTCTGTTTCCTAGGACCCTGCTTCATTTTGGCTTCTGAGGAAGGTTCAGAATCAGACTGGAAACTGGCATGGTGAGCACCCCGAAAGCTGAAGGACATGATTGCCCCAATCAATCAGCATGTACAGTCTCACTATTCAATGAAGGTCAGGATGGAGATGAGCATGGCAGATACACCTCTTCTCTCAGTATGGAGAGAACCCTTTCAAATGTTTCAAATGCCAAGGTTGCAATCTGATCCAAAGAAACACTCCTCCAATCCAAAAAGGAGATAGGAGGGACATCTTCCACTTCAACTTGCCTTAGCTCCAAGATCAACAATGCAGCCAAGCTACTGAGTTCTGAGGCACTGAGGGGAAGAGATGGAGCCAACAACTTTGGAGTCAGTCCAGGCTCCTCAAGTCTTGGCCCTGAGGTTTCAACTCCAAGACTCATCCTGATCTAACAAAATTGGAGTCGATAAAGAAAGGGATACCGCCAAAGTCAAAGCTGAAAAGACTATTAGCTCCAGAGTAGTTGCTCTGGGAAGGCTCGGATCTGTGGGTTTTGGATCTGACAGTCAGACCATGACAGGAGAATTCAGTGGAGGGCAGATGGACACATACCTGGTGCACCTGAAGGAGATAGTGCTTGCAGGACCCACAGTTGAATTTGTGTCTAAAGGAATCTCTGCATCATCCTGCCCTGTCCTGTTGACATCCCCTTCTGTAAAGCTCCTCATCAAACTGAAGGACCTCAAAGCAGAAGTCACAGGATGTGCTCAACATGCATGTCTCTCTGGCAGGAAGGGAGAGTGAAGTCTAGAACTCACCAGTTCTAGTAAGAAATGGGCAGAAGGCATAGCAAAACAGATCCAAATGTTTTTTAGATCTGAACGCTTTGACAGTTTGGCACCTGACACAAAAGTTCTGTTGGCTTCAGTGACTGTTTTCTGGATTTCTCCACTTTCTTTTCTCCTTTCTTTCTCTCTTTTTTTTTGTTTGTCCATCTCCTTTTCCTTATCCTTAGATGGCTTTGTTTTTCTGTTCTTTTAGCCAAAGAAAGAGACTGCAAAGAAGACAGTGCCAAAGTCCCCGCGTGGATGGGAAGCAGGTCCTTTAGGACTAACTTGTCCCTTCTTCCCTGAAGCTTTCTAGCGTTAAATGAGGCAAGCGCCTCACAGTCAGCACAAATGTTCACTACCCCAAGACAGTAAACACACAAGAAATGAGGGTCTTGTGGCCATAAGCCAAACATTTTTTGAAACCGGTGACCTTGTCTGACATACTGAGAAAAACAATGACTAACAAAAAGGAAGGATTACAGCAATAACACCCCTTAGAAGTTTAGACTAAGGAAAAAAGAATCAGAAAAACACTGCAATAGTTAAGGAAAAAATAAAAACAATTACAACAATAATACTTATTGACAGCCAGTGTAAAATATAGGGGATAAATTAGATACAACAACGGTAAGGAAAGAGCTAGGTAAAGAAATCTGGCACTGCAGACATCCCAGAAAACTATTAGAAGTTTCTTATCTCAAAAACAGTCAGAGTCCTCAAAGTCCATGTCTTCTGGATCAAGCAGCAAACAAGAGCTGAGGTAATTTTTGGGACAGAGGCAATTATTGGTAGGGGGAAGAGTCAGAGCCCTGCATCCAAAGCTTCTGACAGGCACTGAGGTCAGATCCGATCGGATCTGAAAACCCAAAGGCTGAATTGGAAGAAAACAGACAACACTGGCATGATTTAGCCTGATGAGATCCAGTACAAGTCTGCGGTCCCTTATTCTCTGTGGAACCATAAAGAACAATGAATAAAATATGGACCTTTTCTGGTCTGGTCTGGTGGGACCTCATGGTTTGTTCTGTTGTTTAGAAAATTTTGGACCTCAACTTTGAACATATCCTTATGATATGGTGGAAGATCTGAAAGGAGAAAGGGCTGTCGTACAGAATATAAAAGGCTACTGTATAGGTTTGAATGTGATTTTTCTTCATCCACCTGTCCTGCAAGATGGCCATCCATAATGTAAATGGAGTGAAACATGATTTCTCACTGCTCCCAGAGACTGATATTTGCCCAACTTTTTAGGGATTCTGTGGTTGTTCACTTTCCTTTGAAAGAAGGATGTGAACACCCTGGTTCTTCTGAATGGCTCTGTCACGTTTATGAAGTCCCTTCTGGAAATCACCATACATAGGTTGCTCTCTATCAGACCACTGGTGGAGATCCTGCTATTGGCCTTTTCTGTATCACATTTTCCAGGTGCTCCTCTGACTGTAGAATATAGTTCTTTGAAGAGAAGGAAACATATTGCCAACTGCTGTGAGTGTTCTTCCTTTTTGTTCACTCCTTTCTAACTTTACTTTCAACTTCAGACCAGACACGTTGGTCCTATGAATGAAGCAATGATGAAGGACATCTTGAAGTTGTCTGTGAAATCACACTGCTGCAGTCAGTCATGTCTATGCATAGTAATGTCAGTTATGGCTGCCTTCACTGAGCCATCTACTGCATTATGTACAAATCTCACTGAGCTTGGGAATTTAGTGTGCAACTTGCAGTGTGGCAACTTCCGTAGAATGTAGTTGATTAGCCACGTTACATTGAAATCTATTAATTTCCAAGATGTCGCTTAGTGCCTGATTGAAAAAATAGTGGATACATAAACTCATATCTCATAATGCACTGAACAATGTTGCATTATTGATCAGCCCTTCCTACACAAAGTATAGGTCCCTCTTGTAGTCTCGATGCTACCAGCACAGTCCAGTCAAATTAACCCATTCCCTTCCCTAATAAAACATACAGTAAGAGCCTGCTATCATGGATGGGCAGTTTCCCATCATCACTCTGGCCAGCCTAATAGACATGGACATTCTGAGGCAATATAGCAATTGTCGCAATTGTCTCGTATACTGACAACCACTTACTCTTGAAACAAACAAATATCTTATGTGCCTGACCATGCAGGGCTACAATGCCTTCCAATGCCTGCCATACATTCAGATCACAAACTGAGCATGAAAGAACCAATGGAAGAGGTGCATCTATCTTCATTAAGCGTAAGTACACCTCGAGACAGTATGGCTCTTTTGAGCTACTCCATGTCCAATTAACTATAGGCAAAGCCCCCTACTACATTATGGCTAGTTATAGGTCCCCAACCATGAAACAGGAAAAGCATACTGCATACCTGGACTTACTGGAGTCACTTGCCATACAACCCATCACCTTGCTCATGAGTGATTTTAATTATCCTACCATCGACTGGGAAACATACACGACCACAAACATGCTGGCTTAGATGTTCTTGGACTTTGTCAATGCAAATGCTATGGAACAGCTAGTCAGCTCACCCACAAGAGGATCAAATGTCCGTTCACAGTACTGACTAGCATGGGAGAGCATTGTACCACCCACCCATCCACCACTAACGTGTGATGTCCTCCCTGGCAAGATCAGAACATAAATTAGTCTTGTTCGATGATACCCCATTGAGCTCAAAAATGCCTAAGAATTTTTTCTAAAACAAATTACCTCCTACTAAGTGATGACATAAGAAATGTCAAAGCCCCCTTGAATGCAATATCATGGGCACCTATGCAGAGATTTACACCGATGCCCTATATAAACACTTAAGTAGATGTATAGAATCGACTGTACCTGACTGGATTAAAACCAGGTCTTGCTGAAAATATAAGCCACCCTGGTGAACCCCTAGTATAAACAGGCTATACAACAACAGAAAAAAAAAACTAATGTCCAAGAACAAGAGAGGAACTGGCTCAGCAGAGGAAGAAATCCCTCTCTAGCTTAAAGAAACAAAGGAGAAATCTTGTCAAGTCCTCCAAAGCTAATTAGGAAACAAACATAGCCACCCTAGTTAAGGATAATCACAAGGAATTTTTCAACTACGTTCGACATCCAAAAGGGAATACCCAGCTATTCATTGAACTGGTTGTGGATGGCACCACTCATACTCAACTGGAGGTGATATCCAATCTGCTAGCTGACAGATTTGGAGAAAACTTCACCACCCTGTCCCTGCAGTCATCCTCCAAAGTATACCTGCCACCATTCCTTAGCCTATTCTCTCAAGAGAGCAGGTCATTGCAGAGCTCTCCAAGGCCAAAAACATGACATCAATGAAACCAGACAACATCCCAGGTTGCCTTTTAAGCAACTTAAAATACGAACTAACACACCCACTTGGATCACTGTTTAACCACCGCCTCAGAACTGGCTATGTTCTGGCAGAATGAAGGATAGCAACAGTAATCCCTCTGAACAACAGAGGGGCCATCAACTGACCCTGGGAATTATAGGGCCATAAGCTTGACTAACCTTATCTGCAAGGCCATGGAAAGAATCATTATGGACCTTATTAGCAAGGACATAGGTAATCTCCAAACTCTGGACCTAACTCAGTTCAGATTTGTTAAAGGTAGATCATGCCCGTTAAACATAGTTGACGTCTTTGAAAAAGTCACCAAGGCCCTGGACAGGGAAAAGACAGTGCATGCCACCTATCTTGACCTAGCCAAAGCAATTGACACAATCCCCCACTCAGGTATTACAGAGTAAATCTCCCAATTGGGAATTAACCCCTACATTGCCAGATGGGTAGCCACCTTACTCACCTACACAACACACACTGTCAAAGTGGGTGACTTCACCTGTAGCAAAACACCAGTCACCAGTGGTGTGCCATAGGGTTCTCTGCTGGGCTTTTTAGTGTTTGAAATTTATTTCTCAGAAGTCCAGGCAACTTGGATGGCCTGTGGCTGACCAAGTTCACTGACAATTTCAAACTTGGAGCAATCATTGAATCCCCCAATGATGTTAATATACTGCAGACAAATGATGGTGCTAAAGCCAAGGATTAAAGCCAAATGTAAAACAAAATGCATCATTAGTCCCTTTGGGGAAGCTGATATCCCTGCTAATTATATTATAGACAGCAGCCCGTTAAGTGTAGACACAGTGGTATGGGATCTGGGTACTCAGGATGACTGCAATCTGAACTTTGACCACCACGTATCCATAGTAGTAAGGAAATCCTTCTATGTGGCACATCTTATAAGGAGACGCATTGCATCTAGATCTAAGGATGTTATAATACCATTATACTAGGCCCTTATCAGACCAGTAACTGAGTACAATGTTCCCTTTTGCATGTACCTCACCAGACACCTGCAATAACTGGAGAGACCACAGAGGTTTCTCACCAATAAATTACAGGGTACACAAAATAAGATTTACGTGGAAAGACTGAAAGCCTTGTCACTGTATTCTGTCTCCTACAAGTTGCTAAGGGGTGACCTGTGCCTGGCTTACAAGGCAGTCTCTGACCTGACCCTGATGGAAATGCTACACATTCACTAATCAAACTGCAGGAGGGTCACTTGCTCCAGGGATGTTAACCTCGGCTCTGACATGAACAAGTCATGCTGTAGAGATAGATACATCTCCCAGAGACTGCCACTTATCTGGAACAAGCTTCCAGTTCACATGAAACAAAGCCCCTCCCTGACCCTCTTCAAATGCAACCTAGATAAGACTAAATGCCCTATCCCTTTACTCTGTCTCCTACTGACTGTTAAGGGGTGATCTGTGCTTATCCTACAAGGTACTCACAAATCCAGCCCTGATGGAGCTGTTACACATCAGCAAGTCAAACAGCACAAAGGTCAGCTTATCTAGGGATCTAAACTTAGTCATAGAGCTTCTCTGGCCCTCTTCAAACGCAGTTTGGATCAATGGATGGGGAAATTGCAACTTCACACCTGAGGCAGTGTCTATGTCCCTTATGGACAGGGGCAATCTGTAAGATACTCATGCAGAGGCACAAATTCATGCCATCCTCTCGCCCCTAGGGGCTATATATTGGGTAAAATTAGGTTACACTGGCTAGGTTTGTAAAGGGCCTTAAGCCATTAGCCTAGTAATCTCCTATGAACACCAATGACACTAATACAAACTAATAAAAACAAAAAAGTAGAGGCACGGAGTCCTGGCTGTACCACATAGCACACAATGTTATTGAACTTAAGTGTTTTCATCCTCAGGTACTAGGACTTCTTCAGAATAATTACCCAATAAGCCACAACCAGTTAAATATATGTATATGTTTATTTATATATATATATATATATATATATATATATATATATATATATATACAGACTTGCTAGTACATAAAAACACATTAAAATGAACTTTATATTGCAAAGACTGCTTTTAATTTTAAAATACTACAAAAAGAAACTGTTTCATTGAGACCCAGGTGGACAGTGGCATTTGTTTTTAACTGCCCTTTTAATTTCTAAAAAATCATCAAATGCCCCCCCCCTTTCCCCTAGGTCAACATGGTCAATAATTACAAATTTAAGTAAATGTCCACTGTGTTCTGTAATATGTTTATACAATTAGTTTCTACAATATTTCTTTTGTATATCATAATAATGTTGATAAATTCTTGTCTGTAAACTTTGCTTTTCCTATATAGAAACAAGTACAGAATTAACGCTTTGCTAAATAAATCACCCCTTTACTACTACAATAACACTTTTTTGCCAATTTTATTGTCCCATATTCATTAAGATAAAAAGTATCTACTTCCATAATATATTTGCATTGTGAACAATGGCCACATTTTATTACCCTGCCATTGTATTCAAGAGGTTTTCCTCTTTCAAGCAAAGTTTTAAGGCAAATGTCTTTTTTATAAACTATACATGGGACATCGCTCACGATTTTTGTATATTCAATGTTGTGTCTTTTGGCTTTTCCCAGTTAGGGGTCGCCACAGCGGAACTCCGGTCCGCTAATGATTGGCAGTTGATTTTTATGTGCTGAGTTGCCAGCCCTGACGCACAACCTTCAACGAAGGTACGCCCATTCAGGCATGTCTCCACGCAGAAGACGCTCTAGTTGAGACGCTCTAGTTGAGAATTGAACCGGACAGAGTCTTACTGTGAGGCGACAACGCTACCGCAGCACCACCAATATGAGTCCTAAATAATCTCCATCTTTTGTATAATGGACTGTATGCCAATAAAGATTTTGTTGAAACATAAAGTAAGTGCCTTGCAAAACTGACTTCTCTTTTTCCACGTTAACACCAGCTGTAGCTGATGTCACTCTATTGGCTGTTCCAAGAAATGGAGAAAAATAGCCTACAACTCTTTTCCTAGTAACGTCTTCAAAAATATTCTCTAAAAAAGAATCTGCATAACCCCTTCTCCCTAACATGCACTTCAAAATATTATACCCCTCATGAAATTTATGTTGGCTGGACACCATCTTGGCTAACTGGATACACTGTCCCTTAACTGTCCTTTAACTAAAGCTTTCTTTTAATGTAAGGGGTGCCAGCAATCAAAGTGCAGTAAACAGTTACAGTAGGTGGGATTCCTATATATTTCTTTGTTCTTAACTACAGTGACATCTAAGTAATTCACTTGGTCAGTCTGGACAGACATAGTAAACTTTAGGAATCCTTTAATAGTATGTAAATATTCAAAATATTCATCCAATTTGGCCTCTGTATCTGTCCAAAAAATTACGATATTATCCAAAAACTGACTGTACAGAGACCAACATTTGTTGTAGCTAGAGGAAAAAAACAAAGTTAGTCTCCCATTGAGCAAGGACAAAGTTAGCAAAAATGGGGGCACATGCTGCCCCCATTGCTACACCTTTCTTTTGTTTAAATAGCTGATGTTCAAACGTAATGAAGTTTTTATCTAATGCAACTTCCATAAGGGTCCTGAGTGAAAGAATCTTATTATGGTGAAAATCAGTATTGTGACATAAATATTCAGAAGACCATTCAACCCCCACATTATGGGGAATGACGGAAAAAGATCTTGTATATCAGTTGTTACAAAGATTAACTCATCACTATAAAAATCATTAGAAACTTTTGATAAAAAGTCCCAGGAATCTTTGAACAAGAAGAAATCTGTATGTATAATGCACTTAAATTCAGCATCAATGTATGAAAAAGTCTTAGAGGCTTTTGTAGCAATGATCGGCCTAAGAGGGGGTTAAATACACATTTATGAATCTTTGGTTCCCCAAAGATAGTAGGTGTCTTTGGATATATAACATGAAGTATCCTGTATTCAGAAACTGTGATTTGGTCATTAATTAACAAATCTTCCAATATTAAATCTATTTTTCGATATGCTACATTCATTTCATTCAGACTAATTTCTTCATATGTATCTGAAAGAAACAAAGTAAACATTCTATTTGTATAATCATTAACATTCATAAAAACAATCGCCCTTCTTTATCCGGTTTCCTAATCTGTATGTTACTGATGATGGACATCAAAAGGTACCATCAACTACAGCTGATGTTAACATGGAAAAAGAGAAAAGTCAGTTTTGCAAAGCACTTATTTTGTCTTTGAACAAAAACGTTTTGGACATACGGTCTATTATACAAAAAAAATGGAGTTTATTTAGGACTGATACTGAATATACACACTTGTGGGCACTGTCTCACATAGTTTATAAAAAGGATATTTGCCTTAAAACTTTACTTGAAAGGGGAAAACCCCTTGAATACAATGGTAGGATGATAAAATGTGGCCATTGTTCACAATGCAAATATATTATGGAAGTAGATACTTTTCATCTTAATGAATATGGGGCAATGAATTTGGCAAAACAGTATTACTGTAGTAGTAAAGGGGGTGATTTATGCAACAAAATGTCAATACTATACTTGTTTCTATAGAGAAAAAACAAAGCAAAGTTTACGGACAAGAATTTATCAACATTATTATGATATACAAAAGAAAGATCATAGAAATACATTATATAAATAGATTACAGAACACAATGGGCATTTATTTAAATTTGTAATTATTGACCATATGGACCTAGGGGACAGAGGGGGATCATTTGGTGATTTTTTAGAATTAAAAGAATTAAAATGGCAGTTAAAAACAAATGCCATTGCCCACCCAGGCCTCAATGAAACAGTTTCTATTTGTAGTATTTTAAAATTAAAAGCAGCCTTTGCAATATAAAGTACATTTTAATATGTTTTTATGTACTATGAAGTTTATCTATAGATATATATATATATATATATCTATATCTATATATATATATCTATATATATATATATATATATATATATATATATATATATATATATATATACTATATCTATATATATATATATATATATATATATATATATATATATATATATATATACATATATATATATATATATATATATATATATGGGATCCGTACAGATGCTCGACTGCATCTTTCACCGACTCCCAATTTGGTGAGCATATTTCGCAAAAGTGCTGTTCACTGAAGCAGCACTTTTGCGTAAGTATGCTTGTTGTTCCGGTCATACTACGGTTCGGTAAGGGAAAATTCCCTTTTCCCCACTGTAGTGCGACCTCGGAGTGAGAATATTAAAGTGGGGGTGGGGGTGCAGGGGGGCTTGCCCTCCTGCATTCAAGTAGATTTTGTGTTTTTTTTTTAACATACTTTAACGAAAGTACTTTTTCAATGAAAGCGCTTTTGTTAAAGTGTGTTCGGTGGTAATGGATTCAGGATTTTGATCTTTCGATCAAAAGTCCTAGATATATATATATACTCATACATTCTTTTTACAGTTCATACACTTTGCATGATATGTTTGGTTATTTATTGTTATTGTGTTTTATATATTCAAACAGAGCACTTATCCAGTAAGATTGGTTTTAAAACTATTTAAATGGTTGTGGTTTTATGGGTAATTATTCTGATGAAATCCTAATACCTATGGACAAAAGCTTTTAATTCAATAAAATTGCATGCTACGTGGTATGATTGGGACTCCATGCTTCTTCTGTTTTTTGTTTTTATTAATCTCTTATGAACCTATACCCAAACGGGGTATTGTATTGATTGCCTTAGCCAGGTCCAGGTAGGCAGTTTGCACAATTTTACCCATATTCATTGCCTTGGTGAGTTTCTTAAAGAAGTCACCAGGTTTAGTCGGCATGACCTTCCCTTGACCAAGGCAAACTGTGTTGGATATAGTGTCTGAAGGTTGCCCATGTCTTTGTCTATTATTTCCATGATAATTGGTTTCATGGCTTTGCATATTAGACAAACTGTGCCTCTTTCACTCCTCTGCAGTGGCTTCCTGTACCTTTGAAAAAGACACACACACATGCGCGCACACACACTGAGAGCGATCAAGTGACAGATTTTAAATATTGCTCTTATGAACTTAGAAACTTGGTAGAGTAACATGGTTTCTATTACCATGCATTCCACACACACACAGAGTGATCGAGCGATCCCTTGGCAGCAGCAACATCTCCTGAAAGGTTTTTGTACCTCTCATGCCTCTCAAATTCTTCCTACAAGAAATATGGACAGAGCCCAAGTAAAGGGGAACAAAGGAACAAAAATAGGGACAGATTTTAAATATTGCTCTTATAAGCTTAGAAACTTGCTCGAATAACACAGTTTCTCTTAACATGCATTTTACACACACACACACACACACACACACACACACACACACACACACACACACACACACACACAGTTACCTCTCAACTGTACAGATTTTCACAGAATGTCCTGATTTTTTGCCTCATATTTTTGGTCGGGTTTCTGGCAAATCTTTGGCAAATCATTGCGGTCTGAAGTCAGAAAATATAGAAAACCATTTGAGTTTCAGACTTCATACACCAGAAAATTCATGCTAATGCAAAATCTGTTATTCTATCAACTTTCTAAGTTTGTAAGAACAGTATATAAAAAGTGTCCCTATTTTTGGGCCTTTGTCCCCTCATAATTTATGGCTTTGTCCAGATTTCCCTACTCTAAGAGGTTGAGAGGAAGTTACACATGTGCAGGCACACACACACGCACACACACACACACACACACACACACACACACACACACACACACACACACACACACACTGAGAGCAATCAAGTGACTCCAATAAAAATCCCAACAAAGGAACAAAAACAGGGATGGAATTTAAATATTGCTCTTATAAACTTAGTTCTTTTATATATAGTATGATAACTACATATAAAACTGTATACACAGTGTTATCTTCCATTTTAGGGGTCAGACAGGTTTTGCGGCTCCAGATGAATTTTATTTGATGGGAGAAGGGCCAAAATTGCTGTTTTGATAGTGAAGGTTGCAGACCCCTGGACTAGTCAGACTAATAGGCCTGAAGTTTCCTTGGTCAACTGATGATCCACCCTTGTGAAGTGGGAAAGCAGTTGCAGTCCTCTTTTCCCATGGGACAAAGCCTGTTTTGAGGCTGTAGTTGAAAAGTGACTCAAGTGGTCCTGGCAGGTCATGCTTCAGGCTATTTAGGAGGCATTCCGGTATGCTATTGGAGACCACTGAGGCTGTGTTTCTCACCTTAGACAATGCCACCAGGACCTGCTCCCTGTAAATAGTTGGGGGGGGGGGAGTATTTCATGACAGGCAGGTAGACAGAAAGTGGAGGGGAGCGACAGTTCAGCCTGAATTTGTTAGCCAGAAAATTTGCTATGTCACTCTGCTCGGTGAAGGTGGCACTACTGACCATCAGTTTGGCACTGTGGTGTGGGCTTGCTTTGAGGTTTCAGACATAGCTGTAGAAGGCCTTGTGGTCATCTTTAGCCTATGAGGCTATCTTAACCTTGTAATTGGGCTTGTTGGACTAAATTAGTTCTCTTAGTTTCCTGGTTAATTTAATTGGAGAGCTCCTATCACTCTGGGAGTTGCTCTTTTTGATTTTAGCCATGACTTGCTTTCATTCAAGTGTGGTTTGTTTTTAGAAATTGTTTTAGCCTTACGTCTAGTAGGTACAGCCTCCTCTATACAGCCATTTATATTGTTGTGCACAGTCTCTGTGAACAATTCCGCATAGTTTGGTATGAACTCGGAGAGGGAAGGAACACTGCATTTTGACAAACGATTGCTTAGCAGGATGTAGTTTGCTTTAGAATGGCTCCTCACTGTTACAGGGTTTGCTGGAATTGCCAGGAAGATTTTTATTTTGAAGAGGACAGCACTGTGGTCTGACATCACCAGTTGTGTGATGTTAGATTTACCAAAGAAAACTCCTGGTCCTGTTTTTGTTGATGGCTTTAACACTTACAGGCCTCCTATGTGCTCCTGCTTTTCCTGTCTTCTAGGTTCATAGGTAAGTACTAGGCTAGCTGTACTTGCAGGCCATTTTAAGCCTAGACAATTTCCATTTGGTGCTCAAATTAACTTATCCCATTTTGTGTTAGATTGACTTTACCCATCCCATGGTCAGTAATTATGTATTACCTAATAAGAATAACTGGGATCATTCCACAGATAATTTGGGATACATGCACGGGGTAAAGAATTTAGGAACTGCCTCTGTCCATTAGTAGTACAGGGGTCAGTCCTGGGGTAAATTTTCTGTTTCTCATTCATAGATCCATTGAACATAGACAGGGATGAACTTTGTTTACGTGGATGGAGAGTCTGTTCCAGAGCAGCAGTATCCTCTGTGAGATATACCTATCTCTCAAAACTTTTCTGTTCATGTTGCAGGAAATGTTTAGCTCCCTATACTGAGTATTTCTGATGCCATTTGATTTGCTAATGTGCAGTAAATCCATCAGTAATAGGCTGGAGGATCCCTTGTATCCCAGATACAGGTCACCTCTTAACAGTATGTAGGATAATGACTATAGTGACAGGGCTTTGATTCGGTTCATGTAGGGTATATTGTTAGGCCTTGTATCCTTTTCGTACAGTACTGTACATGTTGCATATGTCTGGACAGATAATTGCCAAATGGGGTATTATATCCGATGACTGGCCTAATGAAGGCAGAGTAAAGGGGGACAATAACATGCTAGTTCGAGACACAATCCTTATGTATATAAGCTGTGCAATATAAAAGGACTTTCTTACAACAATGGACCCACGTTGGTCGAAATTTAAGTCACTGTCTACATAAGTTCTCAAATTCCCAAAAACTGGGTCAGCTCTTTGGGTCATATTATCAATGTGGTGGTTCCCCACAGTAGATGACTTCCCAAAAAATACAATAATTAATTTTTTGGCATTTAGTTTCAGTCCAGTATTTTGACACCAGTTACTTATTTGGTTAAGTAATTTGGAGAGTTAATGACTGCTCCTAGCTTGCAGTCCTCTACAAACATAGTTAGCCAGAGCCCATTGGCATTGTTTTCCACTTCATAGATCATAGAATCATAGGATCATAGATTAGTACTAGGCTAACTGCCCTTGTGAGCCATTTTAAGCCTAGCCAGTTATCCCTTGAGAGACTCAAACCCTGCACCTTGTGTTTGTAAGGCAAACACCTTAACCATTAGGCCACCTTCCCAACTAGAGAAGCAGATGCCAAAGAGGAGAGATCCCAGCACACAACCCCTGGGATTACACTGGTGATTTCCTACATCCTACTCAGATTTCTACATCCTATCTGTGACGCAGTTTGCAAACTAGTGGGTGGCATAGGGGTTTATTCCCAGTTTATTTCTCTTTTTTAATATGCCTGTGAGGAGGATTTTTTTCACTCTTTACATGAAGTTGTCTCACCTACCCCCACTACAATAGCTGTAATCCAGCTCTTTTCAGCAAGGCAATTGTACTTTTATGACTGAAAATGTAGATGAAATTCCTAAAGCCTCTGCCATTTCTCCCCAGTCTCTATTCTCGGCAGCCGTACACGTTTTCTGCAGCTAAGTGCTTTATTACATTTGTTAATACTTTTAGCTTGCTGCATATAGTTACATGTTAAGGAACAGTACATTTCTTAGTGTCCAAATAAAGAACGAAAAACACCATGCCACAGCTGAAAAATACTGAATAAAATCTTCTTTAATGAATGGTAAGTGCTTTCACAGTAATTCGTACTTCATCAGACCATACAAATGTTAAAAACCATTGCACTTAAATATCAAGCATATCTAAAAATAGCCAATAAAAAGCAGCAAACAATTAATGACAAATCAGATACTTTTCACTTGAAGAGCTTTCGTTCTTTTAACACTGGTTTAATTGAAGTCCGACCATTAATACCGGGTAATCTCTCAGCTTGTAGGCGAATGATCCAAACAAGTTCACGTCCCTCTGTATAATTTCTTAGATTACCACCACGTACACTACTTCTGACCATCTCCACAACTCTGAACCCAAATGAATGATCAGGACCATACTCAACACAATGCCTGGCCAAAGCATTATGTGTATCCTGCCTACTGATAGTGTACTGATGTTTCCTTATCCGCTCCATAAGGGACCGATTGGTCTTCCCTATATAAAAGCAGCCGCAAAGTCTGCAGTTTGCTAAATAAATAAGGTCCCTACTACTACAATTAGCCTGTACTTTAAATACAAACTCTTTGCCAGTTGCGGGATGGACAAAACTATTACTCATGTCTATAAAATCACAATAGCGACAACTCATACATCTCGTAGTTCCAGTTTGTCTATTATTATTAAGACCTGAAACTTCCTGACATCTATTTTATAGCATAGCTGTCGCTTAAGGCTTTTCTTGTTTTTAAAAACAAAGCTAGGTTTGGCCCCTACCACATTTTTTAAAGCTATATCCAATTGCAGGATGGACCAATTGTCTCTAATAACATTTAAAATAGTGCTCACATCATTCGTGTAGTACAAAGAAACAGAAACATCATTGTAATTACGGTGATTACCAACCCCACCACAGTCGGTATTCACATGGTTAGGTTCATCAGAGTAAAAAGGTCGAGCCCTACCATTCCTATAGCCAATGCTCTCATTAAATGCCATAGTAATTTCAGATCTCTTATATCCTCTATGTAAAAACTCATCACTTAACCTAGCTGTATCACTGAAAAACAATTCATCTCTATTATTCAGGTGGGAAACACGCATACCCTGGCCCTTAACAACATTCCTGAAGATATGGCCAGGGTGCATGCTACTGCGATGCAGCATCGTATTCTTTCTACATTCTTTCCTAAATAGAGCAGTAATAAGTTACGCTGGTTGTCAACTATAAGCTTGATATCTAGGTAATCAATCTCTTTAGATGAATATCTATGGGTAAATTTCAAAAAAGGAACAGTGCTATTAATGTACCCAATAAATTCTAGTAGACTAGTCTCAGTGCCATGCCAAACGAAAAACAAATCGTCTACAAACCTTTTATAAATTCTAACTTATTTCTGGGTCTATTGCTTTACATCGAAAATACACTTCTTCGAATAGACCCAGTAGATCTACACACACTTCAAGAAAGTAAATGAAAAATGACTTTCTTTCACTGAAGTAGTCCCTCCTGCCTCCCCTCCCCAAAAAAACATGTTTTTTTTCAGGGGGGCAAAACCCTGCTCCCCCTGGGGGCAATGCCCCCACACCCTCATATATATATATATATATATATATATATATATATATATATATATGGGATCTGTCAGTATGTTCGAAGTTTCACTACTTCGAACCCCACTTCACAAATTACACTTGTTCGAAGTAGTGAAACTTCGAACATTGACTTCGGCGGTCACACTACAGTGCAGAATGGGAATATATTCATTCAGGCAAATATACATGTAAGATCATATATATATATATATATATATATATATATATAAATATATGGAAACTTAAACATTTATATACCCTTATTTATTTGTGAAATATCTTGCAATGCTCTACCAGGTTCTTATCTACCCTCTTTGTATATTTTGCACAACCAAAAGGGGTATATCCTCTTATTGTGTACTAACTGCTGTAAAGTCGACAATCTGTATGCTACTACTCTGTCTCTTTTGTAAATTTGTCTTCTATCTGTAAACTTACGGAGTTTTTCTCCCCAGGACTCTGCTGAAGACAGACACTTGTTGTCCAATCGGACTATCCTGTCAAACAAATGTTAAATAAAATAAAATAAATAATAAATACATAAAATAAATACAATGCCAAATTCAAAAATAAATTCCCATGGTAGAACCCAAACATAAACACGCTCTATAATAAAAGAAAAAAAACTCACTGAATACAAAAATAAATCTAACTTTCAAGATGTCAAAAATGTGCCTGCTAAACTAAACAAGGAACTTTGGTCTCTGATCAAATCTGCCAAAGATAGATACAATGTAAAATAACCACCTAGGTGAAGGACAACACAAAGTCTTCTTTATCTTAAAAATTTCAGAAACAATCCCCAGCATTGTGCATACTTAATAGTAAATAATATCACATACTTGGACTCGGACGACATAGGCAATCTACTTGCAGACCAATTTAGCTTAAACTTCACCACCTCTCCCCTTCAACATTGTCAGATCACGTACCGTCACTTACACTCTCCCTCAAATCTCCCAAAAATAAGTTCTAAAGGCTCTGTCTAAGGCCAAGAACACTACATCTGTTGGGCCAGATAGCATACCAGTCTGCCTACAGGTTAGCCTGAAACATGAATTGTTTGACACCCTAGAGAATCTAGTCAATATCAGGCTCAAACAGGCTTTACAGAAGATGAATAGAGAACAGCAACAGTAATTTAATTTCACAAAGGTGGGGCTTCAACAGATGCAGGTAATTACAGACCCATAAGCCTAACTAGTCTCATCTACTGACTTACAGACTCTCAACCAAACCTAGTTTGAATTTTCTCAAGAGCAGGTCCAGCAACTTAACCTGTTTACTTCTTCAAAAAAGTTACTGAAGAAATAGACAAGGACAAAACAGTGAACTCTGCATATCTCGACCTTGCAAAGGCATTTGACACCATCCTACACTTAGTCTGTCAGTCCAATGGTATTGTATTGTAGATAAACTCCTCAGCTAAATGTCAATCCCTATGTAAGTTGTTGGATAGCAAATTAACTCATGAACAGAACACAGAAGGTTAAGGTGGGTGGCTCTATCAACTCCAAAAGACCTGTTATTAGCAGTGTACCCCACAGTTCAGTCCTTGGGCCACACCTCTTTGGTATTTATGTGTCAGATGTCAAAGTTAATGTTAAGTGTTTGCAGATGACCAAGCTTTCATATGGCTATATAAACTCCCCGTGGACACCAAGATCCTTCAAGATGGCTTGTCCCAAACAAATACCAGGTGTCAAAGCCATGGACTAAAACTAAATACCAAGAAGTGTATAATCGTATCCTTTGACAAGCATGATCCTTTTCTAGCTATCTCATTGACAAGACACTCTGAAAATTGATCCCATAGGAATCTGGGAACCTTTGTTGACAATAACCATCCTTGAACACCATGTAGCCACTGTTGAAAGGAAGTCCCTTTTTATCACGCAGCTTATATCTAAAGGTATTGCGTCCAAGTCCAGGGATGTAATTGTTCCACTGTACTCAGCACTCAGGTCAGTCATTGAGTATAATGCCCCTTTTGGTATGTATGTGTCCAAACACTTGTTACAATGGGAATGACAACAATGCTTTCTCACTGAAAAATTGCCTGAATCATAAAACATCCCAGAACCTTGTCCCTTTTCTCATTGTCACTGACAGGTGACCTCTGATTTTCATATATGGCTTCAACAAACTCTGTTCTGTTAGACCTATTACACATTTGTAAGTCTAATGATATCATAAATGCTTGCTCAAGAGTTCTCAATTTGTTTTGCAAAATAATCAGAACATGTTAGAGGTATATGCATTCATCACAAAGAATACTGCTTCTATGCAACTTCCTTCTACTCCTCATAAAGCAAAGTACTTCTCTTACTCTATTCAAATGTAATTTGGATGAATGGATGGCTAACCACAAATTCACCCATGGTTTAGCACTCCTGTCCCTCATGGATAGGGAAAATATGTAAATGGCCTAAAATATCCTTGTTGGGCCCATCCATCCCTGAATTATTCAAATGGAAACTATAAGGGCTAGAAACTACCATAGGAATGTAAGGCTAGACTTCTTAAAACCCTCACAGATCAATGGCCTATTAACTCATTCAAGCTTATAGTGCTTTTTTGTATACTTCCAGTTAACACCCATAGCTCCTTATTGCGACCATACCTTTCTTGGGAATGACTGTTTAACTAAGCGACTTACCAACTTATAATAGGCAGAAAGTAGAAAGGGAAAGGATTTAGTAATAAAATGACACTAAGATTGTTAATCTAGAAAAATGCTCTGGAATGCAAGCATGTGTGCAGGCTGTAAGAGGTGTAACATTCCACACCACATAGGTGTTAATGAGTTAAGTACCTATGAACCATTGATGTAGTTCACATAGTGTGCAACTCTATTTAAGATACTTAGGTTTTAGGCCTTAAGTGCATATACGGTTAACTGTTTTAAAAGCATGTTTATCAGGCACTATCCAAATTGCCTAGCTCCATGGTGCAAAGAGAAGGAGTCCTGAATACAATTCAGGTAGCTAGTGCGCAGTAAGCAACCCTGGCACTGGAAGAGACAGGTAGGGAAGGATAGTAATGAAAGGGCTTATAGCTAAAGGTACTGCATCAAAGTCCACGGATGTAATTGCTCCACCATACTCAGCACTCATTAGGCCAATCAATGAGCATAATGGCCCTTTCAGTAACGATGTGTCCAAACACTTGCCACAGTTGGAAAGACCACAGCACCTTCTCACTAAAAAAATTGCCTAAGTCATAAAAAATATTCAGACCATCTCAAAGCCTTGTCCCTTTTCTCAGTGTCATACAATCTACTGAGGGTTCACTGCTGATTTGCGTACACAGCTTCATCAAACTCTGCTCTATCAGACCTATTACACATTTGTACGGGCTGAAGTAGCCACGAGAAGTTGTTGATCTATTTTTTTTCTTTATGGTGTACCTCATACACATACTCAAGTATGCTAATACATGGCCCATTTGCCTCTCAGTGGGGGAGGGGTGACACATGAATGCGAAGCATACACGGAGGTCAGCTCTCTTTTGTGGCGACCAGGGAAACTACCTCCAATACTTGAGGTTGGTGTGCAGGGCTGCTTACTGGTGCATGCCCCGTGTGGAAGTGAGGAACCACTTAGTACTGTCAACCCATTGCATGCCCCACCTCCCTTAGTATAACTGAGCATGTGTGTGTGAGGTTCACAGATTCATAGGTGTTTACCAGGCTAACCAGCCCAAGGACCTTTTTAAACCAAGGCATGCATCCCAAATCTCTGACAAGTTCTGATACCCTTGATAAGTTAAGCATGGGCCCAGAACATGAACCATTTACAGGTTACCTGTGTCCATTAGAGACATAGGTACCAAACCAGGGATGAATTTCCAGTTTCCCATCCAATTGTCCAAGTTGCACTTAAATTGGGTTAGGGAGGAACTCTGCTTCACATGGAGGGGGAGCCTGTTCCATCCGTGTGATAGTATAAATAAATAAAATCAATGAGCCACACCTCATGGGTGCATTCATGATGGCCCCTTCTGGTCAACCCTCACCTAAGTGATGGGGAACTAATGAGCTGACTGGTCGGGAAGGGGTTGATGATTCTCAGGCAGTGGAGACAAAATGTGAAAAAACATTTTTTGCTGTTTTGCATTCAAGTTTTTACTGTGACATTATAAACAGATGTTATTACACATTCAAATCAGTTCTATAAGAAGTCAAATACGGTGCAGCAGGAATAAGCAAAAATTGGATCATATAAAAATTAATTTATTCCTGAAGTGTGAAAGATGTTTAAAGTACAGCTGCTGTCTTTGTCAGTCAGTTCTACTTTGCTGCACTCTATCATTACATATCTGTATCTTAAAAGAAAGGGAACCATTAAGATTGACATATACTAGTTCAAGAACATATCCATGCCACACCCAGACATAAGACGTTACAAGCAGATACATTTTGGAAAGGTGATGAATACTTGTGGTGACACAGATACATAGATACATCTGTATAAGGCAAAATGACAGCTGACATTTGTCAAACAACGATGAAGGAAGGCATTCTTACTTTTTTTTTTCTTCTTGCCTCTCTTGCTCTTTTTGACCCATGCAATGGAGCCATCAGATCGCACTGAAGAGCTGTTAATGCTGGCACTGTCGAAATCTGACTCATCCCGATCTTCTTCCTCACTCTGACAAAATGACACAGAAAATATGAAATCAAACACCCTGTCTACTGAGCAACAGCAAATGCAGATCCAAAAACAGGAGGCAGGAAGAAACAAATACTCTACAAAATTTATAGTGCAACAGTTCTACATTCTGTCTGCATGACTTGAACCTACAAAAAAATTACTGCCTTGGATTTACATGGACAGCTGCTCTTAATGAACATTTAAAATTTTAACAAAGTCTTTCTCATTGAAGTATAAACCTTAATGTAAAATTCTGTCAGTAAGTGTACTTGGTATGTATTTAAACAGTGCTCATTGTGTTTAAGTTGATGAACCACACAGTTACTGTGAAATGCAGGCACCATGTGTAACTCAGACTGGTACACTGGCTTATTAAGTGTACATGCCAAAGGCTGACAATATAACGCAAGCATACTGCTGAAAAGCACAAATAGGACATTATATGGACAATATGTCCAACCTTTTCTGTTCCCCAAAAGTATTACAGCAGCACACAACCGATGACGAATTCCCACATTTAACAGTAAGAAAAATGACAGTATAAACAAAATTCAAGTACACTTTCTAATATTTCCCACTGAAAACTGTGTCTCTTGGTACATACACAAAGCAATGTTAGGGGCTACCGGCTTACGTCAAAAGCCTCAATAAACAGGAAAAGACATGTAGTAACCATCTATAAATACTAAATGATTTGTAGCATAGTAATGTGACTTAGGGAATATTCTTCATGATGCAAATCAATTTTTTTTCAAACACCTTTACTGAATAGGCATATTCATATAAAACTAATCGAACTATATTAACATAAAAATTATAGTTCACACATATTGTATATATCATATAATCTAAGCAATATAGCATAAATTATTCAATTCCTGCCTTTTTTTAAAACAAGAAACATCTTTATTAAACCATCACTTACTACAGGCAGTTATACATTTATATAAATGAAAAACCACACCAACACAATCCTAGTCACAAGCATTTTACATCACAAACCATACTGACACACACCCAGTTGCAAACATTATACATCACTTATAATCTACTCAATCATTTTCAGTCAGACATTACGCAGGTCATTTAAGTCCTACCTGCTTTTAAACCTCATTCCTCCCCTGTATGTACTGTTCCCACAATTCCCTTTTCTAAAGATCTCATTTCCAGTTGTTTTATCTCTGTTACTATATTCACTACTTCAGTATAGTTGGGTTAGATTTTAATTTCCATTTTCTAGTAACTGCTTTTTGACAGCCACCATTATTAGACACAGTAAGGCCTTACTATGTCTAGGCAATTCCGATTCTGTCATAGCTCAGAAAAATCATTTCCCTCATCAGACCAATCTGCCCACCCAACATCTCCAACAGTGCATCCCGCAGGGAATCCTTAAAGTCTGCCAACTCACCGCACTCCCAGAAAATATGTTCCCAGTTACCTATTTCTTCCCCTTCATACCTCCAACATTTACTGTCTGCCTGAGGAAAAATTCTCTGGAGTCTACTTGGGGTACAAAAATATCTATGCAAACATTTTCAGGCAAAAATCTTAAATCTTCTAGATTTTGTTGCATATTTGGGAGACATACATATATCCTCCAATTGTTTGTTTGTGAATTGCTTATCTAATCTCTCTCTTTCCAATCCTTTCTAACCTCCTCTGATTGATTCTTATAGTTATCATGCAATATTTTATATATTAGAGTACAGCCAGAGACAAAGAAATAGGGGAATCCTAAATGAAAGACCAGCACTGGTAGAGTTTTTAATAGAATCTAGAACAGAAGCTGCCTTTAAAAAGAAACAATTAGTATGGCATAAAATAATGCAAACACATTTTTCAGCAACACCTTTAAAGCCAGAAATAGCATATTCATGAGTATTAAGGGAAGGCCTAGCTGCAATTAAAGTTTTGGTGACAAAACACTGAAAATGAGTATCATGGCAAAATAATGGCATTAACGATTGTCCCACTGCAGACTGCAGCTTACAATCATACATTTGCTGTTCCACAGTATTTTAACAACAGCTGTCCAGCTGTTAGTTTACTGACCACTATCCTCTGTGAGTTTTACATTTAAGAAGGCCTTTAAGGAATTACTGGATTGCTTATTCAATAACATAATTACCGTATAAGAAGTCAATATTTAAAAATTCAAGACAGCACAGCCATTACACCACATAATTCTCAAACACAGTAAACTTGTTCAAAGATAAATTACAGAATCATACAATATACAAGCCAACTGAGCCATGTGGCCATTAACGCCTTACTGGTACTCAACCTTAGACCTTATCTCCTTGTCCAAGGAGCGATAAGCAAGTCATACGAGGGGTGAATTTATAAATAACCATCTAATTGTCTTCTTCTTTTGTAAAGGAAGATAGTGTGTCACATTGCAAAGTCTAGAGAGTAAGTTTGTTTCACAGAAATAGTACTCATTGTCTGACAATTCTGTCTCTCCGCCATGATTTATTTATTTGTTGAAGCGGGTGCAAATCTTTGGATCTATTGTTTACTAGACTGTTTTATTTGTGGATTAATAGAGGTCTTGGACTGACAGATCCCTAACGGCCTGGAAGACAAGGCACAGATCACGCCAAAGAAAACTCTAGCACACTGAATACAGGGAAAAAGCCTCCAGCCTCTGATGGTAAAGGAATTCTGACATCTTGTTAACGTGGTTTATTCATGAATTTTAGTAAGCTGTGTTCTAACTACACCAAGCTCCTCATTAATTTGAAATGGGTCGCTATTACACATTTTCTTATTTATTCACTGTTTAATTTCCTGTAATGTTGCATTCTCTGTTTGTCTCTTTTGAGAGGCAGCTTTTTACATGTTTCACAAATTAAAATATCTGTCCCTGCTGGAGCTCAGCAACTAAAGTTTTAATTTCTCTTCTTTTACTGTGATCTGTCTGGCACTGGAATTGAACACTAATCTAATATTAAATTCCCACAAAAACAAATAAGAAAGAATCTGAGTAAGAATTATTATACTGGGCTTGAATCTGGGACCTCTATGATGACGTTCTATTATGCTACCAGCTGCACAAGTAAAACAACTGGAAATCATCCTCTACAACATGACGGCTCTTTTTGGTACATATGACAGCTATATATGTAATCATCCTGATCAAGTACAAATGAATGTGATGTGAATATTTAATGGAAAGAAATCTAATATAAAAGAATTTAAGTGCCCACGCAAGGACCAGAATCCAGGTAGTTTAGCCTACTGTATTGTACCCCCTATCAGCTGTACTCATGTAGCAACTACAAACTAACACCCTTTAACCTTTTCCAGTATACAACTTGGGGGTTATGAGAATATTTATATAAGCATACAAGTGCTGTAATCATAGGCAAACATAAGTGAGAAAAAATTAAGTGCTTCATAGAGACTTAAAGCCTTGTTATTCAAACTACCATTTTACTATGCTACCAGCTACTCCATTGAAGTGACTGGACACATGCATGTCCCATCATAACACTAAGCTTTCTCAATACACAGCCACAAATGAATGTAGTGTGTATATATATATATATATATATATATATATATATATATATATATATATATATATATTATCTAATACAAGCTTCTTGAAGGCCAGCAGGTAAGAAGCTTGACAATCAAACCTAAAAGCCTACAAACATGCAAAGAATGATCGGAAGACTAGAACCTACAACTTTTTTAATCTAATTCCCACACATTATCAGTTGCCCCACTGAAGGAACTGGAAACTTGTGACTCCCATAGTGCAGTAAACAGGATCAAAACCACAGCGAAGCAGACTCACGGAACACAAAATCAAACAGAAGAACACTGAGGATGGATTGTTTTATCCGACAGCTTTGTTTGATTAAAATAATGTATATTTAGAGAGTCTGTGAATTTGTTCTTCTGACTCACACAGTGCCACAGCATAACATTCTGAAAGGCCTGGGTTCATTCCTTGCGGAAAAGCACATACTTGTTTCTCAGCTATATTTGTATGTGTTCTATAGTGTATACATGCCACAGTTCTGATCATTTGTAGTAATACGTGCACTTACTTTAAACAGCGCATTTACATTCTACAGTCAGGAAACTGTAATGATGTTATATGATACCCAAAGAAATGAATGGTCAAGAAAAGCAAAACTAAGAAAAAAGCATCTGTGAATAAGGTGGGTATTAAATGGTCCACTCTGTAACAGAGAGGCATCTATCTGTAGCATTACCATCCTGGGACTTATTAAACAATCTATTTGCCAGAGGGTCAGTATCAGGGACCAGGGGAGCAGAATCATTTATCTGATTGCCAGCTTCCCTACCTCAGGGAATGAGGGAAAGAGACTACTGTTGCTAGTTTGCCACCCAGAGGAGATGACAGATAATCCACACAGCAACTGCAATATGAAAAAGACATGAGCAACTTCCTCCCGCCAGCACACAAGCATCATTGCTTCATGCTCTCTGCTCAGAAAGGAAAAGAACAAGCATCTTGGCTGCTACTTGATGACCCACCTGCTACTCCAATTCTTTCTTTCCCTACACAATGACCAATACAGATAACTCTATGTGGATCTGTCCATTGAAAGAGATAGAAACTAAGCCAATTATTAGAGTCAGTTATATTTTGTTTGTATTGTGGTATCTTCCCTGGAGAAGGTAAAATGCTGCTCAATGCTACGCTCATACCAGCCTAGAACACATATTCCAAGAGCTCCATGAGGTCTCTCTTCATATACTCTAAGGAAGTACATCTCAGGTCATTTACAACCACATGGACTATGACTGAGTCATGCTGGCACCTGTGGTCCAATGACCTGAGTGCATACGTAATGAGGCAGATCCTGGCCCCTAATAAACAACTAACCATGACTTTCTCTTTACTTAGCCTGATGAGGGGGACATCAGTGTCTCACAATGGAGCTCCAATGACCAGAATGTTGGATTATGTGGTAGCATGCCTTATGGACTTAGATGTATAGGCTCCATGAGATATGGCTGTATGTGCTGATGTGGGTGTTGTTTTGAAAGAGTGCATTTGGGGCTGCTAAGGATGTCTGTTATGTGTATGTCATCCAGGAGGTCTTTGGGGTTTAGAAAGATTACTTTCAGGTGCCTCAGCATATGTGGGTCTAAGTGTTCTGCTTTGAATTGTGTGTGATGGGTGAAGTATATGTACTACTGACAGCCTTACTGATATTAGGAGTACTTTTATGTGAGAGCTTTGCCTTCAATGACATTGTGTAAATACATCTCTCACATACCATCAGTTTGTTTGTGAATTAACTGGTTGTCAGTAAACATGAGGCAATTTCTACATTGCCTCAGGATACCCATATCTCCCAAGCTAGTAACAGAGATAGTGGGAAAGTTCATACCCATGGCAACAGACCCATTTTTATTGATTAAACAGTTGGAGTGAGAATATCAATCACTGTCAGGAGTATCTGGTTTGCAACTCTGGGGTCTGTGCTTGTCACTACAAACTAGTTGTCCTTTGTGCAACTAGGTATTGGAGAAATTTCAATGGTGCTTTTAGAGGAAAAATGTTAACTCAAGGTGTCTGTGGCTATACAAGGGATTACCAAACACTTGAGGGGAAACTAATAAGTAGACCCTGATGATTTATGGATGGAGCATTTAGGCAGATATTCTGAAGTTAGAAGCAAATCAAGCAGTACTTACTGAAAAGAAAGAATTAGCTTGTTAAGAATGATGAAAAGAGAGTAATCACCTGAAAGGCTATTGCTTGACTACTACTAGTTTTGGTCTCACCACAGCTTTACTCTGCTGGGATATAATGCTCCTTTGCCTGTTTGGTGATCCACAGTCTTGTCCCAGATGATTTAATGGTCTGTAGGCTTGTTGTTGCCTTTTCCTGGTAGATGCCTTGAACAGCAAACAGACTGACCAGGAAGGTCAAGCACAGGCACTCACCTTTCAAACATAAACAATCAGGAATGTATGCATCCTGCTCCTTCTCTCAACAAAAGCAAAATATAAGCACAAATTCCAACCTGGCACATATGAAGCAGTTATTAGGCTTTCCAGTGATCAGCAGTCCCCAGGAAATAATACCCCTATGCTCCTTCTCTCACCAGGAGTAAAAGAGAAGCACTAATCCCAAGATGACTAGTGAGAGGCAGAATGTTGGCTAACCAATAATTAATTGGCAGTCTTGGAGTAGATGTTGTAGATTTTAAAGGTAAGATGGAAAAATGGGCTAATATCCTAAGAGCTACAGTGTGCACTAAGCAGTTAGATATGAAAGAGGGGGTACCTTAAGCTTTAGTTATCTAAGTGGAGAGCCACTAATTTTAATAGATTTGAATGGCGTGGGCAATTTGTAATCTGATTCTATGGAATACAGTGGGATGGCCAATAAATTTAAATAGTTGAAGGGGAGAGTGATTTTACAAAGTGATAATGCTGAACTTAATCAGAATAGTTAATGAAAGAGTAAAGGGAAGGATATATGTGGTCAAATTAACATAAGGAGCAGGCAAACAGAAAAAAAACAGTTGAGTTTAAAAACACAAACAGCGGCAGGGTGAAAGGATGGGGAAAAACTTAGTTTCTGTGTTACTCACAAGAGACACAGCTGTTGTCTCTTTTCTAATGTAAATATGCAATTAAAAGCAGAATACAAGTAAATCACAGTGTAAGGAAAATGAATCACAATATACAAAACAGAAGATGGTAATAAAGCAATACAAAATGCAAGCAAAGCAAAATCAAACTAACCTTTCCCTCACAGGAAGTTGAGGCAGAGTCTGGGTGTGCTTTTTTAGTAAAGCCTTGAAATGTTTTATTTTACCCTCTAAATAGAAGGTTTAGTTCCTAGCTCCACCCTTAGTTCAAAGGTAATTAACCTTGATTGACTTGTTCTAATTTCTGTGTGACTCACACCAGACACAGCTGTGGTCTCTTTCCTAGTTTAAATATACAATTACAAGCAGAATACAAGTAAAACACAGAGTAAAGAAATTTAATCACAATATACAAAATAGAAAAAGGTAATGCAGCAATACAAAATACAACAAAGCAAAAACAAATTAACCTTTCCCTTACAGCAAGTTGTGGCACAGTCCGGGAGAGCTTTTCTACTGTAATAAATCTTCACAATCTTATTAGATCTAGTTGTTTTGGCTTCCACAAATGCCTGCCTTTGCATTTGTCCAAAGTATTTGTAATATGCAATTCAATTTTTCCTGTAAAATATTTTCCCCTTTTGTAACTAAAAAGTAAAGTTATCTGAGGCAGAGTAACACTGCTATTTCCCATGTTGTTATAACTTTGAGTTTTCAGTCTAAGGCATAAATTAAAGTTGTGTAAGAACTTACCATAACAGAAGGTGTTTTAATAGATCACTGTTGCATTAATGCTGACAGATGATAAGTATCCTGCCAAGGATACCGCAATATGCCAAAGCTTAGGAGCTCCTTCCTCATGTACCATATGTCCAAGATTAGATCCAATCACAACAGATGTATACTCTTAGTTAAGGGACATAAAAGCATGGGAATCCTGGAGGCTTTCTTGCCCCAAATAGGCACTGAGAATAACTATAATAAGGAAAAACTTGTGCAAAGTATAAAAATGTAGATAGGGAATGGTAGGCAGATAGGTGTTCCACCTTGGTCACAAAGAAAAAGTAAAGCAACAGCTCTCTGTCTCAACATCTACCATTATGTTAAATTATGTTAACATTGTGTTAAGTTCTTACACACCTGCACTATGTTTATCATTAGATCACTATTGTAGTAATACTGACAGATGGAATGACTCCCAAAGATTTTAGAAAGTCTGGGAGAAGGCAGAAGAAGCAGTACTGGAGTCCAGTAAATCTTGAAGTATGGTTGTGTCTAACTCCGTTCTGACTCTAGAAAGGACAATAATGTTACACTGCTTGGTAAAGGTGTAAATGGAAGACCAAGTAACGGCCTCTAGTATAGATTTGGAGTGTAGTCCTTTAAAGAAAGCTCCCGAAGAAACTACTACTGTTATAGAGCGCACTTCAAAATGTCCTTGAAGGGATCTGCCATGGAAATAGTAGTGAAAAATTGGAAAAAGAAATCCATCTAGAAATGGTCTGTTTGGATACTGGTAGACCTTGTTTTTACCCTCAAAGAAAATAAACAATTGCTCAGATTTTCTAATCTATTTGATCTTGTCTAAGTAAAAATCTCAGCTGCCTTAGTTTGTTTGTGTCTTTCGGCTTTTCCCGGTTAGGGGTCGCCACAGCGGAACTCCGGTCCGCTAATGATTGGCAGTTGATTTTTACGTACCGGCTTGCCAGGCCTGACGCGCAACCTTCAATGAAGGTACGCCCATTCACGCAGAATGGGGGTCCCAGAACAAAACATTCTGGGCTGGGGGCCTTCCAGTGTGGTGCTAGAGTAGAGAATATATTCCCTTACCTCTCCCACACAATAAATTGATAAAAGACATAAACCACAGAGAACTGGGTCTGATAATTAAAATACTGGGAGATGACATTATTAAGGTCCCGGTTTACAATCAACGAAAGAGAAAAATAAGACAGCAGTGAAGAGTTAGAAAGCAGATCTCGAAAGGATAATTAATGTTTTGCAAACATACATGAATGTAAACGGGGAAAATATTGTGTAATTTCACAGCCTATCTACCACAAGAGGAATGGTTTCTGGCCCAAATTTGTGGTTTATTGACATTTTGGGCAGTTTCTTCCATCTCTTTCAATTTTCTGGCTTAAAAGCCTGTGTTTGCACTTGTTTCCCCCCTTTCCTGCAAATAGTCTAGTCCAGATACAGATTTTCTGTGTCCAAGACTGTAAGCTTCTGAGTTCCCCAAGCCTTTCTGTGTTGGAGGGAAGCCTTCTAGCTTATCAGTGGGAGTGGTAAGCACTAGGTAGCCTATCTACCACAAGAGTAGTGGTTCCTGGCCCAGAAATTGTAGTTTATTGGTCGTTTTGACAGTTTTTCCATCTTTCTCAACTTTCCGGTTTAAAAGCCCACATTTGCTTTTGTTTCCCACCTTTCCTGTAACTAGTCTAGTCCAGATACAGACTTGCTGTATCCAGGACTGTTTGAAAGCTTCTGAGTCAGAGTCTGCTCTTCAAATTTTCCCTTAGATCTACTAGTTTTCTCCTCTCCTTCACTTATACTAGCTTATTAGTCTAGTACTTTACCAGACTTCTTGTAGCAATTATTGTATCACACAAGTGCTACCGGCACTAAACACTCTACAAGGAAACAGATCTAGTATTTATTATAAATGCCCACCCCTCCAGGCATGTCTAAAGGTCAGTTCCCTGTGCTTTCTCATATTAACCTGGTGAACTTGGGCATCCTGAGGCAATGTAGCAACTGCCTCATGTACACCGGCAACCCTCTCCTCTTACCTTCCAGCACTCAGACTTGCGAGAGATGCACTTATATATTCAAACTGGAAGCCAGACACTCTCCAGCCAAGACCGGAATAGCTGGTCAAGAGGAGAAGGTCAACACTTGCACCACACCACATGGAGCACATAGCCCTCCGGAACACATACCAGCACTGCCTTCACATAAAAACACAAACCACACCCACCTTCGCAGAGGCTCTCAATAAAAATCTACCCAAGCAGCAGAGACCTCCAAGGCAGAAACGCACTCGACCACCACAACACAACACTAATCATGAGACACATAACTCTCCTAAACAGTGTGCAACTCAACCAAAGCCCCTAAGGCAAAACAGCATGCCAAACACACTAGTCATAGGTGACTCAATAGTGAGGCACACTGATGTCCCACTCACTAGGTTAAATAAGGAGAAAGTAACAGTCAGCTGCATGTCAGGTGCCAGGATCTGACACATAATGCACGCACTCAGGTCGCTCAACAACAGGTACAAATATAACTCTGTCATTGTACATGTGGGTGTGAATGACCTGAGACGTACCTCCCTGGACTACATGAAAAGAGACATGGAGGAGCTCTAGGATTATGTAGCCCAGGCGGGTATGACCCTAGCCCTGAGCAGCATCCTACCATCACCCAGAAAACACTCAGAATGATACCACAGTATAAGCAGAAAATGATTGATTTCAACAATTAGCTAAGTTTCTGGTGTCACTCTAAGGGGATCCAGTATCTGTCTGCTTAGGATGACATGACTGACAGACCTTGATGCTTTGCCAGAGATGGCCTGCATCTGTCAACTCTGGGCTTCCGGATACTGGCCAAGGCTCTTGTCACCCCTATAGTGCCTTCTTTAGGTGGTGTTCCAAAGACCAAATTACCATCATAACAGCAACAAACAAATGCAATCTGAGGGTCATTTGCTCAATGCTAGAAGTCTAAATCTCAAAATGCACTCGCTCGAGGCACTCCTTAAATTGGAGAACATCGACATTTGTGCTGTAACAGAGACCTGGTTCAAGGCAGCAGAGAGCACCCCTGCACTACCAGGCTATAACTCATTCCACACCTTTTGGCCCCAGAACTTGGACCGAAGCTCCAAAGGTGGTGGTGTTTCCATAGTCCTAAAGGATGCGCACACCTCCAGACTAGTAGCCCAACATAACGTATCAGAGATACTTCAGGTGCAGCTAACACTGGGTAAGACAGAGATTCAGGTTGTATTGTAATTATTGTTTAAATAAACTGCCTGGGTGTCATTCTGGGTTCCAGCCTTGTGTGCTCCTTGTAGGTCCCCAGCTATGTCCCAAGACTCACACTCCACGTTCCTAAGCACCCTGGAGAATATTAGGGTCTAACCTAACACTCTCTTACTAGGTGACTTCAACTACCCTTCCATTAACTGGGTAAACTACTCATGTACCAATACACTTGCCCAACATTTCCTGGAGTTCATTAATTCCAATGCCCTGGACCAGCTCATTCTTACCCCTACTAGAGGTAGCAACATCATTGACCTGGTCATTACTAACATGGGCGACCGTTTCTCAACACCAATAGTCAGCTCCTCCCTGGTTAGATGCGACCACAAACTAATCATCTTGGAAATCCACATTCCTTCCACCCCCCAGCAAAGGTAACCACCATGAAAAACTTCTCCAAAGCTAACTTTGGAATCCTAAAAACAGAGCTGGCTAACTTCACTGCACCCATGCAAATGGAGAATAGTTGCGTGACTGCAGAATCATGCACTGTATGAACACGTACAGAAATTAATGGATCTCGCCATACCCAGTATAACCAATATACTCTCCTCCAAAAAAATAAAGCCAATCTGGTGGTCTCCTGCCATAAACAAACTCTACAGCAGAAGGAGGAAACTGATGCGGAATAAAGTGAAGTCCCAAGACTGGAAAAACTCCCTTATCTACCGCAACAAAAAGCTGAGATTCCTCATCAAATCCTCTAAAGCTAGGTATGAAAACAGAACTGAGCAAATAGTAAAGACAACCACAAGGCCTTCTATAGTTATGTAAAGAATCTCCACGGCATACTCAGATTTGCTCCGAGCTACTGCACAATGGCACCTCCTATATCGAGCCAACAGATATTGCCAGTATACTGGCCGACAGATTCAGTGCCAACTTTAGCCCTCCCCCCAGGACCAATCACAATACCAGCAGATTGCCAGGCACCCAGTATTACTGTTGCAGAGGTTAAAACAGCACTCTCCAAGGCCAAGAATACAGCTTCTATGGGACCTGTCAATATCCCTGGTTGTGTTCTACATGAACTACAGAGTGAACTGGTACCTCACCTGTGTGCCCTGTTCAATCACAGTCTCACCTCAGGCTTTGTCCCTGCCGAATAGCGCACTGCTACAGTCATCCCTCTCCACAAAGGAGGAGCGACTACAGACTTTGGGAACTATCACCCCATTAGCCTGACAAGTCTGATATGCAAAGCTATGGAATGCATCATCATGGACCTAATAAACAAGGATATAGGGAATCTCCAAATTCTGGATCCCACACAGTTTGGTTTTGTGAAGGGTAAATCATGCCTACTCAACTTGGTCGACCTCTTTGAGTCAGTCACCAGAGCTGTGGATGAAGGCAAGGTGGTTCATATAGCCTACCTTGATCTGGTCAAGGCTTTTGATACCATTCCCCATTCAGGAATCATAGAAAAACTCACTAAGCTTGGCATCAACCCCTATATCACTAGGTTGTTTGCAAACTGGCTCACAGATAGAACCCACAGTGTGTAAGTAGCTGACTCCAAGTCAGACTGCCGATTAGTCATGAGTGGAGTCCCACAGGGTTCAGTCCTGGGACCTCTCCTGTTTGGTATCTTACTTCTCTGAAGTCCAGGCCAACACGAAGGGACTCTGGCTGACAAAGTTAGCAGACGATTGCAAGTTGGGAGCTATTATTAACTCCCCAAGTGATGTTGATATCCTACAGAATGGCCTCACTGTGACCAACGACTGGTGTCAGAACCATGGCCTTAAGCTCAAAGTCAAAAAAATGTGTCATCATCCCCTTTTGGGAAAAACCCAGTTCCCATGAATTACCACATTGATGGTAGTCCACTGAACACAGAAGGCATTATAAGAGATCTGGGAACACAGGTTGACAGCAACCTCTCTTTTGATCACCACATTGCCACTGTGGTCAGAAAGTCCTTCTATGTGGCACATCTCATTACTAAGGCTTTTGCATCCAGGAAGAAAGCGGTCATTGTCTCCCTCTACTCTTCCCTCATTAGGCCTATCATCGAGTACAATACCCCATTTGTCATGTACCTCACTAGACACCTGCAACAACTGGAGACGCCGCAAAAGTACCTCACAAAGAGGATCCTAGGCCTTAAACAATTGTCCTATATGGACAGACTCAAAAAAACTCCAACTATTTTCTGTCTCATATCGCCTACTTAGAGGCGATCTCTGCTTAACCTACAAAACCATATCTGACGCAGCTCTATTAGAAATGCTACATCTAAATAAATCCCAATCCTTCCCACACCACACGTTCCAGAGACCTCAACCTTATTACCACAATTAACAGAACATGCTGGAGGGACAGGTTAACAACCCAGAGACTGCCCATGCGATGGAACAGACTTCCCATACATGTCAAGCAGAGTATGTCGCTGACCCTCTTCAAGAGAAATCTTGATGAGTGGATGGGAAACAGAAAATTCACCCCGGGGATCACTCCAGTGGCTCTACTCAACAGAGGCACTGGGAATTAAGGTCAGGTGGCACTATGCCAGGGTAATCCTATGGCTAGGCTTGTAAAGGTCCCAGGGCCATTAGCCTAGTACACACCTATGAACCTATGGAAAAAAAAAAACTTATTGAATGAACCGATAAAAAGAAAGATAATGTAGTCTTAATAGAAAGTAGAAATAAAAAGAGCCACAAAAAGAACAAGGAGTTGTTGCCTGATGAAAGAATCCCAACCGTACACAGTCTATTGGAATATAACCCAATCTACCAGACACAAAAACGACACCATAACAGCAATAGGGACTATGAACACAGAAAACAAGCTTTAATAACTGTCTGAAGTTATTATAATGGGCAACTGAAGTGTGATTACATCTGCTTAGCATGCAATAAATGCAATTTATTAGAACTGAAAGGAATGCACATTTTTAAAATGATCAACAATTACAAATTATTTAAGTTACATTGCAGGACAGACCAGGGACAGTGAAAAGCAGTGAGATGCAGTATTTAATTGTGGTTAAGAAACAAATGTAAATGTGGGACAGGACTGCAGTGTACATAAAAGTGCCAGAAATGCAGAGCAAAACTGGAGGCAGTCAGACAATAAGAAGTTATGTACCTACCATAATGTTCCATGTTAGTTGTCTTCTTCTCGTTTTCTTTCTTGCTGGTTGGTTCAGAGCCAATCCCCGGCTCTGACTCGGCCATCTTCAAAAGCTCGAGAGCTGCTTACTGGCTTGAGGCCCCCTCCTATATCCCATGATGCCTGGCACTAGATACCCAGATCTCGTTTGGTAACCTAACTACAGACATAATAATAATAATGATGATGATACAGTGACTGTAGCAGGATACAGGAAACTACTGGAGAGATTGACAGCCAGAAGTAACAGCCAGTGATAAAGAAGCCTCAGGAACTCTTCTCGGTCTACTAGGATAGGGGGATGGAGGGTGTGACGCAAGAAAGAAGGCAAGAAGAAGACAACTAACATAGAACGTTATGGTAGGTACATAACTTCTTAATGTTAAGTTGTCTATCTCGCCTTCATTCTTGCTGGTTGGGACAGCGTCCCTAGCACCTCAATCCTGGGTGGCTCATCGGAACAGACTCTTCAGAATAGTGGAACCAAAATCAGCTCTGCTTCTGGAAGCCACATCCAGCTTATAATGTGAAATGAAGGTATGTGGATTAGCCCAGGTAGCTGCCGCACAAATAGTTTCCATTGGCAATCTAGCCTGAAAAGCCACAAAAGTAGCTAAAGCTCTGGTGGAGTGACCTTTGGGTTTAGCAGGAAGGTCTTTATTTCTCAACTGATATATAAAGGTAATAGTAGAAGACAACCACCTAGATAAGGTGACTTTTGACACCGGTATGCCTTGTTTTCCTTTAGCGTAAGACAGGAACAACTGGTCTGATTTTTTGAATTGCTTGGTCCTATGCAAGTAAAAGCGTAATTGTCTATGGACGTCCAACTGATGTAATTTGTATTCTGCCTTGTTGGAATAATTCGGAAAGAACACGGGCAGTTCAATGGACTGATTCAAATTACAATCAGAAGTAACCTTTGGGAGCAAAGAAGGATTAGTCTGAAGAGAAACTCTATCATTGTGAAAAACTAGGTAAGGAGGACGAACACAAAGAGCCTGAAGTTTAGAAACTCTTCTGGCCAATGTAACTGCAACCAAAAGAAGGGTTTTCCAAGAAAGAAACTTCAAGGAACAAGAAGCTGCCGGTTCAAAGGGGGGCAGCATCAGGGAAACTAAAATCAAATTCAGATCCCATGGAGGCGGGGGATCTCTTACTGGGGGCCTGAGTAGAGTGGTCCCCTTCAGAAAGGCTTTACAAAGCTTATGGGACATGATGCTTGAATCACATAGGCCCGTATGAAAGTTTGAAATTGCAGCTAGCTGAACTCTAATCGTGGCAGAAGAGGATCCAGTTCGAAAAAGTTCTGCTAGAAAATCTAAAATATGGTGCACAGGGGCTGAAAAGGGATCTATATTCCTGTTCTCTGCCCATAAGGAAAAACGTTTCCACTTACTAGCATAAGTCTTTCTAGTGGTTGACTTATGCGAGGATAAGATGATTTCACGCACCAAATGGGAGATGTTGGGAAGCCTGGCTAAAGTCGGAAGTGGAGAAACCAAGCAGTGAGCTGGAGGGATTAAAGAGATTGGTGCAGCCCGCCCGATTGATGGATCAGGAGATCTGGAATTGGGTCCAGGGTCCAGGGCTGCTCTAGAAGGTGATGATGCAGGAAGGGGAACCAAATTTGTCAAGGCAAGTAAGGGGCAATGAGGATCATCTTGCATCCCAGTGTGGTAGCTTTCTGAATTAGTTTGGGAATTAGGGGGAATGGAGGGAATGCATAAAGAAGTCCCTGGGGCCAATCATGAACTACAGCATCTCTGGGGAGGAGTCCAGGAAGAGGTAGGAGAGAGAGAAAAAATTGTCGCATTTGCTGTTGAAGGGGGTGGCAAAAAGGTCGCAGCAAGGCTGACCCCATTTGCGGAAGACACTGTCCGCCACAGTCTGATTGAGAGACCACTCGTGAGGCATGAGAATTGCTCTGCTCAGCCTGTCTGCTATAACAGTGGACTTCCCAGGGATGTGCGCTGCTATCAGAAACCGTTGGGAAGAGATCACCCACTGCCAAAGTCTGAGTGCTTCTTGACATAGGGGGTAGGACCTGGTTCCGCCCTGCTTGTTGATGTACCATACCACTGACATATTGTCTGTTTGAATTGCAATGGTCCCGGTGGGAAGAGAGTTCTGAAGAGCTTGCAACGCTAAAAGCACGGCTCTCATCTCCAAGACATTGATATGCAGATGGTACTCGTGAGGCTGCCAGGTGCCTTGGACTGTTCTGCCCTGATAATGCCCCCCCACCCGATCAGGGAGGCATCCGTGGTCACCGTAGCTACTGGGGGAGGAAGAACGAATGGTCTGCCCTGGTGTAATGATGGGGAAACCATCCACCAAACAAGTTGGTTTTTGCATGACTGTGTGATCATTATCCTGTGAGACATCGGGAGTTGCTGGAAAGACCATTGTGTGAACAGCATCCACTGAAGAATCCTCATATGAAAGCGTGCAAGGGGGACTAGTATTATAGCTGCTGCCATGAGACCCAATGTTTTTAGGACAAATCTGGCCTGAATCTTTTTGCATCCTAATAAGACCTGCACATTTCGTCGAATGGCTAACATTCTGTCTACTGGTAGAGTCGCTGACATGTCCTTTCTGTTTAAGTTTGCGCCTATAAAGGTGATAGATTGACAAGGCGACAATGCAGACTTTTCAAAATTTATTGTGATGCCTAGAGTGGAGCACTTTTGGATGGTGTAGTCTCTGGCTAGCAGCAGGTGATGCCTGGTGGTTGCAGTAAGGAGCCAGTCGTCTAGATATGGAAACACCTGGAATCCTTGCCGTCTCAAGTGAGCAGTGACTACTGCCAAACATTTGGTGAACACCCTGGGGGCTGTGGTGAGTCCAAAGGGCAGCACTCTGAACTGATAGTGACTGGCTTCCAGCCAAAAGCGGAGGAATCTTCTGGAGCGTCTGTGCATTTTGATATGGTAGTACGCATCCTGAAGATCTATGGAGCACATCCAATTATCCTGACCCAGAAAGGGTAAAATGGACTGTAGCGTGACCATACAGAACTTCGTTCTTTGAACAGACCTGTTTAGTCTGCTGAGATCCAGAATTGGTCTCCAATCCCCTGTCTTTTTTGGTATCAAAAAGAACCTTGAGTAAATTCCAGATCCTTGTTGGTCTGCTGGGACTGACTGGATGGCTCTTTTTCTTAGCAGTTTTGAAATTTCTTGAACTGCTTGATCCCTTAGATTGGGTGGAACATCTGGAAGGGATTTGTTGGGAATGTAGGGAGTGCGAAAGAAGGGGATTTTGTAGCCTTCAGATATGATAGAAAGTACCCATTTGTCTTTTGTTATACTTTGCCAGGCTTCTGGGTGCAGCGATAATCTTCCCCCGACTGCCTCCGAAGGTGGACAGCCGGGCAGCACTTCAGGGATGCTGGAAGGGCTTGTCAGAAAAGGATTCTCTTTGGCCCTGATTTTGCGGACCCCCCCCTGCCCCTAGGGTGGCGTCTATTGTTGTTCCCTCCTCTGCCCCTGGAGGGGAACTCTGCACGTGTGTCAGGCACGGCTCCCTGGGATTTCCGAAACCACATCTTTCCACTCTTCTGACCCTTGGGATACGGTCTTGAAGGAGTGGAAAAACGGACTCCAACGGCAGAGAGAGTCTTGCCTTCCTGCTCACACCTAGTAAGGGTATCCTTCACCTGTGGTCCAAACAGAGCAGAACCATCAAAGGGGGTGTTGGTGAAAGACGCCTTAAAGAGTTCCACAAAGTTGCATAACCGCATCCAAGCGTGTCTCCTCAAAGCCACACCTGTGCCTGCGGCCCTACTCGCTCCATCGGCTGCATAAGAGATGAGCCACATGGAGGAGTTTACTACAGAATTTAGAGTCGCCAGCTGGGAGGTAATCTTAGCCTGAGCCCCCGCAGCTGATGGATCTTGAAGGGTATCTCCTAACTCTTTAATGAGATCCCTTTGAAGGCGGGTAAAATGGCACAAATAGTTCACAAACGTCATGGAAAAGGTCGCTGAGGAAAACATCCGCTTCCCATATCTGTCCATTGTCCTAGATTCCTTATTAGGTGGATGGACAGACGAAGAAGTTTCAGCCAACTCCTTTTTAGTGGCCACTGCTGCCACCATGACATCAACGGGAACACCCTTGGTCAGAAATTGCTTGTCCTGAGGGGCGGTGATGAATTTTGTGGGCCTACGGGGAGCTGGTTCCATTGTGTCTGGAGCTGACCACGCCTTTTGAGCCACCACCGACATCAGTGGATCGAAAGGCGGAGACACCCAGAAGCTGGAGGGTCAGGAACCAAACGCGTCCAGGAATACCGACTCATCCTCGGAAGGTTAAGGGTAGTCCAGTTCCCCCTCTGCCTAAGGATTTTAAGGATGTCTGAGAAGGAGACATCCTCAGAGGGGGATCTCGAGGACCCTTCTGACTCCTCCAAATCGGTATCTGAAGTGACAGACTCAGGGGAGTCAACATGCTTCCTCTTGCATTTTCTCTTTCGAGGGGGCTCCTCTGAATGAACAGGGGAGGCCTCGGAAGAGGAAGATACACCCAATGGGGTGCCCTGGAGCGCTTGTTCCCCATGCTTGGGGTCTGGAGGAGGGGCAGAGGCAGGAGCAGGCACCATGGGGGGAGGAGCCGATGAGGCCGACCGTGAGGCTGACTCAGATGCCAGCACACTCCTCATGACCTCGAAGGCGCCCCTTCCTGATGCCATAGAAGGCTCCGGCTCCGAAGAGACCAGAATCCCTCCTGGCACCGAGAGGGATAGCTCCGAAGCCGATGTAGGAGCCGAACTCACCTGCGCTGAAGCTCCGAGAGGGAGAACGGGGTCGGACAAGGGTCTGATGCCACTCACCCCCTCGGAGCCAACGAGGGAGTCCCGGCACCAAGATCCCTCCAAGGACGGCACCATGGAAGAGATCGGAGCCGATGACGGCACCGAAAGGGGAGGTATTGGTGCCGACAGACCCACGGTCCCAGCCACAGCATGCTCTGGCTCCGAACTCAAGGGATGAGTCGAAGGAGGAACTATTGGAGAAAAAGGTAGAGCCGAACCCTGTTGAGGGGGGCTGGATAGCATTTTTGCCAAGGCCTGCGACTTTAAAAACCTGCTCACCACTCTCTCCAAATCATGGTCAGATAGCCTAGACGACCGAGAAGAGTGGGATCGATGACTCCGCTCAGATTGCAATAAGGGTGACCCTGGAGCCGAGTGTATCAACTCCAATGATGGTGACCTGGAGTGTTTCCGACTCCCTGACGGTTCCGACGGAAGAGTTGGAGCCGACTGAGAGATAGGTACTTTGGCTCCAGTCAGAGCCGAAGTTGACATAGAGATAGGTACTTCGGTTCCAGCCAGAACCGAAGTTGAAGCAGAAGTCATACCCGGCAACGGCTCCGAGCTGGGAGCTGACGGCTTCAATGGCCTAGAAGGTTTCACTGACTGAGTCTTGGCCGGTGATCCTTCAGGTTTAAGCAAACCCCTCAGGATAAGCTTATTCCTATGCTCCTGCAGGACTCTTGGACTAAAGGCGTGACACACCGAGCAAGAGTCCTGCAGGTGTAGGGAGCCCAAGCAGTAGACACAAGAAGTGTGACCATCTGTCAGAGACATTTTCTGACAGCATGAGTCACACTTCTTGAATCCTGACACTTTTGTGTCTTTAGACATTCCTGTAAAGGAAAATAAAATACAAATAACAAGTAGAGTGGAGAGTAGGTAACTGAAAAAAAATACACACAATTCACACAAGTTACCACACCCTAACAGCACACACAACAATTTACTAAAAAGAAAACTTTTGTCTACCTTAAAAATAAAACAATGATAAGCCTCTAACTAAAACGGCTTACTTTGAAAGGTAAACGGGGATGGGGGAGGGAAAGGAAAAACTCTCTAAAGAGAAAACAAGTTTTGAAGGGGGGGTAAACACTAACAAACTGCTATAGAATCTACTCTGAGCTATAACAATAAAAGTATACCTAACAAAGTACAAAAAAGGCTTAAATATAAGAACAAAGTGAAAATTACAACCTGAGCCAGTAAACGCAACCTCGTAGCAGAAGCGGCAAACGAGATCTGGGTATCTAGCATCAGGCATCATGGGATATAGGAGGGGGCCTCGAGCCAGTAAGCAGCTCTCGAGCTTTTGAAGATGGCCGAACCAACCAGCAAGAATGAAGGCGAGATAGACAACTTAACATTTATATTTCTCTCTAGGTAGAGAAGTAAGGACGATATTGTACTTGAGGGCCTCACCAGATGCGCAGTAGCAAGCCCCGCCCAAAACCCACCCCCGTGATATGTCATTCATGAATATGCATTCCCTCCGAATGTACAACAAAATGTAAAAAGAAAACAATAGTTTCACAAGGAGTCCTTACTAATTAATAGTGGAGTCCTTTATTTCATTCGGAGTTTTCTTTTAATTTAAAACAAGCTGTGGGAACCATTCTGGTAACCATTTCCATTCCTGCATTCAGACCACAGCGCTAAAATTCCCACTTAAAAACTTAGTATAAGTAAACAAATACATAAATGGTAAGTCAAAAACTGTTACCCAGATGTGAAGACTCCTGTATAAAAATATGAAACCAACAGTACAAAAAACCAGGAGTACTAAGCGGCAGAACAAAGTCCACATAGACTAATCTCCGTACAGTGAAAATTGCTTGCTCTGTGTTTTGGTCCAGCTTGGTGAAGTGAAAACTGCCTGCTTTGTGCTTTGGTTCAGTACGGAGATTAGTCTATGTGGACTTTGTTCTGCCGCTTAGTACTCCTGTTTTTTTGTACTGTTAAATACATAAATGGGACAAAAACGCACACATCATGGGAATTTTCATCATTTGTAAAATTTATTAAACTAAAGCTGCATCGATGCGTTTTAAAGACATAAACGAATGCAAGTTATTTGTTGATTACAGCTCTATTTCTTCTGCTGCAAAAAGGAGCAGGACAGCACATGTGCTGAATACTCTTTAAACGTAGAATAAATAGTATTTGCCAATGATTCATTTAAAATACTAATAATAAATCCAAACAGATCCTCTCGATAAGTAATATTAAGGCACACATAATTTTAATACTTAAAACTGCAACTTGATTGGTATGTTCCGCCTATTATATACCTACTACCTCTGTTCCAATTGTTTTGAGAATAGGACCGTCACAGGCCAGTTTCGTAATTTACAGACTATTGCACAGCCCAGGTCCACAGCATCTGTCACTCAATTCGCAACATGCCCACTTCTGCGTGAAATTAACTGGTGAGGCCCTCAAGTACAATATCGCCGAAGTAAGTGCATGTGGAAGGAGATGATTAGAAAACTCCTTAAATGCAGCATGTCTACAGTTCAATCATTGCAAAGGGAAGATGTTTTAAATTTAATTTTAAAATGTTAAAATGTTTAAAATGTTAAAATGTTTTAAAATTTAATTTTACTTTATACATTGTTTATATGGGGTATTATTGTTTAATCAAATTGTTAACAGCTTTAAATTGTTTAAAAGGGCAAGGAGAATATTGAATAGCATTCTAGCTAAAGGGTTTCCGTATGTGGTACGGGAACAGTATTGTTGTAAAGGGGGAAAGACAAGCTACAAAGGTAAAGAGTTGTAACACCAGGGTTTGGCAGAAGACAAGTTAGTAGATTAGTTAATGGGTTTAAATTTACTATCATGGAATGTGAAATGGTTAATGAAGTGCATCAAAATGCTTAAGTTACTAATGAGTGTTAGGCCATTGACCTCAAAAGTAGTTATGCTGCAAGCAATGCATCTTAGTAAGGAAGAACATCTCCGGTTAGTAAAAAGGGGACTTTGAGAAGGATATGAAGCAGAAGCAGAAGGAAGAGAGCAACAGTGTTACTAGTTGAAAGAAACCCCCCCAGCGATATAAGACCAAGTGGATAACTGAGGAAGATTTGTTAAGAAATGAGGAAATTGGTAAGGGCGCCATATAACCCCGGCAAGTATATATGTCTGCTACTGAGGGAAGGAAAGAAGAAAGTAAGAGAAGTTATGCTACTGCCGGCTTCCATCTGGGCATTTTGTTGATAGCCAGGGACTGGAACCTAATCATATCATAGATGGATGTAACTGGTGGACCACTGAGAAGAGGACCAACATCTGAGTGAATATACCTTAAGAGTTATTTGAAAATATATGGACTGGAGGACATAGCAAGGGAGTACATGAGACAGAGACAGTTTACATATAGTTTGAGTAAATATGGTGCAAAACCCAGATTAGACAGCATGTATCTATCAGTAGAACACTGGCAACTGGCGCAGGATTCCGGCACACTTCCTATAATCATTTCGACCATGCAGCAATACAAGTAACTCTTAAACTACCTTATGAAAGAACCAGTCTCAGACAGGAGATTTCCAGGACACTGATTGAAAGAAAGGAAAAAGAGAAAGCAATATGCCTTAACACTACTTGATAAATTATTGGGTGACATAGACAAAAAAGAAGGTAATTTCTTATCAAAACAGGAAAATCTGAAAACAGTATTTAAGGGGTCATAAAAGAAAGGGAACAGAATGTGAGAACAGAATATGGCTCCTTCTTAAGTGATTTTACTGAACTATCTGATAATTTGCAAGTTGAAAACAATCCTTTAGATCAGACACAAGAAGAAGAAACTGGTAAGGCAAAAGGTAGCATACAGAATTATCTACCAGATTTTTGAGAGTCAAAAAAAGCCTTGCTTAGACAGTTATAGTTTGAAAATTCAGAGAGTGTAAAAATGATGGCAAGTAATCTTAAGGCAACAAAAAAGTGGATAGGGGAATATGGAAGTTAAGAAACTATAAAACAGGAACAGTTGATATAAATCCTAGAAAAACAGAGAATATAATGGGGGAATATTATCAAGGTCTATGCAAGATGCAGTGATATGAGGAAGAGTGGAGTAGCAAAGTAAGAACATTTTTTGAGTATTAATGCAAGACTTGCAGAGGTGTGGAAAGTCCTGAACTGTGAGTAACAAGCTTTTCGTATCAAAAAGGCAAGAAAATTGCTTCAATTCTGCTTAAATATTTTAAATTGCACTTAGTGATGTGTGCAGTTATACTTTTTTGTACTTTTCTGCTTTTTTAGCATGTTTTAGACAAAAAAGTTATCTGTTTGCATTTTTTAGTTTGTTCTGGGACATTATTTTTTTAGCATCCTTTGCAGTTGTGAGAAGATTGTGTTTCTACATTACACTGCACTTCTATCTGCATAAGTAGAATTACTTGTAAAAGCTAACTGTTTGTATTGTGATCCCTGTCTGGGGCCCTAGTCTTGTAGTTTCATTCACAGTTTTGGCACAGCTGTGAACTATTGCCAGATATGAGCCTCATATTATCATTTATTAATGCATTATACACACACACACACACACACACACACACACACACACACACACACACACACACACACACACACACACACACACACACACACACACACATATATATATATATATATATTTCCGCAGAGTCTGGTACCTTAGATGGTGATAGAATTGCAATAGTGAGAACATTATATATTTTGCTGCAGGACTGCTGCTTCCGTGCTTTTACAGCCATTTATATCCTACTTTTGCTGCTAGAGTCTTATACTCTACTTAACATGTACCTGCTTAAACTTGTATTCCAGTGCCTTTCTGTTCCCCTGCTCTTTGCGTCTGCTTTACACTCACTGAGACATTAAGTGAAAGTTCTGAAATTCTAACCTACATGGGATCATTGAACTATAGCTCAGTGTCATAGGACTAGAGCTGCAGTACTGGCTTTACTTGATAACTGTCTTGCAGCTTGAATTTTTTCTTAACCCTCCCACCCTTTGCCTATTGTGTTTTTTAAAAGGCTGTGTCTCTGGCTTCCACCCCATTTATGGTACTCTGAATTCCAAATCCCCCCCCCCCCCCACTTTCATTGCTATTGTCTGTTGTGTCAGCTATTTAAGTACTCTTTCCACCCACTGTTTTCCATAGATCCATAACACTGAGTGCTCACCCAGCAAACCAGTATTGTTGCTGATTAAACCTGCATTACTATATATTGTCTCCTACTCATTTTTCAAGGGCTCCCATCTGCTTGGCAACCTTGCCACATTCTGAGGGGGTCCTGAATTAATCCTGCTCAATGTTAGCTTCATTTGTTGATTCAGCACTTTAAAGCATTTTAAATGTAACTAATACCTGAAATCACCTTCTCTGGGTAGTTTGTTTAAGTTGTTTTGTGGTAGCATTACACTTTCATAGGTTCATAGGTTGGTACTAGGCTATTGGCCCTAGGGCCTATATAAGCCTAGCCAAACGGTACCCTGGCTTTTGCCACCCAAGAAAATTATTTTCCTGTGCCCCTGTCAAGCAGAGCCACAGAAGTGATCCCCGAGATGAATTTCCTATCTCCCATCCATCATGAAGATTTTTCTTGAAGAGTGCTAATTAGAAGCTTTGTTTGATATAGATAGGTAGTTTGTTCCAGACTATGGGAAGTCTCTGGGACAGGAATCTATCCCTCCAGCATGTTCTGTTTACTGTGGTGACAAGGTTTAGGTCCCTAGAGCATGCAGCTAGGAGGGATTGGGATTTCTTTAAGTGGAGCATGTCTAACAGCTCTGGGTTTGACATAGCTTTGTATGCTAGGCAGAGATAGCCTCTGAGTAGGCAATATGTGACAGAGTAAATCTGAAGTTTTTTGAGACGGTCTGCATAGGGCATCTGTTTGAGGCAGATAATCCTCTTTGTGAGGTATTTCTGTGGCCTTTCCAGTTGTAGATGTCTTGTGAGGTACATACCAAAAGGGGCATTGTACGCTATAATGGGTCTAATGAGTGATGAGTAGAGGGGAACAATGACCTCTTTTTTCTTGGATGAGAAACCTTTTGTGATGAGGTGTGCCACGTAGAAGGAATTCAAGCAATTTTTCTGTGTTTTTACATTAAGAAGACTCTGATAGTCCATCTAGAGGCAGGAGGTGGTGGCCTGGTCTATCTGAGTAGGGAAATACAAACAAAAACTGTAAGTCTAGTAATTTTATTGGCCAGAGGGTTTAGAAGCCAGTTTCCTGTGTTTGAACTGCCTGTATAAATTTGGACCATTTGCAAGCCACTGCCCAACATGTAGCAGTGGTTAGTAGTGCCCTGTATAGACAGACAGCAACCAAATTTTCCTTATAAAATCACCTCTGAAACTGTACCAGTAACTTGGTGAGTGTAGAACAACTGCTCTGCACACTAAGTAGCATACAGCAGCTAGTTTGCATGTTGAGGAGCAATGCCCCTTGAATTTAGGTCTATATAGTCTAGTCTAGTCTCCTGCCCCCAAAAAGCACCCTTAGTCAGCCCACTATTAACTTCCTGTGCACTGCACCCTTGTAGTTCACCCAATAAAGGACCTGATATCATGGATATGCACTTTCCCAATTTATTTGCAGCCAGCTTGTTGTTTATGGGTATATTGGGACAAACTGACAATTGTCTAATGTTTACTGACAACCATTTAATACTCAAAGAAACAAATACAGTATTTGAGAGCTGTAAGATTTATAACAATCTGGTTGTCAGAAACACATTCACTACAGCCATCACACACAGTATGCATCCCACACAAAGACCTACTTATGATGATGTACATAAATGCAATTTTCACAAACCCCAAAGAACTCCAAGCCATTCCACCTGCAAAAATTAACCTCAGCAAACTCAAAAGCTCTTAAAAGAAACAATACTAAAAACTTCACATATAACCACACCCAGTGTAGCCTCAACTACCAAGCCTATAAATCAAGCCAATACACATCCCTGGAGTCTAGACATAGCGGCACCATTATACGACAAACTGATGGGCCACTTACCAGGCTAAACAAGCAGAAAATAATGGTAAGTTACCTATTAGGGCCAGGATCCACCAAATTACACATGCACTCAACTCACTGCGCCACAGGTGTCAGTATGACTCAGTCATAGTCCATTTAGGTGTAAATGACCTTAGAAGGGCCTCCCTTGGCTATACGAAAAGAAACATTATGGAGCTCTCAGACTATGTGTCACAGGCTGGTATGTGCCTAGCACTGAGGAGAATTCTATTTTAATCAAAGATGATGTTACAATACCAGCAGAAGATGACTGACTTTAATAACTGGCTTAGGTTTTGTGGTCATTCTAGGGGGTACAATATTTGTCAGTGTCGGAAGACATGGTTAACAAGCCACACTGCTTTGCCAAGGATGGTCTGCACCTGTCCCCTCTAGGCTTTTGAATACTGGCTAATCAATGACTGCAGAGAGGATGCAGTGCCTACCAGAAGTAAGTCCAAAACTAACTCAAAAAACAAATCACCCTGGTTGAATCCAAAATCAGACAGGTTGTACAGCCCAAGAAAAAAAAAGTCATAACTAAAATTAGGAAGTGTAACACCAAAAAAGGTAAAAATTCTCATAAAACTGAGAGACAGTTAAGAGGAGTAATTAAATCAAATAAAGCAAATGTTGAGGTAAGATAGCATCCTAGGCCAAGGACGACCATAACGATTTCCTTAGTTGTGTCCAAAACCTAAAAGGCAGCACACAATAGTGTGCCAAACCGTTGGCAAATGGAGCCATGATCACCAAACCAGGAGATACAGCAAATATTCTGGCTGACAAATTCAGCTCCACCTGTAAAATAATACATAAAAATAATATATAACTTTAACCTACTCTCACAGCAGCCACCCCTCAGGAAATATCATCCAACTATCAGAAGGAAGCAGGGCTTAGATACACTCTCTAAGGCCAAGAATACAGCTTCCATGGGCCCCAATAATATCTCAGGGTGCCTCCTAAATAGCCTAAAATATAACTTATCTGGCCATTGGTGTCACTATTCAGCCATAGCTTCCTCACATGCTTATCATATGAATGGAAGACTGCAATGATCATCTCTCTGCACAACGGCAGACCATTAAGCAGTTTGGTTTTGACATTGCCAACATTCTGGCAGACAGGTTCAGTGCAAATTTCTCCTAAAGGAGAAATCACTATCCCAGCAGAGTGTAGCCTCCCTAACATCTCAGATGCCCAGGTGAGAGCCGTCCTCTCTAAAGCTAAAAACACAGCACCAGAGGAACTAAACCCACACATAAGGCTGCTGTTTAATCTTAGCCTTACTACAGGATCGTGCCAAAGAGTGTGTGAGCGACAACAGTGGTCCCACTTCACAAAGGCGGTGCTTCTACAGACCGAGCCTGGTCTGCAAAGCTATGGAGAGGATCATTATGGAACTCATAAACAAAGACATTGGGGACCTACAGACATTGGATCCTACCCAATTTGGCTTTTGAAACAGTCACTAAGGCCACTGATGAGGGTAAGGCAGTTCACACAGCCTACCTTGACCTTGCAAAAGCCTTTGACACAATACCCCACTCGGGCATCATAGACAAACTCACCAGCTTAAATGTAAACCCATATGTCATAAGATGGGTTGCAAACTGGCTCAAGGACAGAACCCACAGGGCCAGAGTTGCTGGAGCTATGTCAGACTCTAAGCCAGTCACAAGCAGTGTCCCACAGGGCTCAGTCCTGGGACCCCTCTTGTTCGGCATTTAGTACAGGCAAACATAGGAGGATTGTGGCTGACAAAGTTATGACTGCAAACTGGGTGCCATAATTGATACTCCAGCGGACACAAACATCCTTCAGAAAGGCCTCATAGAAGCGGATAATGGTGCCAGAGCCAAAATGTATAGTCATACCCTTTGGGAAAAACAAGGTACCCACAAATTGCCACATAGGTGGTAATCCATTGAAGAGGTAATCAGGGACATAGGGACCCAGGTTGACAGTAACCTCTCATTTGACACTCACATTGCCAATGTGGTTAGGAAGACCTTCTATATTGCCCACCTTATCATGAAGGGTTTCACATCTAGATCAAGAGAGGTCATTGTGCCCCTGTACTCTTCTCTTATCAGGCCAATGATTGAGTACAATGCCCCATTTGGGATGTATCTTACCCGACACCTGCAGCAGTTGGAAAGACCCCAAAAGTTCCTCACCAAGAGGATAAAGGGTCTTAAACATATGTCATATGCTGCCCGACTGAAAAACTCCAGCTCTATTCAGTAGGCCATGTCCAATCCGGAATTAATGGACATGCTCCACCTCAGAAAATCCAAATCCATCAGAGCCACGAGAGCAAGAGACTTAAACCTCAACACAGAAATAAATAGGATGTGCTGGAGGGAGAGATTCATAACCCAGAGGCTCCCTACACTCTGGAACAGAATCCCAATCCATGTTAGGCAGAGCCCCTCACTAACTCTATTCAAGAGAAATCTTGGTGGATGGGAGATGGTCATTTCTGTGTCACTACTAGACAAAGGCACCGTAAACTAAACCCTAAAAGGGCGTAGTATTCTCAGGGGTGGTGAAAGCCATACACACTCTGGCTAGGCTTATAAATGCCCTAGGGCAGATAGCCTAGTATGAACCTATGAACCTATAATGGATCCTGAGAATTAGAGTCATTAGTTCTACTAATCTGTTATGCTAAGCCATGGAAAGAATTACCATGGAAATTATTAATAATGACATAGGAAATCTTCAGAAGGTGGACCCAACCCAGTTTGGTTTTGTCAAAGGCAAATAATGCCTACTGACCCTGGAGAACTTCTTTGAGAAGATCACCAAGGCAATGGATGAGGGTAAACTGATGCATATTGTCTGTCTTGACCTAGCTAAGGCACTTAATACACATACCTCTCACCATACATACAGATCTTTTTATACTGAGGAACTTAAAAGAAGCCTCTCCAAACCTCAAAGACCTCCTAACCTGTCAAACTGCAACACCTACTCTCAACAATCACTAAAGCACACACCAAAAGCAACATCTAACACCATGCATAAGTCTATACCCAATGATCCCCCAAGAACAAAGCTCATAAGGCAAGCAAACACTTTACCTAATACTCTTGTCACTGGGATTCCATTGTATGACACACAGATACTCCTCTCACCAGGCTGAACAAGGAGAAGATAATAGTTGCCTATCTAGAGCCAGGATCCACAATACCATGCATGCATTCAAGTCACTGCACCACAGGTACCAATATGATTATATCATACTCCATGTGAGTCTACACAATTTGATGTGTACCTCACTGGACTATATAAAAAGAGACATTACCTCAATGAATGTGTCACAGACAGGTATGTGCCTTGCATTAAGCAGCATTCTACCTTCACCAAGGATGATGCCACAGTATGAACAGAAAATGAATGAGTTTAATAACTGGATTAATATCTGGTATCACCCTAGAGGAATCCAATATCTATCAGCATGGAAGGACATGGTTAACAGACCACTTTGCATTGCCAAGGATGGTCTGCACCTGTCTGCCTGAGCTTTCGGAGATTGGCTAAAACTTTATTCATCCCCTCAGAGCCTTTTTAAACAATGTGAAAGTGACAAAACTACTAACATAGTTAAAAAAAAAACTCAAAGCAACCTTGAAGTGTTACTGTTCAGTGCTAGGACCTAAACAAGAAACTCCAAATCCTACAAGCTTTCCTCACTCTGGAGAATGTAGACATTTGTGCTATTACAGAGACCTGGTTTAAAGCTGCAGGAAGTACTCTGGCAGTGGAAGGCTACAGTGCCTTCCACACATTTAGACCAACAGCAGCACAGACAGGGGCAAAGGTTGGAGGTGTCTTGATCTGCGTTAGTAGCCAATACAACTCTAGGTTGATTAAACAGGATGATGCCCTGGAGCTAATTCATGTCCAAGACTCCATAGACAAGGTTCTTTACCATGTCCTGACCAGCTACAGGTCACATTCAATGACCCACTTAACTCTCAACTCTTACCTAGAACTGCTACAGGTGCTCAACATCCAACCAAATACCTTATTCATGAGAGACTTTAATTACCCTTCTATAGACAGGGAAATGTACACTGCCTCTAACTCACAGGCAGAGAGTTTCCTGGACTTTATCCATACAAACACCCTAGACCAGTGCACTCTCCAGCCACAGAATCAAACATATTGGACCTAGTACTCACCAACATGGGAGACTGTTGCACCCCAAATGTCATGCCCTCATTATTGTAGTTGGACTGCAAAGCTGTCTCCCTTGAAATAAAAATCAACCCAAAAATCTAACTAAATGCATAACAGTTAGGAACTATTATAAAGCAAACTACATCCTATTAAGCATCAGTTTGTCAAAATTATTGGCTACCATAAACCCAGACAACACAGCTAAATATGCAGAATTATTTACAGAAATCCTGTACAAACATGTGCATGGCTGCAATGAGGCTGCCCAACCTATCAGAAGTAAACGCAGATCTTACACCAAAAACAAACCACATTGCTGGCATCGTTACCTTAACAGGTTATATAACAAAAGAAAACAAGTTATGGTCAAAATCAGAGAGAGTAACTCTCACAGAAACAAGAGTTCTCTGATTCAACTAAACAGGAAGAGGAAAGTTAGAGATCTAATAAAATCCAACAAGGCCAATTACGAAGTCAGGATAGCAATCACAAGGTCTTCTTCAGCTAAAGGTAATACTCCGCAGTGAACAAAACTGGTTGTAAATAGCACAACCTTCTATGATAAGGGTGACATAGCAAATCTACTGGCTGAGAAATTTAGCTCTAAATTCAATCCCAACTCTCTTCCCCAACTATTCCCTGTGAAATCCCTTCTAGCATATCCCCCATCTATCAACAGGCAACAGGTCCTGCAGGCACTCGCCAAGACCAAAAACATTGCTTCATTGGGCCCCAACAATGTCCTGGGTTGCCTCCTAAATAGCCTAAAACATGATGGAGCAGGACCATTTGAGACACTCTTCAACTTCAGCCTCAAAACAGGTTATGTGCCTGGTGAATAGATTGTCACAAAGGTCGCCTCTCTTCATAAGGGTGGACTATCAACTGACTTCAGGAACTACAGACCCATCAGTCTGGCAAGTCTAATATGCAAAGTCATGGAATGAATTATCATGGAAATGATCAAGGACATTGGCAACCTACAGACACTGGACCCATTCCAGTTTGGCTTTGTTAAAGAAAGGTGTTGCCTACTTAACCTGGTAGACTTCTTTGAGAGGGTCAACATGGCTATTAATAAGGGGATAATGGTGCAAACTGCCTACCTTGACCTGGCCATGGAATTTGATACAATACCCAACTCAGGTATTGTTGATAAATTCTCAGAACTAGGCATAAATCCCTACATAACATGCTGGATTGCCAGCTGGCTCACAGATAAGACCCAAGAACTCAGGATTGGTGAGACCACCTCCACCAAGAGACCTGTCATCAGAAGAGTACCCCAGGGCTCTGTGTCAGGCATGCTCATGTTTGGCATTACTTCTCGAAAGCCAAGGCTAATGTCAAAGGCCTCTGGCTCACAGGTTTGAAGATGAGTTGAAATTAGGAGCATTCATAGATTTCACCATGAGAACAACATCCTCCAAGAGGAAATAACACAAAAAAAATGACTGGTGCAAAGGCCACAGATTAGAACTCAATGCAAAGAAATCCATTATAGTGTCCTTTGAGAAATTGTCCACCCAAGCTAATTAATTCACAGATAAAACACACCACTAAAAGTTGACCTGATAGTTGAGGATCTAGGAACATATATAGACATTAATATGGCATTCGACCAACATGTACTCAAGATAGTATAAAAATCATTCTATGTTGCCCAACTCATAAGCAAGGGTATGGCATCCAGGTCCAAGGAAGTAATAGTACCACTCTACTCAGCCGTTATCAGACCCATCATTGAGAACAATGCCCCCTTGGCATGTACCTAACCAGGCACATGCAACAGTTAGAATGCCTTCAAATGCTCCTCACCAGGAGAATCCAGAGTATGAATATCCTGTCCTACACAGATCACATTAAGATCCTATTTCTATACTCAAGAGGCGATCTATACTTATAATATAAGGCATCCTCAGATCCAGCTGTGATGGATCTCTTGCACAACTACACAAAAGACACCATCAGAAACACAAGATTCAAAGACTTTGAACTTTGCCTGTGACATAAACAGAACTTGCTGGAGGGATCAATATGTGTCACAAAGGATCCCCACACTATGGAATAAGCTGCTCATCTATGTGAAACAGAGTTCATCCCTTACTTTATTCAAAAGAAACCTCGATCATTGGATGGGAGGTTTCAAATTCTCTCCTTGAATGGAGCCCATGTCACTGATAGATGAAGACTGACAGTAAGTAAATTAATCCCCAACTAACATATCCCATCCTACATAACCCTTAGCTAGCTCTTTACTAACATACCCCAACATAAAGGTTTCCAGAGAACTCTAGGACAAAACTGAGTTGGTTTGCACAGCTAGGCTTGTAAAGATCCTGGTGGTCATTAGCTTTGTATAAACCTATGAACCTATGATACAATACCCCACTCGGACATTGTAAATAAATTCATGGAATTAGGCATAAACCCATATGTAACTTGCTGGATAGCCAACTGGCTCACGGATAGGATCCAGGAAGTTAGAATCAGAGAGAACACCTCCACAAAGAAGCTGGTTACCAGTGGTGTCCCCCAGGGCTCTGTACTGAGTCCACTCCTCTTTGGTATTTATTTTTTGGAGGTCAAGGCTAATGTCAAGGGCCTCTGGCCTACCATGTTTGCAAATGACTGCAAGCAAGGAGCAATCGCAGAAATTCCCCAAGATAGTAACTTCTTACAGAAAGGTCTAACACAGACAAATGACTGGTACCAAAGCCACGGCTTAGAATTCATCATCATCATCAATCCCCTTTTTCCCCATTTTCTACATGAGGGTCAGGGTGTCATGTCAACTGTCTCCATCTCTCTTGATACAATACCACACTCCTGCCTTCTTTGACACTCATGCCTGACTGTCAGAGATCTTCTCTACCTCTTTGCTGGATGCCCTTGTTTCCTCTTACCTTCATTCTGTCTGTCCCAAACTTCTTCAACAGATTGTCTTCTGCTTTTCTGTACATGTGCCTGAACCACTGTTATCGGTTCTCTTTGATCATTTCCGCAATTGGAGCTACATTGGCTTCTGTTCTTATGTCCTCATGTCTTCATCTGTCCCATAGTGTGCATCCTACCACCAGTCTTAGTCTGTTAATTTCCATCACCTTTAGCTTCCTCATCTGCTCTGCTTTTACTGCCCAGGTTTCTGTACCATACAGTAGTACTGGTCACACCATTGTTTAGTACACCTTACTTTACTTAGAACTCAATGTCAAGAAATGCATACTAGTATCTTTTGGAAGGACATCCACCTAGGGAAACCACCTCATTGATAAAACACCCCTTAAAGTAGACACAGTAGTCAGGGTTTTGGGGAATGGTGTAGACAGTAACCTGGCTTTCAACCAACGTGTCTAAGGTTGTAAGAAAATCATTCTATGTCACTCACTCTATAAGTAAGCCCATGGCATTTAGGTCCAGGGATGTCATCGTGCCACTGTATTCAACCATTAACAGACCCATTATTGACACTTTCTGTATGTACCTGACAAGGCACATGCAGCATCTGGAACATTCACAAAAATAATACAGGATGTAAACACAATGCCTTTTGCAGATTGCCTTAAAACTTTATCAATATACCCTGTTTCCTACAGACTGCTGACAGGCAATTTATGCCTAGGATAAATGACATTCTTGGATTCCGCTATGATAGACCTTTTGCATCTCTACAAAATGAACAGCTTCAGAACCACCAGATCTATGGATTTAAACTTTGCCTGCAATTTAAATAGAACATGTTGGAGGGACAGGTATGTATCTCAGAGAATCTCCATTGTTTCCTATGGGCTTCCCATGCATGTGAATAAGAGCCCTTCCATAACCCTATTCAAGTGCAGCCTGGACCACTGGATGGGAGATCGGAAATTCACTCCTGGACTGATATCTATGTCTCTGATGGATAGAGGCAGCTGATAAATCATGCTCTGACATACACTCCATAAAATAATCCCTAAGGCACAATAATTTGTGCAATACATATGAGTTGCATGGCTACACTTATAAAGGCCCCAGTGGTCATTAGCCTATTATACACCTATGAACCTATAAACCAAAACAGTTATGCAGGCCTATTACAGCTGAAGAAATATGACAAAAATGTGAAGGCAGGCAAGGAGAGAAATCCTTGGGAGCAGATGGAGTCCCCCTTGTGGTATGGAGGGAGAGGCAGAGGAAAATAGTTAGAATCTGGCATAAATTCTTCAGCAAACTTTTATAAGAAAGATTAATACCTAGGTTGAGGAAAACTGTAGTGTGAGAAGGATCCTGTCATTCATCATACAGACTAATTAATATCTGTTTTGAACCATGACTATAAGGTGTTTATGTCAATACTCACACCTAGACTGGTAAAGTACATAGGAAATCTAGTGATCTTAGATTAGAGTGGCTTCATTCCAGAGAGGCAAACCTATGCTATATTCTATACTAATTGAAAAGGACCTAGACAGGGAAGCCCACTCTTCCCATTGTTATTTTCTCTGTACCCAGAACCCTTAGCCCTAAAGATTAGAAAGACCCAGATCAAGGGTTATAAATGTAAGGAGGGACATGAATAAAAATATTACTACTTGTAGACAATCTGATAATTTATTATTGGAACTGGTCAGGGGCCTTGGGGAAGTGTTTGCCTTGCTTAAGGATTTTGCAAAAGTATTGGAATACAGGGTTAATGAAAGCAAAACAAAATGCATATTAGTAAAGTATGCCTCATCTAAAAACCTTGTCCAGAAGTGCCCCTATTTGTGGGGGCATTATACAATGAAATATTTATGGATATGGATAATCAGGAAGGGAAAATAGTACCAACAGAGACCTGGAATGAGGTAAAAGAGACATTTAAAAAAAAATTGAGGGAGTAGGAGCTATTGTCCCTTTGTCTAGATAATACAATTCAAGCATTAAAAAGTTTACCATCCCACTGATTTTGTGTGCATTTTTTATGAGCCAAGAGTTAGCTGGTGGGGAAAACAGAAATAATGAATTTAATCTGGGATAAGTAACATAGTGATGTGCAAATAAATGATTCAACCAGTAGAGGGGGTGGGTTAGCTGTATCGGATCTAAAAATGTAATCGACGGCCACCTAAACAAGCTAATTTTATCTAATGCAGATGAGGAACTACAACTTCGATTTAAAAGAAACTTTTAAACACCTTTATTAAATTATCATTTAAGACATATGCAAACATACATTAATAGAAAAGAAAATGACCCATATTAACATTTTTCCATTCGCATACATTATACATCACATATCTTTCCTTATTATCATCAGAACAACATTATATATATAACTTTCTGAATTTCTGTCTTTCCTTAAACCTCACTCCTCTGCGTGAACATTTTTCTGCATGCACTGTTCCCATAAGTTCCATTTATTTTTATGTAATTTGCTCCTTCTCTTTCCTAAAGATCCCTCTTTCAGTTCTTTCACCTCTTTTATAATATTCAATACTTCAAATATGGATTGTTTAGACTTTAATTTCTATTTTGTAATAATATATTTTTTGGCAGACAACAGAATTAAACTTAATAAGGCATTACTATGTCTAGGCAATTCAGGTTCTGTGTCTCAACTAAAACAAAATAATCAAATCCTTAGTTACAGCCATTTGCTCACCCAATGTTTCTGATTGAGTACTCTGAGATGAATTTTTTAATATCTGCCTGCTTGTTACACTCCCAAAAGTCATGTTCCCAGTTACCTCTTTCTTCCCCATCACACCTCCAACATTTCCTATCAACAAGAGGAAAAATTCAATGAAGTCTGCTTGAGGTATAAAAATGCCTATGCAATCACTTCCATGCAAAGATCCTAAACCTTCTGGACTTTGTTGCATACTCGGAGCCATACATATGTCCTCCCATTGTTCTCTTGTAAATTGCTTTTCCAGTATTCCTTCCCAACTTTTTCTGAGCTCCTGTGATTGATTCTTATAGTTATCATGCAATATTTTACACACATTACTAATTGTGCCTTTTTTAGCAGCAGTTTCTGTTCTAGATTTGAGAAAAAAAATCTCACCAGAGCAGGTCTTTTACTTAAGATCATCCTATCCCTTTCTCTTTGCCTTTTGTCTGATATCAGTCCCCCATAGGGAAGGCAGTCTCTAGCTTGCAGTCCAAGCATCTTCTTGGCCTCATCCTATTTTATTACTTTTCTCTCTCTAGATGTTTGCTCAAAATACTTTGGTTCCTTTACCAGTTTTCTGCAGTGAATTCCAGCTCCCTCTTGCCTATTTTCTGTACCCCTACTTGTAGTCATCCCTATTAGCAAAATATCCTTTCTTCATTCTCATGTTGGCTTAATTCTTAGAATATTTTCTGGTCCCTTAAGAATATAATTCTCTGCATGGTTGTTAATTTGCATTCAAAATCTGACTCTAATTTTACTTCTTGAACCCCTATCCCCATTTCATCATCATCCCTTTCCATTTTGAATTATAACTTTCTGCTTGTGTTATGTATAAGCCTTAACCATACAGCTCTAAAATATCCCTTCTAATCAGGTAATCCTAAAGCACCTTCTTCTACTGGAAGGATCAACTTATCCCATTTAACTCTTGCCCACTTCCAATCCCAGATAAATCACTTTAACTCTATTAATTATTGTCCACAACTTCTCTGGTTGATAAAAGATATTACAAAGACATGCGCCTGGAGTGTTTCTCCCTGGGCCTCCGCTGAAAATTGGCTTCATTCCAAGTCAGACTTGCCCAGTTAACAAACATTAAATAAATGTTAAATAAAAACTAAATAATAAAAATATGCCAGACCCATATATAAAATTAAAGGTACTAAAAACATTTTCACTGCTTGTATCTTACTATCCATATCCATAAACAAGAGCTTCCAGTTTCTCAGTTTTTGTATTACCTTTTGTTTAGTCTCCTTCCACATATTTTTAGCTGTCATAACAGAAGCCCTTTTCATATATATACCTAAATACTTCTTCTTATTATGTCCCCCTAAATATGGGTATTGCTGAACCGAGTTGTGTATGGGTACATAATTTATGGCTATAGCCTTTGTTTTAATTTAATTAATTTTATAACTCCAAAAGACGTGAAACTGTCTCAAAATGTTCCACAACATTAAGATGTCCTTTTTCAGAATTATCAAGTATAAAATAATTATGGCCCAGATTCATGAATGCCTACACTAACTATACACTAAATGTACACTATCCTGAGTGAGCAGGCAACATAAGCATAACACCCATATTATTCCTCCTGATTTTAGTTTTCCTACTGCTTTTCTTGCAACATTAACTATCAAGGGGGATTCATAAAGGTTGAAAACATCCTGTTCTGGTTCTCCTCCAATATAAAAAATGAAACCTATATACTCAGTGATACCAATATCAACTGGAATACTATTAACTCTGAAGCCCAGTGCCACGCAATCAACCCCAGTACAATCTCCAACCAGACCAAATAAAGATGGTACCTCTGGTACCATCACTGACTGGATCCGAACAACTCACCCAAACCTTATCACCAAAGCCGGAACATTACCTGATCCTCTCAGCAATCACCTACCAGCCTTCGCTGACCGTCTCCCATCTCCACTGCATAAACAACACCACTACATCCAAACCCGCAACCTCTCCTCTTTCAACCCTCTAACTTTCTCCAAATGCTTAAAGCATACTGACTGGTCCTCTCTAAAAACCCTTCCTCTAGATGATGCTGTTTCCTACTTTAACCACTCATTCCTAACCTTTCTCAATCAGCAAGCTCCCCCTCGAACCAAATGCATCAAACCCAATCCCTGCCCATGATTATCAAAAGATACTAAACTAGCCTTGCACCAAAGGGACAAAAAATGGAAACAATATCAAAACCATAAAAACCCTAACACCCTCCTAGAGTATAAGCAACTACGAAACTCTGCAAAAAACTAATAATTCAAGACTCCAAAGCCCACTGCTCCAAACTACAGGCCTTGCACTTAACAAATCCCCCAAAATTCAGGGACTCCATCTTATCCACGCTGCATCCTGGCAACAAAGAAAAGCTCTGTCCAGACCCCAACCTCTCCAACCTTGAAACAGCCAACCAGTTCAACTCATTTTTCATAGACTGCATAGCTAAACTATCAGCCTCCTTCCCAACCCCCTCCTCCACCACCACCCCCTCCTGCCCAATCATCGCCCCAATCATCAACCTTCCTAAACATCCTTCTGCCTCAAGCCCATCCCCACAAGCACTATAGAAAGACTTCTCCTCAAAGTCAAACCCTGTCGCAATGCACCTGACAACCTTCCACCCACCTTATTTATTTATTTATTTAAATTTGTTGACTGGATGTAAAAGCTCCACAGTAAAATAAACAGACAGTAGTTACATTGGATTACATAGCATTTAACAATTTAACATAGAAATTACTTACAACATATTTACAGATGAAGAACATAGTATATCAGTAGACAACTAGAATCTTTATCGTAACAATGAGAAGTTCCTGCTGTATAATAAGTACTAGGCTTATGAGCATCTGAGCTTGCTATCATCAAGGTAGTTAGTGGAAAGAAAGGTAAGGTAGTAGTGGGGGGGGATGATATTAGAGTGGGAGTTGCAAGGGCATAGGGCCAGCATGGATTAGTGTGGATACAAACTCCTTCCTCAAACAATCTGCGGACAGCATTGCCTATCCCATCTCTATTCTTATAAATAGATCCATACAAGAATCATACGTCCATTCTATCTGGTGCCATGCTTACATCATCCCCCTCCACAAAGGTGACAAAAATACTGATACCACCAACTTCAGGCCTACTGCCATCCTTTCCCCTCTTTCTAAAATACTAGAAAACAATACAAGCACAACTCATGGCACACCTAACACTAAACAATCTCCTCTCCCCTACCCAACACGGCTTCCGCCCTGGCCACAGCACCATGACTGCCCTTCTTTCCTTTCTTGAAACCATAAACCTCGAACGCGACTCAGGCAAGTTTGTATCCACACTAATCCTAGCTCTGTCAAAGGCCTTTGACACCATCTCACACACCCTACTTATATCCCAACTCTCCACCCTACACCTCTCTCCCACCACCATTGCCTGGTTTTCCAGCTACTTGTCCAACCACCAACAAGCTGTCCAATGGAAAACTTCAACCTCCCCCTTCCTTCCCAAACCCACAGGTGTCCCACAAGGTTCTGTTCTTGGCCCTCTTCTTTTGAACCTATTCATTAACAACTTTCACCAATCCATCCCAGACTCATCTATCATCCAATATGCAGATGACTCAACAATCATCTGCTCAGCCTTCTCCCCTTCTGAGCTCCTAGCAAAAACCCAACTAGCCTTCTCCAAAACAGAAACCTGGATGCAGTCTAACCATCTGGCACTAAATGCAAATAAAACCAAACTAATGTTTTTTCCCCCTACCGAAAACTCTATTGACAAATCCACATTCACCATACAGAGCCAAAACAACACCCGCCTTGAAATTGTTCCCAACACCAAACTTCTTGGCATCATTATTGATAAAAAACTACAATTTGACACCCACATCCACTCCACAATCAAGAAAATCCACCAAAAGTTAGGTCTCCTCTACAGGCACAACCACTTCCTAAGCCCCTCTACCTGTCAAACTCTTGCATCCACCTTCCTACTCCCCTCCCTTATGTATGGTGCCCCTCTTTTCGCTAATCTCCATCTTGGCCTTTGGTCCAAACTTGAATCCTGATACCACAAGATCTCCAAATTTGCAACCAATTCAAAAAACTCATCCCACCACTGCCACTCCCTCCTCACCGTCAACTGGCATGAACTACCCAACTACCTCAGTTACCTACAACTCACCATTGCCCACAAGCTCATCTTTAAACCTGCCAACTGCCCAGCTTCTCACTACTTCTTTAAAACCTTACATTCCCAACCGTTCACTCAGATCCAAAAATCAACATCTCCTTCAGGTCCACAAACCTGCACGACTTCCTGGCCATCTACTGCTGTCCCACTCCTTAGCTAAACAGTGGAACTCTCTCCCCACACACATATGCAACCTACCTAACCATACAAATTTCAAATCTCAGCTAGTCTCCCATGTTTCTTCCAAATGGGAATGCCCTTGCCACGCTCTAACTTAAACCCCTCCCCCCTCATTTCACCTTGAACTGACTTATCCAACTACCTCTAGTAGTTGCACTCCTCTTCAAACCCACCTCCTCAAGATTCGAAAGGACTAATTCTACTGCTTCACCCAGTGTCTATTTTTCCCGACTGTGAAACCTACTCTACTCTACGAGGGTACCTAATACCAACTACCTTAAAAGTCTCTGGACCCTTGCACTCCTCTTCAAACCCACCTCCTCAAGATTCGAAAGGAGTATGTCTACATAATTTTGTTGGTAGTTTTGACCTATTTTTACCCGCACCCGTGGTTTGCTCCCAGCTAAGCCTGCCAGCAGCAGCCACCCCCCCCCCCCGCTAGGTACCCCACTGACCACAACTAAACTTACAGTACTGGTATATTGCCTCCCTTACTCTTCCTATTCTCACTATCTCACTCCTATTCCTTTTCATTTTTGTAGTGCTCAGTGACCCTCTCCTCCTTATACTGCCTAACTCTACCCTTCTATCTGCCAGCTCTCTCTGCTACTTTTCCTTCCTCTCAGGTCATTGTGATTAGCTCTTCTATTTCTCCCTTTCACTTTCTGTATTACCCTGTGTGACTTTATCTGGTTTCTCTCTTTCTTCCTGCATACTTAATTTCCCCAGTGACTACTTTCTTATAGCTTGTTGTTGCTTGTCTACAGCTCCTAGCTGTTCTTGTACCTTCCTCTGTTCCCCTCAGGACAGCCTCTACCTCTATCTCATCTCTAGTCTTACCTCTACCCCCTTAACTCTAATGTGAAGCCTGTTTCTCTCTGCTCTTTCCCCTGCTTTACAAGTTACTTCCCATTACATTTCTGTCTCACTCCCTACTCTTATATTTCCACTATATTCTCTCCTTACAAACTAACTGGTGTCTCAGCTCCTTAGCTGGACTGATTGCCTACGCTCCCTCTCCTCTGTCTGTTTCTGCCCGCTTGCTCCCCTCCATACTTCCCTTTTGCTATCCTACCTTTGCTTCTACCTATTCTTCGCTCCTCCCCCTCCTAGGTACTTCCTTTGCGAGGTGTTATAGTCCCTCCTTATCCCCAGGGCGCCATCTTTAACTTAGCTCACCTCGCTGCTGCGACTGTAACTGTGTGCTCCTAGCTGCAAATAGGTACTGTAAAATTCTATATTTGTTGCTTTTCTGTGCATTTGTCTTTAAACTATTTTGGCTAACCTATTATCCCTTTTGAACGGAACTGTATCTGGCACTCGATGTTTACCCATTTGATGTAATTTGAGTGCATGTATCCGGTGGATGTACTAGCTAACTGACCATCCACACCGTTAGCTTTGTTACTATGCTGTTGCCTTTAGTACAACCACTGTTCACAATCGGACTCTAATGGCTATAACATATATTTAATTACGCTGCTACCCTAGAGCAATTTTGGCTACTGATTGCTATGTTTTGATGTTGTCTTTCATAAGGCAGCTGTTTTTTAACCTTCTTATGGTGTTCCAACAAATGTTGAGCGTCGTTGACTCTGTAGAGCTTTTTTAGCTGTAAACTGTTTCTGGATTTTTGCAATATTGATGCTGGTACTTTCATTTGTTCTATCGCTGTGGTTTAAACACTCCCCTGTCTACAGCGGACCTAGCTACTTGTAACTTAAACATAGAAGGGCCATACAGCGTTAGCGTGTCAGCCTTATTTGTCTTTTTTTTCTTTTTTCATGTCCAACAGCACTCGTAGCGTTATTTTGTAAATACCCATGACTGAGTACATTCCTTACCTACACATAGAGCAACCTTGTACTTCTAGGGTTGGTATGTACTTACTTACACATAGAGCAACCTTGTACTTTTAGGGCTTCTAGTGTTGTAGGTTTTACCAAAGTTACTTCTTTTCAGTGACATTAGCGGGAAACAAATAGCGCCTTGTTCAGCGTTTTAATTAGAGGCTACTCAGTGCCTCCAGGACCCCATACCGATGCTTCAGGGGACCTACCTTGCCTAAGGCCTAGTCCTTTTAATGTTAATTTTTTAGTAGTGGGAAACAAATAGTGCCTTGTTCAGCGTTTTAATTAGAGACTACTCAGTGCCTCCAGGACCCCACACAGATGCTTCAGGGGACCTACCTTGCCTAAGGCCTAGTCCTTTTAATGTTAATTTTTTAGTAGTGGGAAACAAATATCGCCTTGTTCAGCGTTTTAATTAGAGGCTACTCAGTGCCTCCAGGACCCCATACAGATGCTTCAGGGGACCTACCTTGCCTAAGGCCTAGTCCTTTTAATGTTAATTTTTTAGTAGTGGGAAACAAATAGCGCCTTGTTCAGCGTTTTAATTAGAGGCTACTCAGTGCCTCCAGGACCCCATATAGATGCTTCAGGGGACCTACCTTGCCTAAGGCCTAGTCCTTTTAATGTTAATTTTTTAGTAGTGTTTTTAATTGCACTCTGGGTACCGAGTGAAGGTTTAAATAGTGCCCTTTCAAGTGCAAACTGGGCTCGGGTCTTACCTGCTACTGGGCCTCCCTACACTTAGCGTAACTCCTTATCTTACAATTTGGATCCTTGGGCTTGCCCCATGCTATCCCTATGCCTTTAGATGGAGTATATATGCTTTACTTAACAGTGTATTTTTGAACCAAACTGCTGCAATATTTCCACTGTTGAAATGCATATGTTTAACTGGTGTAATTCTTAACTGGGTATCTATGCATTGTGTTTCTACCTTGGCTTATACTGTTTGTATAGTGCTACATATTGGTACAGTTGATTTTGAATTACTGTTCCTGTGATCTTGCTACAGCTTTATTTTGATAGTTAGTGCATTATTTGTTTACCTGGCTACAGCTTTATTTTGATGTTACTGCATTTTTTGTGTATTTTTAACACTTTTGTATTCTCTCCCTCATTTTCTCCTTTACCAGCTAATTCTACTGCTTCACCCAGTGTCTATTTTTCCCGACTGTGAAACCTACTCTACTCTCAGGGTACCTAATACCAACTACCTTAAAAGTCTCTGGACCCTTGCACTCCTCTTCAAACCCACCTCCTCAAGATTCAAAAGGAGTATGTCTACATAATTTTGTTGGTAGTTTTGACCTATTTTACCGGTGCAGTTTCGTTTGCTCCCAGCTAAGCCTGCCAGCAGCAGCCACCCCCGCTAGGTACCCACTGACCACAACTAAACTTACAGTACTGGTATATTGCCTCCTTACTCTTCCTATTCTCACTATCTCACTCCTATTCCTTTTCATTTTGTAGTGCTCAGTGACCCTCTCCTCCTTATACTGCCTAACTCTACCCTTCTATCTGCCAGCTCTCTCTGCTACTTTTCCTTCCTCTCAGGTCATTGTGATTAGCTCTTCTATTTCTCCCTTTCACTTTCTGTATTACCCTGTGTGACTTTATCTGGTTTCTCTCTTTCTTCCTGCATACTTAATTTCCCCAGTGACTACTTTCTTATAGCTTGTTGTTGCTTGTCTACAGCTCCTAGCGCTGTTCTTGTACCTTCCTCTGTTCCCCTCAGGACAGCCTCTACCTCTATCTCATCTCTAGTCTTACCTCTACCCCTAAACTCTAATGTGAAGCCTGTTTCTCTCTGCTCTTTCCCCTGCTTTACAAGTTACTTCCCATTACATTTCTGTCTCACTCCCTACTCTTATATTTCCACTATATTCTCTCCTTACAAACTAACTGGTGTCTCAGCTCCTTAGCTGGACTGATTGCCTCCCTCTCCTCTGACTGTTTCTGCCCGCCTCCCTACCCCTTATCCCACCCACCCCACGCACTCCTACTCTTATACCTCACAGTCCACACCCCCTTCTTAACTCACCTATCAGGTACTACTTCCCCAGTGGTGACTCTTCCTTCATAATTATTTCCTAATCCCTCCCCACCCTACATATCTCACTTCCCTCTACTACCCAGACCTATCCTATAACACTTACCTCCTAGCCTCCTCTTCCTACAAATATACCTACCCCACCCTTTAGCACTATTAACTCTTCCTATCCTCCTCTAACCATGTCTCTAACAACTACCACTTCTACTTCCAAAACCTTCATAACAAAAAACATCTTAACTAAACTAGCAGCCCTGATATTTATCTCTCTAGTACTCACACTACCTTACCTTTTGACTTCCTATGAAATAAAACTTAATTACCACCTTACACCCTCTTCCAAACAAACTGCCTCTGAACTCCTATCTCTAAACTGTATTCACTCTAATATTACATCTACCTCCTGCTATCTTCTAGCGAAATATCATAGACTATCCCACTCCAAATGCAATAATCCTATGTCAAGGAAACAAAAGATAAACTTAACCTAACTATTAAACCACACTCAGTACACAAGTCTACTACCCTGACAGATGGTGATATACACCCAAACCCTGGTCCTCAAAGATCTCTACCAAAGGCACCACAATAATTTCTAACTCACCCCTTCCACTACCAATCTCTAAATCTAACACTTTACTCTTAGGACACCTAAATATTCAGTGTCAGTAACAAAATTACTCAACTTCACTCTCTTCTGCAATGTCACTCTTTTGACATCCTCTGTTTAACAGAAACCTGGTTAAAACCCCACACTAAGGATACTGAAATCATTCCCCCTGGTTACAACATCTTACGATTAGACAAGGAGGAGGAGTAGCTCTCATTTTTAAAACCGAACTTAATATATCCACAATTCCCTATGACCCCCCGGAAAACACCAACACTGAACTCCTCTTAACTAAACTGCAACTTAACCCTAATAAAGCCATCTACATTATCTGTACCTACCTTCCACCTGGCAATAACTCCAATAACATAGAAAGTATTCTTAGTTGGGCTTCAACTAACTACCCACAAGAAACTATAATACTTGGAGACTTTAACCTTGATTGGTCCTCTGTAAATTCTAACAACCCAGCCTCCCATATTAATCTCTATGGCTTTACACAAACTATAAACACCCCTACTAGAACTAATAAACCTAACAACAAAGAAAGTATACTTGATTGGATCCTGGTAAACAAACCCCAACTTAATTACCTAGCAGGGACCCTGCCTGATGATATCAGTGACCATAACTTAACCTATATCATAAGGCAAAAGTATATCACTACAAATACCCCTTCAATTAGGACCATACGTAGCAAGAAATATTTTAACCTCACTCTATTTAAATCTGAGCTAAATGCGTGTGACTGGAATCTACTAAAAACTCTTCCCCTTAATGAAGCAGTTCAATACTTTAATAACAAATTCTTAACAATCTTAGATTGCCATGCTCCACAACGAACTATCAGAATAAAATCTAAACCAGCCCCCTGGCTGTCTAAAGACACAAGACAGAAAGTATTACTCAGAAACAAACTCTGGCTTAAATGGAGAACAAGTAAACTACCCTCAGATCATCAAACCTTTAGACACCTAAGAAACATTACCAAAAAAGCTATTCTGTCTGATAAAAAACACTACTATTGTAACCTACAGCAATCTAATCATAACAATCCCCAAAAATTCTGGGCAACATTGAACAAACTTCTTCACCCTGGACAAACTTCCACTCCCTCCCCCTTGGGATCACAAAAAATTTCTTCCCTTGAAACTGCCAATGCTTTCAACTCCTTTTTCACTGATACTATCAACTCACTAGCCTCTCACCTCTCTTCAGACAACTCTAATGTTCCTCAACTTGCCTCTACTAGTTTACCAAGCTTTATTATACAGCCCATCTCTACCACCTTCATCCTAAAATGTATTCAAAAGCTTAAGCCATGTACTCCATCAGCTGACCAACTTCCATCTGAATTTCTTCAAAAAGCAGCCACCGAAATAGCCTATCCCATTTCTATTCTCATTAACAGAACCATTAAAGAAGGAAGCATCCCTGATATCTGGAAAATCTCACATATTATACCCTTACATAAGGGAGGAAACTCTACAGAATACTCTAATTATAGACCCATTGCCCTCCTCTCTCCACTAGCAAAAATCATGGAAAAATGCGTTCACCACCAACTAATGTCCCACTTAACTAAACACAATATACTATCACATTGTCAACATGGTTTTAGACCTTTTCATAGTACTACTACTGCTCTCCTTTCCTTCACTGATTTCATTAACAAAAACCGCAATAATAATACCCTATCTTCAGCACTGTTCATTGACCTATCAAAAGCTTTTGACATGGTCAATCACCCTCTCCTCCTAAAAATCTTGGAATCACTTGCTATGGAACCAAATACCATCCAGTGGTTCTCCTCCTATCTTTTCAACAGGAAACAAGCTGTCCTCTGGGAGAATGAACTTTCCTCTCTTCTCCCGATCTCGCCGGTGTACCACAAGGCTCAATTCTTGGACCCCTTCTTTTCTCACTATTCATAAATGACTTACAAGTAGCTATTCCCCAAGCCACATGCATACAATATGCAGATGACTCCACACTCATCTGCTCTGCAAAAACCATCCCAGAGCTCCAAACTATTACTCAAAAGGTATTCCATTCTGTTGAAGCATGGTTTTTAAAACGCTGCCTACTTCTTAATGCCAAAAAAACAAAACTCCTCCTTTTCAAACCCACTACCAGATCCCCTCTGGACTTCTCTATCTCTTCTATCAATAATACTCTCATATCACCTGACACTTCTACCAAACTGCTAGGCGTGATGATTGACAACAATCTTACCTTTGATTATCACATAAACAATACTATAAAACTGTACATAGAAAGCTGGGCTCCTCTATAGAATTAAAACATTCTTATCCCCAGCAGCCAAAGCTACTATGGCACACTCTCATCTCATTTCCACTCTTCTCTATGCCTCACCAATTTACACTAACCTAAAGAAAACCAATCTCTCTAAATTAACCACTACGCAATAGTATAGCAAGATTTGTTACTGGGAATCAATTCAGAACTCACCACTGCCTGAACCTACAACAACTGCACTGGCTTGAATTACAAAACATGTTGCTTCTATCTCAACTTCCCATAATCCACAGATCTTTTATCAGCCAAACTACACTTCTTCTTTTCTAACCTCCTCACCCCTTATTCTAACCTGAACTCACTTCGCTCCTCTAAAAACTCCTAGTTACTGCTACCAAATCCAATAACCTTGCAGGTGACTCCTGTTCTCTAACTCTATTGGTAAACACTGGAACCTATTGCCCACTGAACTGACTTCTATTGTATCTCCTGTCCTTTTCAAACAAAAACTTAGACTCTACCTTACAAAACACTGGCTATGCCCCTGCCTCAACCCAGACTGAACCTATGTATTCGACTACCCCCTCTACCCCTTCATCTCAGGGATCTCTCCCACCCTCTGTTTTTACTTCCTCACTATTCTATTACTTACCCCTCCTCTTTCCTTCTCCTTCCTGATTATATTTCTTAGTTTACTGTAGGTTTCAAGAAACTATCTAATCCAATCTAATCTATTCTAATCTATTTACATAGTTGTCTTTAAATACCCTTATCTACTTTTTTTTATGATGTTTGACTTTGCTATAAAAGTTATGTCTGTTTTCTGCTTCCAAGAACGATGAGTACACTATTGTATAACTGTTTATTCTGTCCATACTAAGTTTGATTTTTTGTATAATATTTTCCTGACACAGTATAATTTTTTTTACTGCTCTTTATTGTATCTTATGTAATAGTTACTATGTCTATGTGGAGCTTTTCTCCCCGGGCCTCTGCTGAAAATGGAAATATATCCAGTCAGACTAGCCCGGTTAACAAATGTAAAATAAATAAAAATAAATAAAATTACTTCATCCCACCCAAAACACTCCCTCCCCTACTAAAAACTAATTTTCTCTCTAATATCTATTGTACTATACTCTCCAATCTCAAATATACTATTACCCTCTCCATGCATAATATTTTCCTAACCTACTAATGGCTAGTAGCTATATATTTTGAAATGTTAAACCTACAATTGAGTTTATAACAAAAATATTTACTTTATGTAAATGTTGAAATTTCTGCATTTTATTATGTCTTTTCATTTTTGTAACATTGTGACAAGCGAGAGAGAGAGAGAGAGAGACCTGTGCCTGGTTCCTCTCTTCAAACATAAGTTATCAGAAAGGAACCCTCCCACTTTAATTCTTGCCTCCAGTCCTTCATATAGCCTCCTTAATTAACATTATTATTGTATCAGGGAATGCAAATGCTTCCATTACCCTGCTCATAAAATCCCAGCTAGCCCAGTGGACTTTCCTGGTTAACAAAAGCAAATAAATAAATAAATAAATAAATAATATATTTTACATTGTGGTTCCCTCTGGATCATCACTGTTCTGTTAATGTTGTCAAATGTTTGCCTCTCTTACACAAAACCATAATGATCAATACCTATCAATTTTAGCAACACCTTTGTCATGCTTTTAGATAGTACAGATATAAACACTTTATAATCATGGTTTAAAATCAAAATGGGTCTGTATGAAGCTAGGTTTGATGGGTCTTTACCACCCTTATGTAATACAGCCACCGCAGCTTTTTTCCAAGAAGGTGGTGTTTCCCCTTCTCTTAAAATGCTGTTAAACAAAATCTTTCAGATCTTTATCACCTTCATCCCTCCTAAGTTTCAAACTTCCAAAGGAAAATCATTGGTTCCTGCAGACTTTCCTAATGATTGATTATTCATCACCATTTTTATCTCATCCCCTCTTTTCTTAACTGTTAGTTGTTGAGCCTCATCTAGGTTCATAGGTTCATAGGTAGGTACTAGGCTATCGGCCCAAAGGCCTACGTAAGCCTAGCCAACAAGGTGCCCTGGCTTATGCCACCCAAGAAAGCTATTTTCCTGTGCCACTGTCGAGCAGAGACACAGAAGTGATCCCCAGGGTGTGTTTCCTATTTCCCATCCAGTCATCAAGATTTTTCTTGAAGAGTGCTAATGAAGAATTTTGCTTGACATAGATGGGTAGCCTGTTCCAGAGTATGGGAAGTCTCTGGGACAGGAATCTATCCCTCTAGCAGGTCCTGTTTATTGTGGTGACAAGGTTTAGGTCCCTAGAGTGTGTAGCTCAGAGGGATTGGGATTTCTTTAGGTGTAGCATGTCCAACAGCTCTGGGTTTGACATAGCTTTATATGTTAGGCAGAGATCACCTCGGAGTAGGCGATATGCTACAGAGTAAAGCTGGAGTTTTTTGAGGTGATCAGTGTAGGGCATTTGTTTAAGGCCAGTAATCCTCTTTGTGAGGTAAGTCTGTGGACTTTCCAGCTGCTGCAGCTGTCTTGTGAGGTACATTCCAAAAGGGGCATTGTACTCCATAATGGGTCTAATGAGTGTCGAGTAGAGGGGAACAATGACCTCTTTTTTCCTGGATGAGAACATAACCAGAACTTTTATGATGAGGTGTGCCACGTAGAAGGACTTCCTGACTACTGTGGCGATGTGACTATCAAAGGAGAGCCTACTGTCCACCTGGGTCCCAAGGTCTCTTGTCACACATTCGGTGTTAAGTAGATTGCTGCCTATGTGGTAGTTCATGGGTACAGAGTTTTTACCAAAGGGGATGACACTGCACTTTTTGGTATTGAGCTTGAGGCCATGGCTCTGACACCAGGCATCTGTCTCAGCGAGGCCTTTCTGTAGGATGTCCACATCATTTGGGGACTTAACTATGGCTCCTAGTTTGCAGTCATCTGCGAACTTTGTTGGCCAGAGGTCTTCTGTGTTAGCTTGTACTTCAGAGAAGTAGATACCAAACAGGAGAGGTCCCAGGACGGAACCCTGTGGTATGCCACTTGTCACTGTTTGAGGTCAGATTTGGAGTCTGCAGCTTTTACAGTGTGGGTTCTGTCAGTGAGCCAGTTGGCAATCCATCTTGTGACGTAGGGATTTATACCTAGTTTAGTGAGTTTAGCTATAATTCCAGAATGGGGGATGGTGTTGAAAACCTTGGCGAGGTCAAGATAGGCTGTGTGAACCACCTTAACCTCATCTATGGCTTTGGTGAATGCCTCAAAGAAGTCGATCAGGTTCAGGAGGCATGATCTGCCTTTCACAAACCTGAACTGAGTTCTACCTCTAACTTTGGCATAATTAAGTTTTCCATAAATATTTCTTGATTTCCACGTCTCTACTTTATACGAATTTTTATAAAATTTCTGAAATATCTCTAAAATCTCTCAGGATCTCTGGTTATATTAAATTTTATAGGCTCCCTAAGTCTGGCAACAACTCTTTCTCCTTTCTGCTGCCTAAGTCATTATGATAAAAGGTTTTGTGCTGTGAAGTTATTAGCAAAAAATATTTGATAACAGCAATCTTTGTAAACTCATGCATATTATCAAGGTACATCCTTATTTTCTGTTTTGCATTTGCACCTCTTCTTTTTCTCTGAGATTCCCTTACTGTGCAACACTTTTACCTTTGTCAACCCCTCTAAGTAAGTCCTATTACTTCTTAACCATATCTCTTCATTTTATATTTATCCTATTTTTAAACTCGGTTTTCATTTTATTCAACTAACTAGCTATAATTTCTGAAGATATTTCTATCTTCGCTAATAACTCTCAAATAATTTCCACCACCTGTTCCTTAAATCCCTTTCTTTTTAACAAGAAGGTGGGAAAGCACCAATATCTCATTTTTACTTTATCACCCTGAATTTTTATCTTAGTTTTTATTGGTGCATGATCTGAAATAGTTATTGGATGTGTACTGAAGCTTTTAATTAAATGCAAATGTTCATGTGAAATATAATTTCTGGCAGGTCTAGCCCAGTTACTGTACCTTGGGGAATAATATGTAACTTCTGTCAGAGTGCCTACTAATGAATTCACATCTTCCAAACCAAATATTTTCATGAATCTCCTCTGTTGTTATAGTTCCCCTTGTACGCCCCCCTGATGCATCCTCACTACTGTAACTCAAGTTCCAGTTCCCACTTATATGCAATACTCCCTGCTGAAAGATTATTATTTCTCCCAACATTTTCTTAAGTTCCATAACAGCAGCTTTTAGTGAGACATAAATACACACCAGTGTAATCCTCCTTCTAGCCATCACCTACTACCAAAATCTACTATTATTGTTTTTTTCCTCTTCTATCACTATTGGAGCTCTTCTAGTTATTATTATAATTATTTCCTATGCCCCTGACATTCTGTTGAATATCCATCCTGTAATTCTTTCTTTGTCAAATTCACATGCTCATTTCTTTCCAAATGTGTCTCCTGCAGCATTGCTTTTTGCACTCTGCATTTTAAATACAATTTAAAGCTTTATCCTTTTTGTCTATACCTCTAAGGATATTTATGTTCCAAGATAATATAGGTAGTGTAACCGTTACAATAAAAAAGCTACTGTTCTTACCTATTATACATGACAGTTTTTTGAATGTGTATTTCTAAGTTTTGTTTTACATGCACACACTAATATTTGACAGACTGAACTTTTGTATGGTTGTTTCTTCTCATCTCCATTTGAACCTATGTCACATTTTTCAAGACTTTTTGTTTTAATAAAAACCCTCAAACAAAAACCTAATTGCCTTTTCAAAACACGACCACCTCCTTCTTACTTAAAACAAAAACATAAAACTATGTATGTTGTCAAAAAATGAAGTTTGACCCTTCAGATAGGGACAACTGCCCCAAATGAATAGCTGCAACCCACAGGCATTACCTAACCTAAAATTACGGTTCAACATGCTAAAGTGCATGCTACAGCCAGTGTTTCCACTTACACTGATTGCTTGTCTATTCTTTTCTTATTGCTATTCCCCTCCTCTCCCACATGTGAAAAACAACTTGTATGTTTTCAGAAAACATTAACTTTTAGTCCTAAGAAAAGGTGCACTGGCTATCTCTAAATAAAACCAAACTGTTCACTGTTCTATTAAATACATTAAAATATGATGGCTGCTAGGGAGGGCAAAGCAAATATGCAAAGGTTGATAAGCGAATTTATAAGGGGTTACAGAAACACAACAAGAAAAAAAATGGATAAGGTGGAGACAGAGTAGGAAAACATGCAAGGGCAAACATTATCTGGAAAAGAGTGGCAAGAAATTTGTATGATACTTCAATACACCACAAAATCTAGGAAATTAAAAATATTTCGATGGAAGCATTTACATAAATAGTTTTATATACCTTCTCAATTAAAATGAATTTTACTAGAATTGCTAAAGATGTTGCGTATAACAAAAGGGAAAATAGGATTATATATTTTGGTTATGTAGGGAACTAGATAATTTTAAAACAGCCCTGCAAAACAAGATAATAGAGACCTTATAAAGGCCAATAAGTGTTGAAAGAAAATGTTTTTTCTGAACTGGCATCCAGAAAGTAGATTCAATATATACAACATAAGATTAATAAAGTTATTGTTGCTAGTAGCTAAAAAAGTAAAAGCAATATCTTTTGGCTTTTCCCAGTTAGGGATCACCACAGCGGAACTCCGGTCCGCTAATGATTGGCAGTGGATTTGTACGGTGCCGAGTTGCCAGCCCGACGCCCAACCTTCAAAGACGGCACACCCATTCATGCACGCACCTACCTGCATGTCTTTGAACATCTTTCGACCATGCAGACTCCACACAGAAGGTGCTCCAGCCAAGAATCGAATGGGAGAACCTCTTACTGTAAGGCAACAACGCTAACCGCTGCACCACCGCGGCCTGTAATAACAAGAAATTGGAAATTGAGCAAAGTTCCTGATACTGATGAAGTTGCAGTGATTATGAACATCATAAGAGATAACGAAATAAAAGGAGATGTTGAAAAAACAAACAGGCAATAGAAAGTCAGATGGACACACTGGAAACTGCTGAACATGACATAATGACTTAATTAAGAGATATATGTGTATAAATGACAGATATGTTCTTATTCTGATGTATAAACATGCGCAACTGCATAGAAAGTGTTAGTTGGAATATATAGAGCAGAATTTTATTGGTCTTGGTAAGATGCCTACACATCTGGTTTTGGTTTGTAACCCACTGTACAACTATCAGAATGGATAAAGAGAGAAAGACTGACAATTGTATGATATTGAAATAACTAAAGGGCAACTGCCAGAAAAGTTTTGGCTGCAAACCATGCATAAGGGCTGTGTTATACATAAAACTGTTCTCTGTGGGTAAGCCAATAAAGCCCTAATTTAAAAAAAAAATAAACATTCTGAGCTGATGGTTCAGAATGGAGGAAAAGAGATCTATCTCTGAGGTTTCCCACTAGCAGACTATCTGTACGAAGATGTTTCTGTTCAGTATCCATTCATGAGAATCTTCCTATGATCTGCTGAGGTAATCTGCCAAGTTTTTCTATTCTGTTAGAATATATACTGCATGGGGGAAATGACTGTGATGAATAGTAATGTCCCAAGTGATCACGTCATCATAGTTTTGCTTTTGATTTCCGTTTCTTATTAATTGTCTTTTTGGCAACCAACAGCATTAAACTTAATAGGGCCTTTCATTGTTTAGGTAATTCAGTTTCTGTATCACAACTCAAAAAATGATTTCCTTAGTTAAAATAAATTTGTCTCCCCAATATTTCTAACAAAATATCCTGTAAGGAATTTGTAAAATCTATAAATTAATTAAATTCCCCAAAAAACATGTTCCCTGGTACCCCTATCCTTCCCAACACATCTCCAACAACTGTTGTCTACCTGTGGAAAAATTCTCTGAAGTGTACTTGAGGTATAAAAATATGTAAGCAATTACTTCATTACAAACATCCTAAATATTTTAGATTATATTATCTACTTGGGAACCATACATGTATCCTCCCATTGTTTCTTTATACATTTCTTTCTATTCTTGTTTCCCAGGTTTGTCTAACATCTGATCGATTTTTATAATCATACAATATTTTATATGCCCTACTAATTATCCCTTTTTTACCACAATTTCTGTTCTAGCCTCAACTATAAAAGCAACCAGAAATGGCCTTTCATTTAATACTTTCCTATCCCTTTCTCTATGCCTATACTCTGCAATCAATCCTTGGTAGGGAAGGCAGTCTCCAACCCACAGTCCCTATGGGATTGAATGTTGAACAAGAAGGGAATTCACATTTTCGAATGTTTTTTTAAAACCCAAGAATCTGCAGTGATCTTCTTCCAGACGAGAAATCTGACAGAAAGTTTGTTTGCAAGACTGCAGGGAGAGTGGCTGAAGATGGGGTTACAGAGTGGGAAATGATAGTCAGAGGCTGGAAAGTTTATTTATAAAGAAGCCTTTGGCTCCTTTGAAATCAGATTTAGGCATGTATTGCCATTTCTTCTTGGGCAGTTTTCCTTTCTGCTGAGCAGACTTTTTGTGGTAGAAAAGGCTTGGCTTACAGGGGTAATCTATTTGGAATTCTGGAGCAGGAAGAAGAAAAAGTGTTTGAACTACTTTATAATTTTGATTCTTTCTTCCACTTTTTTAAAAATCTCCACAGAAGGGGGACCAAAAAGGTAATATTCTTCCAAAGGAGCATCTAAAAGCCTTGCTTTGACATCTTCAGGTTGTGACTGGAGTCTTGAGTACCTTCTCAGCACAGATCCAGAGGCAGCACCACTGAAAGAAAAATTGCTCACATCAAATGTGCAATTTAATGGAATGGCATGCAATCTGGGAGCCTGAAGGAATCACATTTTGTAAAACAGTTTTTGAGTCAATGTCAGGATAGTTAGGGATACATTTGATCATGTTGTCAAAAATGGATAAAAGGTGCCTGATCATGTGAGAGTGGTAGTTAACAGCATGAAAAACTAGACTGTCTGATGTCTTCTTAAATCTATCTTTTTGGAGTTTTTTGTGTGTGTTCAGGGAATGGGGCATCATTTTTTTTTTACTTTATATTAGCTATGCCTATCACCTTTTTTGTTTTTGTATTTTTCCTTGGAGTCTGCTTATTTGTTATTAAGCTATGTCTATCACTTTTTTTGCAACTTTATATTTTTTCTACTAAATTGTTTCACTTCCAGTTTATCTTTATATCTGTTTTTCATTTTATATCTATATATTTTCATGATAATATTATAGTCTAACACACATTTTATAATTCCTTAGCTTTTATTCTATTTTATTTAGATTTTAAATCTATTTTATATTACGTGTTATTATTATTAACTTTTCTAATATGTTTTAATTGCAACTTTTATAACAGTTGTATTTTAATTTTTTGTATTTTGGATCTTTTCTCCCCGGACCTCCTCTGAAAAGGGGCTTTTCTGCCCAGTCATAATATCATGGCAAACAAACGCAAAATAAAATAAAAAAAAAAACATATAAGTATGCACTTCTTTCCCATACTCATCCACAGCTGTTCTATTCCTACAATTAGGTAGGGCATGGTGGATGGGGAACGTTTGAAAGATTTGTCTGTGGAAATAACTACAGGCTCAGAAATATAATTTTTCAACTGATAGTTGTGACTGCCATGGAATTTGCAGTACCTGTAATGTTTTTTGGTACAGGTGATTGAAAGTAGGGAGCAACATAAGCTGAAAGAAAGGTGTATTCTAAGGCTTCTAGTACAAGATGGACACAGAAGGCTTGGGGACTTCTATATGTAATACACTATAGAATCTCTTTTGAGATTCGAAGAGCTGATTTTTCCTGAATTTCTCTCTAAAAGTGAGGATTAAATAAACAATAAAAGTGGAGCGATATGTGAACAAGGGGAACAATATATATCTGATGAACCATTTCAATCAAATCATGAGGACGTTGATGTGAATAGGGAATATGGTGCTTCCTTTATAACAACATAGAATAAAGATTAAAAACTGTACAGTGAATACTTTATAAAAACTGGCTCATTCCAGAAGATGATCCTATTATTCAGAAAAAAGTAGGGGATGAACCTTGGATAATAAATAGAAGGGGGCATAACTTTAAAGAAATTTTAGAGAGGAATTCAGATATGCATAATAAGAAAATAGAGTCCATACAGGGAGGTATGAAACAATGTGGGTTTTGCTACTATTGTAAGCTCATAAATACAGGGACCTCATTTAGGATAACAGGAATTGACTACAAACTTAATGGTAAATTCAGCTGCGAATCAAAAAGAGTAGTATATATCGCTCTACATAGTGAATGCCCCATTTTTTATGTAGGCAAGAAAGAATGAAACCTGAGAGAGTGAATATATGAAAATTATATTAAAAACAGAACTCAAAGAGTGCCCTGACTAAACATGTTCAAGAGATGCTGGGACACAAGTTTAAATACATAGTGATAGAAAGTCTGACACCAACTTTCGGTGGGAGAGGGCTTGGACATTAATTTTAGAAAAGAAAGAATTAATATGGTAGATTGGATTGAACTCACAAAGTTGGCTTGGAATTAATGAATATATTTCCATAACTTGTTTATTGAAACTAAAAGCACTAATGAGATAAATAACATGGATTTTTAAATAATTTATTAACATTTTTTTAAAAAAATAGCATGATCATTTTGTCTATTTTTGTGGCTTAATTGTAAGAACCATAGTACAAGGGATGTTTCAGGGAAGAGCGTAATATATAGATAGTTGTGTTTCAGGGAAGTGGATGCTTCAACCAATTATGAATGATTATGTAACTTTTAACCAATCATGAATGATTACAGAGACTTTAAAATGGTTTATTTTCAATTTCCATTTGTCTGATGAAGTTCATTAATTTATGGAAAAAAACTGCTTACCATTTTGCAATGTTTTTAAATTTTTTAATAAGTATATGCATTTGTTTTATCTTCAGTGGTGGTTTACAGTATCATTGTGCCATAAGCTCGTTGGATACATTGGGACAATCTCAGTTTGTGGATATTGCCTAAAAGACCGAGGTTGCCTGACTGATTAATAAATATGATCAGTGCAAGAAATGTCATTCTCACAAGCCCACCAGGTGCACACATGCATTGAGGTTGGTGTTGAGTATAGTGCCTTCAGTTCCCTAGGATAAACACTAAACCTGCCATAAATCTCCAGCATATACTGCAGCAAAATAATGTTACTCCGTAATGTACATGGGGTAGAATGCCTAACTCAAAAGTGGAAGTATTTTGTCATAACCTGCTAAATATATATATATATATATATATATATATATATATATATATATATATATATATATATATATATACTAAATTGGGGGTGGGGGAGGATACAGGCCACTGCTCAGCATCCAAGATATGGGATCAATATGATGCTGCCTAAAATACTAAGTTCTTTCTACATTATAGGAAATAAAATGGGCGGGATGAGGTCAAGACGCAGGAAAAACAGAAGTTATGTACTTTCCATACTGCTAGATCTTTTCATCCAGGTCTGGCCAATGCAACTTATAGGTTATCAGGCCACTTGTTGGATCTGATCTGACTTAAGTAGTGCTCCAGACTTGAACTCCTTAAATTTATTTCCTCCCATAATCTCTCGGTGTGGTAAACCTCCTCAAACTGAGTTTTTTGCCTACTGCTAAAGGCTAATGTATAAGGAAGAAATGGAGATAAGAGAGAAAAGCTTCAAGACAATCCTTCAGGTCCTCAGGAAATGACAATTTGGGAGGGGTATACAGGGAAGAAAATGTTAATATGGTTTGCTTTATTTTCTATTAATGTATATGTGCTTATGTATTAAGTGATAATTTAATAAAGGTGTTGGAAAAAAAAGATGGATTCGCTCAGCTTGTCCACGAGGTAATTTGTCCTTCCTGGAAGATGATCAAAACTGAAAATATCCACAAACCAGGTAACCCAAAGGGAGGAAGAACAACAAGGTCCATTTTAGAAAAACACTCCTTTATTAAATATCATTTAATAAAGGAGTGTTTTTCTAAAGTGGACCTTGCTGTTCTTCCTCCCTTTGGCTTACCTGGCTTCCTGAAAGATCCACCGCAACTAGAAAATGACGCACTGTGATTGTCCATTACCAAATCATCGTAGCCCCTCAGCAAAGGGAAGGATTTGGTTCTGCCTTGCTTGTTAAAATATCAAACTCTAGACATACTGTCTATCTGTAGGGAAATCACTCCTGGAGGTCAAAAGTCTTGAAATTCCTGCAAAGCTAGAACTGCTCTCATTTCCAGAATACTGATGTGATGTTTAGCTTCCATCTTATTCCAGTTCCTTGAATCATTCCCTGCTCGAAATGCTCGCCCACCCTATATAGCAGGTATCTGTGGTGACTGACTGTCAAAGTTGATGGAGGTGTAATAAGGGGTCTTCCTGAGTGAACATTTCAAGTGAATTTTGCATAGCTGAATGATGAAGAATGGGGCTGGGGAGTGGTCTGAAGGCTGAGTCTATTGGACTCTGAACAGCCACTGAAGAATGTGCGTGTGAAAGTGAGGAAACCATAACATAGCAATTGTGGTGGCCATCAGCATGAGGACTCGTAGGACCAAGGTTGTCCGTGGGGAAAATGAGTTAAAACAGTCTGTATAGAAAGTCTAAGAGACTGAATCCGCTTTGATGGAAGGTTCACAATGGATTTTTTTGGTGTCAGTATGGCATTCAACAAATAGCATAGGTGGAGCTGGATGAAGGTATGATTTTTGTAATTTAGAAAAATATCTAAGTATAGACAAGAGATAAAAAAAAGAAGTCTCTGGCTTCTATAAGATGTTCTCTGGTCACAGCAAATGGGAGCCAATCATCTAAGTAGGAGAACACCCAGATCCCATTGAGTCATATATGGGCTGTGAATACTGCCATGCACTTGGTGAATACCTAGGGCTGTGATGGGACAACAGTGTAGGGTTCTTAATTGAAAATGACTGGCTCCTATACAAAAGCATAGAAGTCTTCTGGATGTCTTTAATATCTTAATGTTGAAGTAGGCATCCTGAAGATCTACTCAGTGCATCCAATCATCTGCTTCTAGACATGGCAAAATCACTTGCACTGTGACCATTCTGAAGGGAGTCTTTGTTACATGGAGATTTAGGTTGCTGAGGTCAAAAACTGGATAAAGGTTTTTGTTCTTCTTTGGAACCAAAAAGAATGCTGAATAAAATCCTAACCCTTTCTAATATGGGGGGACTTCCTGGATGGCTCTTTTTTCCAACAGAGAAATAATGTCTCTTTTGGCTGCCTTTCTTTGATGTGGGGGAAGGTCTGGTACTGGCCAACACAGTGGGGGTGTGGGGCTGGAAAAGGGAATCATATAGGATCCAGATTTTATTCTTCTCACCCACAAGTTTTGTGTGATGACCATCCACTCAGACAGGTAGATGGATAAACATCCCCAGACTGCCTTCAGAGGCGAGCAGCAGCAACACCTCAAGGACACCTGTATCCTTCATTTTGCAAACCTTCTCAACCTCTTCATCTGTGTCCATTAGAGGGGCTGCCTTTGTTCTGACCACCCCTGTCTGAAGCAGAGGGAAAGGGTTGACACTGGGATTTTCTAAACCATAAGGATTTGGATGCATTCTTATTCCTGTTGCAAGATTGTTGAGGCATCTCAAAATTGAGACCTATAGCAGACAGCATCTTACCTTCCTACTGACACTTCAGTAGTTTTTCATTCACAAATGGACCAAACAAATATGTACCATCAAAGGGGGCATTGGTGAAGGACACTTTAAACACAAAGTCATAAATGCGGAGCCAGGCATGGTGATCTAGTTATCCTTTCAACTGCAATGTGCATGAACTGCATCAAATGGTTGTTTATGCTTAACAGTGTGCCCAATGTGGATTCCAACTATTTCCTGTGTTCGGGTATGAGCGGCTTCTTCAGGGAGATTACAGCTTGTTTGGCAAGATCATATATGCATAGTTCAATCCTCTTAGGGCAAATGTGCCTGGGGTGTATGCCCACTTCCTAATTATGACCATGACCCTAGACTCCCAGTTGGTCAGATGGACAGAAGCTGACTCCTCAGACAGTTCTTTCCTAGTGGCAGCTGCTACTATCAAATAATCTACTAGATGTTATTTGGACCAGGACTGTCTATCCTTTGGTGGGGGAAGGACTTTTTGGTCTTCCTGAGAATGTCTTCTGAAAAATCAGGCTCCTGTCTTGCTCTTCTGGTGGCCAAATCAGCAAGGTGGTTCTTTGCAAGGACCCAAGGAGGATAAGCCTAAAGCAACACCTTTTTATCCTGAAAGATGGGTTTGTGAGCCATGATCCCTTCTGTCTCATCAGTTCAAGGATTTCACCAAAAGCAACAACTTCAGGTGGGAATTTGCAGGAGCCATCTTCTTCATCAAAATTGGTGTTTGAGGTGAGTGACTCTGTGAGGGGAGTTAGGGCACCTCCTTTTCGGCATACTCTTTTTTGGAACAGTGAAGGGGGATCTGACACCTCAAAGTACAGCTCAGAGAACTCTGACTGCTGTTTTACAGTTTTTTGAGGCTATCTGCCCCACCCTAACCCTGAGATAGATGACCAGTAGACTCAAAAACAGACAGTCGATTGATCATAGTAGGAGCTGACAATGCTGTAGCCCGTGTTGGGGCTCTTGGAGGAGACATAATCATCCTCTCCAAAAGTTTGAAGGTCAGTCCCAAGAATAATCCCACCCCACTCATAACATGTTCATCCCCTTGGAGGTGGAGGTAAGCTAAAATAGGGAAGGAACCCAGGACACTAAGAGGTCCTAGAAGGGAATACTGATGCTGACACCTCAAAGGCTAAGGACTTCTACACCAAAACCAGAACCAAGCATGCTGGCACCAAAGGTGGTGCCAAAGACTTTGCATCAAAGAGATGGTCCTTAGACTCAGTCATCATGGATGCAGAGTTCCTGCTCTGAGGTCAAAGGATTACTCAGTCCAGTATTGGATACAACTGACTCCGGAAATTAGCTTGAGTCTGATATTTCAGATACCAACACATTGACCGGGGAAGCAGTAAGGATAGGTAAGGAAGGGCTAGACAAATCCACACTTGAAACTGGTGGGATGACACCCATCCCAATTTATGTGTTTAGGAAGATCTTTATCATCAGTTCCCAGTTGAGATCAGTTGCACTTCTGAATGACCTGAAGGAACAAAAGGATAAAGATAAAATGAGAGAGCTCTCTCTGTCTGATGGAGGTCAGCTGATCTGGCACTTGGGTGACCTGTGAGGAATCACTACTAGATCCAGCAAAGAGGGTGCCACAGAGAAATGAGTTTTCTCTGGGGCTGCACAGGGTTCTGGTTCCATCCTTGGTGTTTGGGGTGTTGAAGAATGTCTAGTTTTATCTGCTTTCCTTGTTCCAGGATTCCAACTCTTTCTCTTTAACACTATCCTTATTTTTGTAACTACGTTTCTCTCTCTCTTTTTCTTTCTTTCTCTTTACAGAGTCAGGAGGAAACAATTCTGTAAACATCAATTTGTTTTTCTATCAGTGATGGATCAAGGGCCAAAAGCCCTGCATATAGCACAGTTAGCCATAATATGCTTCTACCCCAGACACACCACATAGAGCCTGTGGGTGTTCTGGGATTGAATTACATGACCACTCTTGGTGCATGTTTTAAAGCTCTTCTCTTGATGATCCATATCTGGTTAGCAAAGAAGAAGGTAAATACAGTACCCGAGCAGAAAAAAAAAAGAAATACAACAACAAATATATTTTTATACCAACAAGGAAAGACCTTCTACAACTAGGAGTCATTATGCAACAACACAAAAAAATAACAGATATAACTTTTTTAAACAGTAACAAAACTATAAGAAATGAACTAAAATAAAAGGAAACAGCAACAAATAGAACAAATAATTATTAGACAATATTGAAAAATTAGATGGGCCACTTAGCTGTAGCAAGGACCATACTGTGGGATTATGTCAGGAAAAAGTTTAATGGAGCTTGAGGTTAGAGCACTAGTTGTGCCAGATTGGATCTGACAAGTGACCCCATAACCCATATGTCGGATCAAACTGTCAAAATGAATAGGATCTAATGTAGAAGGCATACATGTCCAACAGGGTTTCACTAGTTAATATAAAGAAAAGAACAGCCCTACACAGGTGACTAGCAAACACTACAAGGAGAGGAATTATTTTGTCCTTTACTACTAACAGTTACATGCAATCTATGGACATACAATCATGCTAGAGTGCACAATTTTTTACAGGAATGCACCTTTCCAGACACAAATTATTGTACAGTTTTCAAACTCACTTTGTTGGGATGCAATCTGCCTTTACTTGCGTCATTTCTACCTATACTGGAGAAATTCTTTATGGCACTTGGACCTTCCAACAAGTTGTGATACATTTTTCAGACCTACCTTATCAATTTATACTTATTGTACTGTTCAGAGAATGCCTACACCAATTCTTTTGGAATTGGGTATAAGAAATAGTTCTGTCTGGGACTTCCAAGATGGCTGCACACTGAGTAACAGCTTAATTCTATCTTTTCCAGTGTAAAAGCAGAGAAAGCCAGTGTACCTAAATTTTTGGGTAAATTTCAGTAACTGGTTAGTAAGTGCACTGTCTGGATGCCAGGAAAAAGAAATACAGAGGACCTGAAGGAAAATCGGCTGCAAAAGGTGATGAAAAACACTGACTGGGAAAAGTAGTGCAGCTGTTAAGCAAAAAGCAGTGCAATCTCCAGACATGACTTCCAGTAACCTACAAGAAAGTATAAGACAACTGCACACGGACCTAAGATAAATGAAACACTGATTGAATACATCAACTCAAGCAATAAAAGGCTGAAAAAATGGAATAAGCTTTAAACAGATATTCAGATAAGGTCTTAAAACTGCAAAACTCAGTGGCTGAAATGTAAAGGTTGTATGAATATGGTACAGCACAAGAAGAGATGTTTCAAAAAATAATAAAATTAGAGGACAGCGCACATAGGGAAAACCAGAGATTTTCTGCTGTAAAAGAGAAGCTGGAAAGAACAGACTGTATTAATTTTAGTAAAGCACAAATAAGCAACTGGACTGGTATTCCACAACAGGAATTGTTAACTAAAAGGGTACATTGTGCGTATTCTCCAAACCTGGCTATTATGAAGCAACCTAACCTAAACCTTTAATAGTAAAGATGCAATCTTACCAGCAAAATGAGTTGATTCTGACAAAACTGTGGCAGAAGGACAAAGTACTAAAAGTGGGAGACAGCAGAGTGTTTGTGGAGAATGAATACTAATTGTACACCAGGCAGAAGAGAAGTAAATTTATTCCATTATTCAGAGAATGTCAAGAAACAGGCATGAGATTCAAACTGCTGTACCTAGCTATCTTTAAAATATTTTTCCCTGGAGGGACAAAATCAATTGTTGATGAAGTACATGCTAAGGAAAAAATACAAAAGTCTGTCCAACAAAAAGTGCGCTGTGAAACAGAAGGAGATTCTGCTTTTTGTTCTTCTGGTAATAAAGACCACAGACAGACTGTGCCAGTGCTTTTCCAATGCTTCAATAGAAAATGCTTAAGAGAAAGAAAAAAAAACAAGAATTGACTAGCAGAATCGAGAGTATGTTGGAAATGAAGCAGAGACAAGATTTGGGAGATGGAGATGAACAAGAATAGAACAAGAAAATCTGGAAATATTGGACTTTCCTGGACTTTGTTAAACCTGTAGGGGGACTCAAAAGCATATGCCCTACTTCACATCATTAATGTTTGGAGAATAAAATCAGTAACTTGGAAACTGGCAGATGCTGGATTACAAAGCAATAATTATATTTCTGAAACATGACAGAATACGACAATCTGGAGATATTGGACTTTTTTGGACTCTGTTAAACTTGTAGGGGACTCTAAAGCATGTGCCCTAGTTCATGTCATTAATGTTCAGAAAAATACTCAGGAGGGGGAAGAGGAGGGAGAAATTTAACTGTAAGTAAAACAAGAATTTCTCTTAATGGTATTGTTTTAATAGTGCATGATATTTTTTGCAGGCTATAAAGTTTTCTTGGTTACTTTTAAGTGTAATAGGGATACTAATGTAAATAGGTATTCCTGTTTTTGTTTTCTTTTTTCTTTCTTCCATCTCTCTTTCTCCTTGTTCAGTTTTAAGAAATGCAGGCACTGCAATGTAAAAGAAGAAGAAGAAGAAGAAAAGCTGGTTAAAAAAGCATGACAAAAGAAAAATTAATGTGCTTTTACTCATTCTTGCATAGGGGAATGACTGGGTTAAGGCTATTAGCTTAATTTAGTAAGAAGTTTTAAGAGAAAGCAATTAAATGAAAAAGAATATTGAACATTATAAGGATTTTTTTCTAGTAAACATAGTTTGCTTGGGAGTTTTGTGTATGGTTCTGATGTCTCTAGGGGGCAATCTGATAAAGAGAAATGCCTTGGAGAAAATGTTCTGAAAGCATTCAAGTGTTTTCCCAGCTGAGAGCTATAAAGATAAGACAAAGGTAGACAACACTTAGTAGAAGCAAGTCTGTATGTGTGGCTGGTAGGTTGGAACATTTTTTTCAGTTAGGAGGGTAAAACCTCAATATCTGAAGATGTACAAAGTTTTGTGTGTTATTATTAAGTTAATAGGTTTTAGGGGGTATTGGGGGTGCGTTTGTATTTTTGTTTGAGGATTTTCAATAAAAAAAACATTCTGTAAGATGTGACACAGGGTCAAATGGAGATGACAAGAAACAACTCTATAAAAGATTAACCTGACAAACAGTATATGCATGTAACACAAAAGCTGAAACTAGATATTTAACAAAAAAGTTGTTATACATAAAAGGTGGGAATAATAACTTTTTAATACAGTAATGCTTTCTGTAATGCATTTAAATGTCAATGGTCTCACAGATAAATACAAAAAAGAAAGAGTAGTGTAGTGAACTATATTAAAAATGTAAAGTGCAAATAACTATGGTACAACAGACACATCTGGAAAGAACTGGACAAGTGAATGTGATAAAGAAAGGTTTTCAGGATGGTTATTCAGTGGAGTACCTGCGGCAAATGAAGAGAGGAATACTTATATTAATTGCAAGAGGAATTCCAACAGTGATAGAAGAGGATAAAAAGGATAACAATGGTAGATTTGTAGTACTAAGGGGCTACTCGCAAGGGAGGAGGATTACACTGGCATGCATTTATATTCCACCAAAAACTGCTATAATGGACCTTAAGAACATTCTGGGAGAAATAATCAGCTTTCAACAAGGAATATTACTTATGGATGGGGACTGGAATTTGATTTTCAACAGTGAAGATGAGTCTAGGGAGCCCAGAAGGGAAAATATAACAAAGATGGGTAGATTTTTGAAGAAATTTATGAAAATATTTGACATGGAAGACGTGAATTCAGTACTACAAGTTTTGAGTGAATTTACATATTATTCCCCAAGATATAAAACCTGGGCTAGGCTAGACAGAATTTACATTTCACAGGAACATATGCATTTAATTGAAGGCCTCACTACGTACCCAATAACTATTTTAGATCATGTACCAAGAATAACTAAAATAAAAACACAGGATAATGAGACAAAAATGAGACAGTGGCGCTTTCCCACCTATCTGTTGAAAAGAGAGGAATTTAAGTAATGGGTAGTGGACATTATTTAGCAGCTATTAGAGAAGATAAAAATTTCTTCTGATAATATAGCTAAGGAGTGGAATAAAATTAAAAAAGAGTTTAAAAATTGGGTGGAAATAAGAGAAAGGAAGATATGGTTAAGAAGTAACAAGAATTATTTAGCAGGACTGACAAAAGTTAAAGTATTGCAAAATGGGGGAATCACACAGAGCAAGAACAAGAGCAACTGCAGAATGCTAAACAGAAAATAAAATATTAAATCGATAATAGTCATGAGTTAGAAAGATTGCTGTTAAGCAACTGTTTTTGATAATAATTCTAGTGCGCAAAAATGTTTAGCAGAACAACTCAGGCAACAAAAATTAGAAAGGGCTGTCACCAAACTTAGGGAGTGTATAACACGGAGGTAACAAGAGATCTTGTAGAGGTATTAGAAATATTTTGGAAATTCTATGAAAGTCTGTATAAAGCAGAGAAATATGGAAATCAAGAAAAGGTACTAATGGAAATGTTTATGGAAGAACTAAGTATGCGAAAGTTAGAGGTAGGCAAGGCTCAATTACTAACAGGATAGGAGGAAATGAGATAAAAATAATGATGTATAATCAATCTGTAGGAAAGTCCCCAGGAATAGATGGTATACTTGTAGAAGTTTGGAAGCTAGGAGGGAAAAAAACTGATAAAGATCTGGAAGGTTTTGTTTAACAGTATTTTAATAGAGGAGAGGTATCAACATCCTAGAAGAATGTGGTGGTAGCTGTAATACCTAAAGAGGGTAAAGATCCATCAGATCCAGTTTCATACAGGCCCATTTCAATACTAAACCATGACTGCAAATTATTTATTTCTATAATGGTTAAACACATGGCAAAAGTGATGCAGAAACTGAGATATGGATCAATGTGGTTTTGTGGAGGGAAGGCAAACATTTGACAACATTAACAGACCATTGATGATCCAGAGGGAAGCAGAATGTAAGAAAATACCACTGTTGTTGGTGGGTCTTGATGCAGAGAAAGCATTTGACAGAGTAAGCTGGGACTTTATGAGCAGGGCAATGGAAGCATTTACATTCCTTGATAAAATTATTAGGTTGATTAGGAGGATATACGAAAGATCAGAGGTAAAAATTAAAGTGGATAGGGTCCTCTCTGATAATTTCTGCTTGAGCAGAAGAACCTAGTTGGGCTGTCTTCTTTCCTCTTTGTTATCTGGATTATATTTAGAACTATTCAAGGATATGATTGGTATGGTAGTTGAGAAAAGCTGGCTCTAATTGCAGGGGATATTATTTTATACCTGAGAAAACCAGAAAGGAACATTACCATGTTGTAGAACATTTTGAGACAGTTCCAAAACTTTTTGGGATACAAAATTAATGAACCTAAAACAAAGGCAATAGCGGTAAATTATGTACCCAGACACAAACTGGTTCAGCGATACCTATATTTATGGGGACATGATGAAATGAAGTTTTTAAGAGTATAGATTCATAGGTAGGTACTAAGCTACTGGCCCTAGGGCCTATAGAAGCCTAGCCAAAAAGGTATCCTGGCTTTCGCCACCCAAGAAAATTATTTTCCTGTGCCCCTGTCAAACAGAACCACAGAAGTGATCCCCGGGAAAAATTTCCTATTACCCATCCAATCATCAAAATTTTCTTGAAGAATGCTAATGAGGAGTTCTGTTTGACATAGATAGGTAGTCTGTTCCAGAGTATGGGAAGTCTCTGGGACAGGAATCTATCCCTCCAGCATGTTCTGTTTATTGTGGTGACAAGGTTTAGGTCCCTAGAGCATGTAGCTTGGAGGGATTGGGATTTCTTTAAGTGGAGCATGTCCAACAGCTCTGGGTTTGACATAGCTTTGTATGTTGGGCAGAGATCGCCTCTGAGTAGGCGATATGCGACGGAGTAAAGCTGGAGTTTTTCGAGACGGTCTGCATAAGGCATCTGTTTGAGGCCACTAATCCTCTTTGTGAGGTATTTTTGCGGCCGTTCCAGTTGTTGTAGCTGTCTTGTGAGGTACATACCAAAAGGGGTGTTCATAGGTAGATACTAGACTATCGGCCCTGGGGCCTATACAAGTGCAGCCAAAAAGGTACCCTGGCTTTTGCCACCCAAGAAAATTATTTTCCTGTGCCACTGTCGAGCAGAGCCACAATGGTGATCCCCGGGGTGAATTTCCTATTTCCCATCCAATCATCAAGATTTTTCTTGAATAGTGCTAATGAGGAGCTTTGTTTGATATAGATAGGCAGTTTATTCCAGAGTAAGGGAAGTCTCTGGGATAGGAATATATCCCTCCGGCATGTTCTGTTTACTGTGGTGACAAGGTTTAGGTCCCTAGAGCGTGTAGCTTGGAGGGATTGGGATTTCTTTAAGTTCTAAGGCGTTGTACTCTATAATGGGTCTAATGAGTGATGAGTAGAGGGGAACAATGACCTCTTTTTTTCTGGATGAGAAACCTTTTGTGATGAGGTGTGCCATATAGAAGGATTTCCTGACCAGTGTGGTGATGTGATTATCAAAGGAGAGACTACTGTCCACCTGTGTCCCAAGGTCTCTTATCACACTTTCGGTGTTAAGTAGACTACCACCTATGTGGTAGTTCATGGGTACAGAGTTTTTACCAAATGGGATGACAATGCACTTTTTGGCACTGAGTTTGAGACCATGGCTTTGACATCAGGCATCTGTCTCAGTGAGGCCCTTTTGTAGGATGTCCACATCGTTAGGAGTTTCGATGATGGCTCCTAGTTTACAATCATCTGCGAATTTAGTTAGCCAAAGACCTTCTGTGTTAGCCTGTACTTCAGAGAAGTGAATACCAAACAGGAGAGGACCCAGGACTGAACCCTGTGGTACTTCACTTGTCACTGGTCTGAAGTCTGATTTGGAGTCTTCTACTTTCAAAGTGTGGGTTCTGTCAGTAAGCCAGTTGGCAACCCATCTTGTGACATAGGGATTTATACCTAGTTTAGTGAGTTTATCTATAATTCCACAGTGGGGGATGGTGTCGAACGCCTTGGCGAGATCTAGATAGGCTGTGTGAACTACCTTACCCTCATCTATGGCTTTGGTGACTACTTCAAAGAAGTATTTCAGGTTTAAGAGACATGATCTGCCTTTTACATACCGGAACTGTGTGAGGTCCAGAGTTCGGAGATCTCCAATGTCTTTGTTTATGAGTTCCATGATGATACATTCCATGGCCTTGCAGACCAGGCTTGTCAGGCTAATGGGGTGGTAGTTCCTGGGGTCTGTTGTGGCCCCCCCCTTTGTAGAGTGGGATAACTGTCGTGGTGTGCCATTTAATGGGCACAAAGCCTGAGGTGAGGCTATGACCGAACATGGTACTTAGGTGGGGTGCCAGTTCATTCTGTAATTTGTGTAGAAGGCAGCCTGGGATGTTGCCAGGTCCCATGGATGCGGTGTTCTTGGCTTTGGAGAGTGAGGTTTTTACCTGTGCAGCCATGATTACAGGAACTTTACATTCTTCCGGTATAAAGATGGGCCCTTTAGGGGGTGGGAGGGGTGGGGGTAAAGTTAGCACTGAACCTATCTGCCAGGATGTTGGCAATATCAGTTGGTTCTGTATATTTAGTGTCATTGTGCTGTAACTCAGAGCATATCTGAGTGTTGCCATTGAGATTCTTGACATAGCTATAGAATGCTTTGTTGTTGTCTTTAGAATCAGTGGCGATTTTGTTTTCATAACTAGCTTTGGAGGATTTTATGAGGGATCTCAACTTCTTACTGAGGCTGACCAGGGAGTTCCTCCAATCATGGGATTTTACTCTTTTTTGCAACAGTTTCTTTCTTCTGTTGTAGAGTTTGTTTATGGCAGAAGACCACCAGATTGGCTTCCTTTTTTGGAGGATAGCATCTTGGTTCTGTTAGGGATAGCACGATCCATGCACTCGTGTAAGTGCTTATAAAGTGCATTTGTGTAGGATTCAGCAGTCGTACCTCTATTGTCCATCTGCATGGGTGTTGTGAAGTTTGCCACTTCTGTCTTAAGAAGCATGAAGTTGGCTTTGGAGAAATTGTTTACGGTTGTTTTCCTAATGGGGGGTGGGAGTGGGATGTGGATGTCTAGGGTGATTAGCTTGTGGTCAGATTTGACCAACGAAGAGCCAACCTCTGGTGTGGAACACTGGTCACCCATGTTGGTGATGACCAGGTCTTGGATATTGCTGCCCCTGGTGGGGGAGTGAATAAGTTGATCCATAGTGTTGGAATTGATGATTTCCAGAAAACGTTGAGCAAAAGAGTTGGTACATGAGTAGTTTTCCCAAAGCAATTAGGTTCATAGATTAGTACTAAGCTAACTGCCCTTGCAAGCCATTTTAAGACTAGCCAATTGCTCCTTGTGAGACTCAAACCCTGAACCTTGTGTTTGTAAGGCAAACACCTTAACCATTAGGTCACCCTTCCAACTTATGTATTAAAATGTATGGATTAAAAATGAATCCTGTGTGGCAGCTAATGATATGTGGGAAGAGACTAAAAAGATAATACAAAAACTAAGAAAATGGAAGCTCAGTTACATGGATATCGATAGTAAGATACAAGCAGTTAAAACGTTTTTAGTCCTTTTAGTCTTATACACAGGTCAAGCATATTTTTATCAATCGGAGGAGATGTTGTGGATAGCAATTAATAAAGAGATGAAGGGTTTTATCTGGGGAGTGGAAGACAGCAAGAGTTAAGTGGGATAAGATGATTCTTCCAATAGAACAAGGCAGATTGAGATTACCCGATTTGAAGGGGTGTTTCAGAGCAACAGAATTAAGGCTCCTATACATAGCACAAGCAGAAAACTATAATTCAAATTGGAAAGGGATGATGATGAAACAGGGGTGAAGCTCAAGAAACAAGGAGAGAGTGGGATTCTGGATGCAGACCTTTAAGGAGAAAAACAATAATCATACAGAATATTATATTCATAAAGTAGCAGAAAGTATTCTAAGAACTAAGCCAACATGGGAATGGAGAAAGGAGATTCTGCAGATAAGGATGACTGCAAGTGGGGATACACACAACAGGCAAGAGGGGGGGCTGGAATTTATTGGAGAAAATTGGCAAGGGAAACAAGGTATTGGGAGCAAATAACTAGAGAGGGAAAGGCAATAGAATGGGAAGATGCCAAGAATTTACTTGGACTGCAGGTTGGAGATTGTCTTCCCTACCAAAGATTGATATCAGAGTATAGGCAAAGAGAAAGAAATAGGGGAGTCCAAAATGAAAGACCAGCACTGGTAGAGTTTTTAGTAGAAGGTATAACAGAAGCTGCTGTTAAAAAGGAATAATTAGCAGAGGATATAAAATATTGTATGATAACTATAAGAATCAATCAAAGGAGGTTAGAAAGGATTGGGAAAATAAACTGGATAATCAATTCACAAAGAAACAATGGGAGGATATATGTATGTCTCCCAAATATGCAACAAAGTCTAGAAAATGTATGATCTTTGCTTGGAAGTGTTTACATAGGTATTCTATATCCCAAGTATTCAGCAAATGTTGGAGGTGTGATGGGGAAGAAAGAGGTAACTGGGGACATATTTTCTGGGAAAGTAATGAGTTGGCAGACTTTAAAGATTGCCTGCAGACTGCTCTGTCAGAAACACTGGCTGAGCAAATTGGTGTAAGTAAGAAAATTATTTTTTTGAGTTACGACACAGACTTGGAATTGCCTATTCATAGTAAGACCTATGTTGTATGTGATACTTTAATAAAGATGCTTCTTGTTTAAAAAAAAAAGAAACAGGTCTATCCATGAAGACTTGTGTTTCTCATCTGTAAATATTTAGCTCAAGGAAATAAGGTTCATAGGTGTATACTAGGCTAATGGCCTTGGGGCCTTTACAAGCCTAGCCCATAGAAGTGGTCGTTGTTAACTCCCAGTGTCTCTATCAAGTAGAGCCACTGGAGTGATCCCAGGGTGAACTTTCTATTTCCCATCCACTCATCAAGATTTCTCTTGAAGAGGGCTAGTGAGGTGCTCTGCTTGACATGTATGGGAAGTCTATTCCAGAGCATCGGTAGTCTCTGGGTTATGAACCTGTCCCTCCAGCATGTTCTGTTGATTGTGGTAATGAGGTTGAGGTCTCAAGCAGGTCTTCTTTTACAGTTACAGGCACGTCAGCTCAGGTAGAAATTCCAGGCACTGCCTTTCCCCAACTATAAACTACTGTGGAATTATCTGTGAGTATCATAACTTAACATGAAGGGGGGAGCCAAAATTATGTTCATTCTAATTAACAAATTTACTGAATTATTTATGTTTTTATAGACATTAAAGCAACAAAGAAAAGATAAAAAAATGTTGCCAAGCTTCTCCATTAAAATAACAGTTGACAAATATTAAAATAAAATGAGCCTCCTTGATGTCTAGAGGGTTCTCTTACTGAAGATACTTTTTTCCTTTTATTGGCAATCCCTCCAATTTTGAACTTTATAGCAGTTGCCATCTTCTTGCCCTTCATTTTCTTTTTAGCATCCTTGGCACTTTTTGCTTTCTTTCTCACTCCTGGACCTGTAAAAAAAGTAATCAGATGAAGTTCTACATGCTAATCAGAAACAATTCTCTGCTGCAGTCATAGTTACTAAACTTTACAGTACTGTTCTAATGTCTTACAAATGGGACTGAGAATCCACTTACAGACCAGTAGCTAGATAATACTGGAAAACAGGAGTACCCCATTATACTAAGCTTAAACAGCCACAAAGGTGCTCTGCATCTGTCCCCATAATTACTATATGTAATACAGTACAGTTGTATAAGGTATACCCACTAACAGCATATCTTTCAGGAAGAGTTCATCAGCAGTGTTCATTATTTTTGAGCTTTGACTCATCAGTATCAGGCATCATTCATTCAGCTCTTCAGGCTATTGTTGCTGATATCCAATAAAAATGTGAGACTTGTGCCATTAAGGCATTTTTATAGAAAGGGTACAGCCTCACATATGCCTGCAATTGTGTATTGTGCTAAGCGTTTAAATATTGTGCCCTTCTTACCTGGATCAAGGCTGAAAAGGGTTTAATGATCAGTCCTTTTACACCAGTCAACTAGCTTAGTGCATGCTTGTGTGTGCGTGTGTGTGTGTATGTGTGTTTGTGTATATTTGTGCGTGTGTGTTTGCATGCGTGTGAGTGTGCATGTGTGCATGTGTGTGTGTGTGTGTGTATATTTGTGTGTGTGTGTGTGTATGTGCATGCGTGCGTGTGTGTGTATATTTGCGTGTGTGTGTGCATGTGTATATCTGTGTGTGTGTGTGTGTGTGTGTGTGTGCATGTGCATGTGTGTGTATGTGTATATTTGTGTGTGTGCGTGCATATTTGTGTGTGTGTGTGTGTGTGTGTGTGTGTGTGTGTGTGTACAAGGTACCACAACCTTGGACTTAGTATATATTCCCCTTTTCACATTATTCATGTCACTGTTGCATGGGTGATACATGGAGTCCTCACAATCTTAAAGAAGCCCACTAAGGTCCCTTTTTTATGAAGATAACACCAGTTTTACACCACGGCTCATCTGGTGTCAGATGGCATACGTCCGATTTGAAAACAGTGTTACCAAGTGCTATCTTTATTTGTTCTATAAATCCCTAATAACTGTAACACTGCAAACACACCATAACTGTATATATATGATATCAGCAAATCATATAATTTACATACAAATCAAATAACTGATAGTAAAAGGGTATTCATACTACTACAATAGTCTTCCCTGAAAGATTTACTGTCATACTGAATAGTTCACACGAGTGTAGCATTTTTCTACGGTAACGACTTCTGTAGCAGTAATCATTACTTCTGGGCAGAATCACCAGCAGAATGTAGCCTAATTCAGGTGGACACCTAAACCAGAATCTGTTGCAGGAATGCCATGCCAAGGTCTACTCTGCTTCTCAGACACATATCTGGCTTTTAGTGCTTGCAGAATGAATGAAAACTTGACTAGATTATGGCTTCAGATATATTTTGAGTGAAAAGTAATGAGCATAAGTGTAAACAACTCTAAAAGAAAGTGCACATAAAGAGTTTTGTTGTGTTTATCATAAAAAATATAGTACAAAGGGTAAATCCATTTACAAAGTCTGCTTGCTTAAACCTTTTACTAAGTCTGCTTTCTCAAATGTTCATAGGTTCATAGGTAGGTACTAGGCTATCTGCCCGAGGGCATTTATAAGCCTAGCCAGAGTGTGTCGGCTTTCGCCGCCCCATTGATTAATTAACTGAGCCTCTGTCAAGCAGAGCCAATGAAGTGATCCCAGGGGTGTACCTTCTGTTACCCATCAACTCGTCAAGGCTTCTCTTGAAGAGTGTTAGTGAGGGGCTCTGCCTAATGTAGTTAGGAATTTTGTTCCAAAGGAGACCTTGTTTCCCTTCACAAAGGAGATGGATAAAAAGATAAGCCCACATTTCTGATGTCTTTGCTCTTTTCATGTAGTATCTGACCTGTGTGTGTGTATCCTGCAACTGTGACAGCAGCTACAGTGGATATAAAAAGTTTACACACCCCTGTTAAAATTCCAGGTTTTTGTGATATAAAAAAAATGAGACCACAATAAATCATTTCAGAACTTTTCCCACCTTTAATGTGACCTATAACCTGTACAATTCAGTTAAAAAACAAACAAATCTGTTAGGGGAAAAAATATAAAAAATAAAAAATGTACAATACACTAGTTGCATAAGTGTGCACACCCTTAAACTAATACTTTGTTGTGGTTGGGAATACGTTTGCCACAACAGTTTTCAAATACAGTTTAAATCCACACTCACAACTGAGTCAAAATAAAGCAGAATCATGTTTCTGTTGTAAAATTGAAAGAGTCCACACAGGAAATCAGATGAATGCTGTTGTGGCCTCAAGTGCAAGATTCTTTCAAGACTTCTCAAGTGTAGGACTCTTTCAAGACTTAACAGTATGATTGACCAAAATATGTGGTGTTGCACATTCTGTGGTAAATTATTTCATTAAATTCCTAACATTTAGCATTATATCTAAAACATTACACATTAAATGTTGTGCACATTGTGAGAGAGAGACAGAACACCTAGCTCAACAATGACATTAATCAGGATGTCACATACATTACATGTGAAACACCCAGTGCACCTCTCCCCCCAGGTTCAAAATATGATTCTCTTGACCGCTGAAGGATCCATCAAGAAGCTATCTTCCCATATATTGCTAAACCCAAGGCATGTTACCTAAAGACTGGAATTGTAAACTTACAACTTAACCAAATACAGTTCTTCAGCCACACCTGGGCAGTCAGTATAGCAACAAAAGCTTTACTTTGCTATGTCTCATCCATCATTTTTTAAGTACTTTTCCTTAAGGAGGGAACTTCAAGTTTTATTTCCTCATGATCACTTTCTTATAGGCCAGTATCAGTAAGGCCATCAAAGCCTTTACCTGTGTGGTCCAGCCTATATTCCATGAATCACCTATTAAAAAGAGAGCCAGGATAAAAACAACTCTAAGATAGCTATATGGCATCCAGCATTAATAGTAAATGACCCTTAAATGCGGACAGCTTAGCCTACTCCCAAACATGTGTCACCAATTTCCTCTTTGTACCCCAGCATCTCTAACTCCTGGAGCAGAATGCAGAAATTACATCCTGCAAACGTTAATCAGAGCATACAAATATTTATGTTACTACCTTCAGATGAATACTCCAAACTGCCTTGACTTGGTAGCAAAATTAGGTGACACACATATTACTGCTCCATCTAGCCCAACTAAATCAATGTCCATCTCAATCTCAAATAATTTTCTTTTCCATGTCAAGAACTTTAAATCAGCTGGGTGTGTTGGTTCAAAAGGAAAAGGTATAAGTTCTTCTAGTACATAATTAATCTGTCAAGGAACAGCCACATGTTTTCTATGTGGACAAATGTAAAACACTCCATTCAAAAATTGTTTTATTTATTAATTTATTTGTCTTTGTTGATCAGGAAGTCTGACTGGGCACAGCCTACTTTCAGCAGAGGCCCAGGGAGAAAAGCTCCAGCAGATACACTGAAGAATAATCATGACAAAACAAACTTTTACAATGATACTTTACATAGATAGGTCTTATGACATCTAGATACAAACAGGTAATTATTTTGTAGTAACACCATGCAAAGATAAAACCGGTATTTTTTTCTGTGGCGAGATTATACATGATATTAAATTCGAAGTAAAAACATTTAGTATACAAACACTTAATTTGCAATATACGTGACAATCAGACGTTAGATGTGACTTATAAGACAATGGTAAGGAGGGTTACCATATAGATGTTATAAATAAATAAAACTGCAGTAAGGAGTGTGAAACATTAGTCAGTAGGTAGATAACAGTTTAAGTTAGAAGAGGAAGAGAAGCACTGTAGTTCTAATGAGTCAAGGGTAGTGGGGGTAAAAATAATAGGGTACATACTGACACAGAACTTGGTTATAAGAAAGAGGCGGAGAGTATTTGAAGGAGGTGGATAAAGTTGGAAGGTCAGAAAAAAACGGAAGTGTAAAGTAGGGATTAAAATAGGAAGGTAATTGAGGAAGAGTGGCAGACAAGTTTGCTGTGTAGAGGGAGACAGGTTATAAAGGGATAGGGGGTATGAGCTGACAAAGGAAAATGGAGATGCCTAGGTGAGGAGCACATGCATGACCATGTGTGGTTTAAGTATTGTTTTAGTACAGGCTTGAAGACGGAAAGTTTGAAGATCTGTTTTAGGTATTTTGGGATGGTGTTACATACGTAATGGGAGTAAAGTGAGTCACCTGTCGAGTTAAGACTTTATTGTGATTATTGAGAGTTTATTGGTTGAGTGAAGGTCACTATCTGGAGATTACCACTGTAGGGTATCTTTCAGTTGTTGTTGTTGTTGTGTCTTTCGGCTTTTCCCGGTTAGGGGTCGCCACAGCTGGTCATTTTTCTGGTGCATGTATAAGACTGTGTGCAGTAATAAGTTGTCAATATGTTAAATAGTTGGGTAGCTCAAGCCACTTCAGTTGTTTCAGGGCTCTGCAACACTGAGTTCTATACATAAGGTTGGTAGCAAATTTGGTTATTTATTGTAACAGGTTGGAGTTTAAATTTAAGTGTACTGTTTAGGTTTGTAAGAACAGGTGAGGCATTTAGTAGGAATGGAAGATGGTAGACAGATATTAATGTTTGTCTTGCATCATCTGCCAGGTAGTGTTTAGTTCCATAGGACCGAATTTCTGGTGTTTTTTTAATGGCTTGCAATATGTGCTGATTAGATTGAGGTTATTGCTAATTAGGATGCCCAGAAGTTTTGCTTGGGTTACTTTTTCACTTTTTGTGTTGTTGGGTGAAATTATTTCAAACAATTGTGTTTCATTTTTTGCATTGATTAGGCGTGACCAACATTAAGTTTTATTTTCTTATGACTTAAAAGTAGATTTGCACCTTTTAGCCAAGTCTTGGTAACAATGAAAGAATTTTGGGTGATGCCCTGAAGTGTTGGTAGGGATGGGACTGCATATATAAGGGTTGAATTGTCAACATATTGAACTATGCTAGAGAGGTGGGTGGCATTATGTAGTTTGTTTATAAAAATGTTGACTAAGTAGGAGCTTAATACGGATTCTTGTAGAACATCGAAGATGACAGGTCGGAAGGAGTTGAGATTTTGTGTCCATTTAACTGCTTGCTGCCTGTCAGTCAGATAGCTATGAAACCATGAGATACAGGGCTGGGTAAGGCTGAGGCTGAGGGAAGAAAGTTTAGTAAGAAGACGTTGATGGGATACTGTGTCAAACATTTATGATAAATATAAGAATAGTGAAGATACCAGGTTGCTGTTTTTCTTATGTTGGCTTAGGATATTGGTGAAGGTGAGTAGAGCAGTGGTAGCATTATGGTGAGGTCTACAACTGCTGGGTTTTGGGGAGAAGGTCATTAGAGTATAAGTACTGTATAAGTTGCAAGTGGATGCATATTTCTAGCATTTGTGACAGAGGGGCTAGGATGGCATAGGTTTATAGCTGGAAAAGGTCTGTTCACTCCTTTTGTGGAGTGGTATTAGACAGGATTTTTTTCCAGATAGATCAGATGGATGGGGCATATCTCTAAGATATGGATCAGTTTATCAGTACCAGCCCAAAACCATACTTATGGGTGATTTCTGCTATCTCCCCATAAACTGGGATACATACAAAAGCACTAACATGCAGGCTCAAAGATTCCTGTTATTCTGTAATGAAAATACCCTGGAACAGCTAGTTTGCACAGCTACTGGGGGTTCAAGTATCCTGGATCTGGTACTTACAAATATGAAGGAACGTTGCACCCCCCCCCCCCAAGTGTAATGTCCTCACTGGTCCGATCTGATCACAAAGAGATAACTCTTGAAGTAAATATAAAGTCCGAACTCCCAGTAAACCTCAGAACCTTTAAAAACTTTTCAAAGCATAAAAACACCCTATTAAGTAAAGGCATAGGTAAATTCGAAAGCCCCAAACTCACAGAATATGGTGGCCTGTGTGGACGTTTGTAAGGAAACTCTGTACAAACATGTAAATAACTACACAGAAACAGCAATGCCAAACCGAAATAAACTTAGGACAAACTCCAAAAACAAGCCATCTCAAGGGATCCTCAGTGAGGGGATACACTTCTGGTCTGGAGCATAGAGTCCCCATGTTGGTGATGATCAGGTCCAGTATGTTTTCCCCTCTTGTGGGAGTGGTAACAAGTTGTTCCATAGCATTTGAGTTTATAAATTCTAGGAACCTTTGGGCTAGGGTGTTGGAGCTAGAGTAATGCTCCCAGTCTATGGTTGGGTAGTTGAAGTCACCCAATATAATGGTGTTTGGAGAGACCTTCATATTTTCCAGTGTTCTCCAGGAAGGCCGAGTGGGGTTCCTGGGTTTGGGAGGTGGTCTGTAGCAGGCTATAAACTGGAAGGCAGTTTTACCCACTGTTAGTTGCACATGGATAGTCTCTGATGCTTGCTGTGCCACCAACCTGGAGGTGTGGGTATCTTTGTGAATATTGATACTCCCTCCTTTTGTGGTTCAGTCCAAGTTTTGGGGCCGAAAGCATGGTATGAGGTATAACCTGGTAGTGCTGGGTGCTATCGAGCCTTGAACCAGGTTTCTGTTACTGCACAGATATGATGTTCTCCATGCTAAGGAGAGTTTCAGGTGCGTGCATCTTGAGGTTTAGACTTCTGGCGTTGAGTAGCATTACTCTTAGTTTCTTATCCTTGTGATACCTATGGAGGTGGGTTTGTCTTTGAGCCTTGCCTAAAAAGGCATTATGGGGGTAGCAAGAGCCTTTGCCAATATCCCGAAGCCCAGGGGTGACAGGTGCAAGCTGTTCCTAGCGAAGCATCGTGGCTTGTCGACATGTCATCCCAGGCTGACAGGCATTGGATCCCCTTTGAATGACACCAATACTTAAGCCAATTGTTGAAATTGATAATCTTGTCTTCATACTGTGGCATCATTCTTGGTGAGGGTAGATGCTACTCAAGGTCAGGGTCATACTGGCCTGGGCTACATGCCCAGAGAGCTCCTCTATGTCTCTTTCATGTAGTCCAGGGAGGTACGTCTCAGGTCATTCACACCAGCATGGACAATGACTGAGTCATATTTGTACTTGCCTTGGAGTGACCTGAGTGCTTGTGTTATGTGGCGTATCCTAGCACCGATAGGCAGCTCACCGTGACCTTCTCCTTGTTCAGCCTGGTGAGCGGGCGTCCAGTGTGCCTGATGATAGAGTCACTTATTACAAGTGTATCAGGTGTGTTGTTTAGCTAAGGGCTGTGACTGTTCGGCACACTGGCTTTGTGAGCTATGTGTTGCATGTGTTTTGTTTTGGGGTAGCGGTTGCTTGGGTGTCTGCTTTGGAGGTCTCTGCTGCTTAGGCAGATTTTTATTTAGAGCCTCCAAGTATGTTTTTGTGTGTTTATGTGTTTGGTTTGCTGTCGTGGTAGGTCTATGTGAGACTGGAATTGTAGTGAGTGTGTTATCCTTCTCCTCCTGACTGGTTACGCCAGTACTGAGTTGAGAGTGCTTAGCCTCCAGTTTGGCTATATGGTTGCATCTCTCACATGTGTTGGAATTTGTTGGGAGGAGGAGAGGGTTGTCTGTGTACATTAGGCAGTTGTAACATTGCCTCAAGATTCCCAGGTTCACCAGCTGGACCGGAGAGGAGATTGACAACTGACCTTTAGACATGCTAGAATAGTATTGGGAATTCCTTTATAATTGAAAAAAGGGCCAATGGGGAACAAGTTACTCAAGGGGAGTTTGTGAGGGTGTAGTGCTTTTAATTTTTTTAGTGCTGACTTATATAATTGCTTTAGTGAGCAAGTGCTAGGCTTTAGCATAGGAATAGGGTGTTTATTATGAGAACTAGATCAGTTCCAAGGCTCAAACCCAAATAAGCGGCGCTGCTCAATGAAGCGCTATGCATCCTATATTCCATGAATCACCTATTAAAAAGAGAGCCAGGATAAAAACAACTCTAAGATAGCTATATGGCATCCAGCATTAATAGTAAATGACCCTTAAATGAGGACAGCTTAGCCTACTCCCAAACATGTGTCACCCAGCATCTCTAACTCCTGGAGCAGAATGCAGAAATTACATCCTGCAAACGTTAATCAGAGCATACAAATATTTATGTTACTACCTTCAGATGAATACTCCAAACTGCCTTGACCTGGTAGCAAAATTAGGTGACACACATATTACTGTTCCATCTAGCCCAGCTAAATCAATGTCCATCTCAATCTCAAATAATTTTCTTTTCCATGTCAAGAACTTTAAATGAGCTGGGTGTGCTGGTTCAAAAGGAAAAGGTATAAGTTCTTCTAGTACATAATTAATTTCTCAAGGAACAGCCACATGTTTTCTATGTGGACAAATGTAAAACACTCCATTCAAAAATTGTTTTATTTATTAATGTATTTGTCTTTGTTGATCAGGAAGTCTGACTGGGCAAAGCCTACTTTCAGCAGAGGTCCAGGGAGAAAAGCTCCAGCAGATACACTGAAGAATAATCATGACAAAACAAACTTTTAGAATGATACTTTACATAGATAGGTCTTATGACATCTAGATACAAACAGGTAATTATTTTGTAGTAACACCATGCAAAGATAAAACCGGTATTTTTTTCTGTGGCGAGATTATACATGATATTAAATTCGAAGTAAAAACATTTAGTATGCAAACACTTAATTTGCAATATACGTGACAATCAGATGTTAGATGTGACTTATAAGACAATGGTAAGGAGGGTTACCATATAGATGTTATAAATAAATAAAACTGCAGTAAAGAGTGTGAAACATTAGTCAGTAGGTAGATAACAGTTTAAGTTAGAAGAAGAAGAGAAGCACTGTAGTTCTAATGAGTCAAGGGTAGTGGGGGTAAAAATAATAGGGTACATACTGACATAGAACTTGGTTATAAGAAAGAGGTGGAGAGTATTTGAAGGAGGTGGATAAAGTTGGAAGGTCAGAAAAAAACAGAAATGTAAAGTAGGGATTAAAATAGGAAGGTAATTGAGGAAGAGTGGTAGACAAGTTTGCTGTGTAGAGGGAGACAGGTTATAAAGGGATAGGGGGTATGAGCTGACAAAGGAAAATGGAGATGCCTAGGTGAGGAGCACATGCATGACCATGTGTGGTTTAAGTATTGTTTTAGTACAGGCTTGAAGACGGAAAGTTTGAAGATCTGTTTTAGGTATTTTGGGATGGTGTTACATACGTAATGGGAGTAAAGTGAGTCACCTGTCGAGTTAAGACTTTATTGTGATTATTGGGAGTTTATTGGTTGAGTGAAGGTCACTATCTGGAGATTACCACTGTAGGGTATCTTTCAGTTGTTGTTGTTGTGTCTTTCAGCTTTTCCCGGTTAGGGGTCGCCACAGCTGGTCATTTTTCTGTTGCATGTATAAGACTGTGTGCAGTAATAAGTTGTCAGTATGTTAAATAGTTGGGTAGCTCAAGCCACTTCAGTTGTTTCAGGGCTCTGCAACACTGAGTTCTATACATAAGGTTGGTAGCAAATTTGGTTATTTATTGTAACAGGTTGGAGTTTAAATTTAAGTGTACTGTTTAGGTTTGTAAGAACAGGTGAGGCATTTAGTAGGAATGGAAGATGGTAGATAGATATTAATGTTTGTCTTGCATCGTCTGCCAGGTAGTGTTTAGTTCCATAGAGGGGACCGAATTTCTGGTGTTTTTTTAATGGCTTGCAATATGTGCTGATTAGATTGAGGTTATTGCTAATTAGGATACCCAGAAGTTTTGCTTGGGTTACTTTTTCACTTGTTGTGTTGTTGGGTGAAATTATTTCAAACAATTGTGTTTCATTTTTTGCATTGATTAGGCGTGACCAACATTAAGTTTTATTTTCTTATGACTTAAAAGTAGATTTGCACCTTTTAGCCAAGTGTTGGTAACAGTGAAAGAATTTTGGGTGATGCCCTGAAGTGTTGGTAGGGATGGGACTGCATATATAAGGGTTGAATTGTCAACATATTGAACTATGCTAGAGTGGTGGGTGGCATTATGTAGTTTGTTTATAAAAATGTTGACTAAGTAGGAGCTTAATACGGATTTTGTAGAACATCGAAGATGACAGGTCGGAAGGAGTTGAGATTTTGTGTCCATTTAACTGCTTGCTGCCTGTCAGTCAGATAGCTATGAAACCATAAGATACAGGGCTGGGTAAGGCTGAGGTTGAGGGAAGAAAGTTTAGTAAGAAGACGTTGATGGGATACTGTGTCAAACATTTATGATAAATATAAGAATAGTGAAGATACCAGGTTGCTGTTTTTCTTATGTTGGCTTAGGATATTGGTGAAGGTGAGTAGAGCAGTGGTAGCACTATGGTGAGGTCTACAACTGCTGGGTTTTGGGGAGAAGGTCATTAGAGTATAAGTACTGTATAAGTTGTAAGTGGATGCATATTTCTAGCATTTGTGACAGAGGGGCTAGGATGGCATAGGTTTATAGCTGGAAAAGGTCTGTTGACTCCTTTTGTGGAGTGGTATTAGACAGGATTTTTTTCCAGATAGATCAGATGGATGGGGCACATCTCTAAGATATGGATCAGTTTATCAGTACCAGCCCAGAACCATACTTATGGGTGATTTCTGCTATCTCCCCATAAACTGGGATACATACAAAAGCACTAACATACAGGCTCAAAGATTCCTGTTATTCTGTAATGAAAATACCCTGGAACAGCTAGTTTGCACAGCTACTGGGGGTTCAAGTATCCCGGATCTGGTACTTACAAATATGAGGGAATGCTGCACCCCCCCCCCCCCGAAAGTGTAATGTCCTCACTAGTCCGATCTGATCACAAAGAGATAACTCTTGAAGTAAATATAAAGTCCAAACTCCCAGTAAACCTCAGAACCTTTAAAAACCTTTCAAAGCATAAAAACACCCTATTAAGTAAAGGCATAGGTAAATTCGAAAGCCCCAAACTCACAGAATATGGTGGCCTGTGTGGACGTTTTTAAGGAAACTCTGTACAAACATGTAAATAACTACACAGAAACAGCAATGCCAAACCGAAATAAACTTAGGAAAAACTCCAAAAACAAGCCATCTCAAGGGATCCTCAGTATAAATAATTGTACAACAAAAGAAAGAAAGAAAATCCTGTCCAAAAATAGGAAGGGCTATGCCCAAAAGTCAAAAAACTTCCCTCATCAGTCTCAACAAGCAACTCAGGGGACTAATCAAGTCCACCAATGCCAACTTTGAGGCAATAACAGCCTTCCAGGCTAAGGATAACCATAAGGCATTTTTCATAGGTAGGTACTAGGCTATTGGCCCAAGGGCCTAAGGAAGCTTAGCCAACAAAGTTCCCTGACTTACACCAACCCAAGAAAGTTAATTTCCTGTGCCCCTGTCAAGCAGAGCCACAGAAGTGACCCCCAGGGTGTATTTCCTAATTCCCATCCACTCATCAAGATTTTTCTTGAAGAGTGTTAATGAGGAACTTTGCTTGACATAGATGGGTAGCTTGTTCCAGAATATGGGAAGTCTCTGGGACAGGAATCTACCCCTCTAGCAATTCCTGTTTATTGTGGTGACAAGGTTTAGGTCCCAAGAGCGTGTAACTCAGAGGGATTGGGATTTCTTTAGGTGTAGCATGCCCAACAGCTCTGGGTTTGACATAGCTTTATATGTTAGGCAGAAATCACTTCAGAGTAGGCGATATGCTACAGAGTAAAGCTGGAGTTTTTTGAGACGATCAGTGTAGGGCATCTGTTTGAAGCCAGTAATTCTCTTTGTGAGGTACTTCTGTGGCCTTTCCAGCTGCTGCAGATGTCTTGTGAGGTACATTCCAAAAGGGGCATTGTACTCTATAATGGGTCTAATGAGTGGATGAGAACCCTTTTGTGATGAGGTGTGCTATGTAGAAGGATTTCCTGACTACTGTGGCAATGTGATTATCAAAGGAGAGACTACTGTCCACCTGGGTCACAAGGTCTCTTATCACATATTCGGTGTTAAGAAGACTGCCGCCTATGTTGTAGTTCATGGGTACAGAGTTTTTACCAAAGGGGATAACAATGCACTTTTTGGCATTGAGCTTGAGGCGATGGCTCTGACACCAGGCATCTGTCTCAGTGAGGCCCTTCTGTAGGATGTCCACATCATTTGGGGACTTGACTATAGCTCCTAGTTTGCAGCCATCTACGAACTTCATTAGCCAGAGGCCTTCTTTCTTAGCCTGTACTTCAGAGAAGTAGATACCAAACAGGAGAGGTCCCAGGACTGAACCCTGTGGTACTCCACTTGTCACTGGTTTGAAGTCAGATTTGGAGTCTGCAACTTTTACAGTGTGGTTTCTGTCAGTGAGCCAGTTAGCAACCCATCTTGTGACATAGGGATTTATACCTAGTTTAGTGAGTTTAGCTATAATGCCAGAATGGGGGATGGTGTTGAAAGCCTTGGCGAGGTCAAGATAGGCTGTGTGAACCACCTTACCCTCGTCTATGGCTTTGGTGACTGCCTCAAAGAAGTCGATCAGGTTCAGGAGGCAAGATCTGCCTTTCACAGACCCGAACTGGGTGGGGTCCAGGGTTTGGAGGTTGCCAATGTCTTTGTTTATGAATTCCATGACCTTGCGATGAGGCTCATCAGGCTAATAAGGCAATAGTTCCCAGGATCAGTGGTGGCTCCCCCTTTGTGGAGTGGGATAACTGTTGCTGTGCGCCATTCAGTGGGCACAAAGCCTGACGTGAGGCTATGACTGAACATGGTGCTTAGGTGGGGAGCTAGTTCTTTCTGAAGTTCGTGTAAAACACAGCCTGTGATGTTGTCCAGTCCCATGGATGCTGTGTTTTTGGCTTTAGAGAGTGCTGCTTTTACCTGTGAAGTTGTGATTACAGGGACTCTGAATTCTTCCTGTATAGATATGGGTTCTTTAGGGGGTAAGAGGGGGGTAAAGTTAGCACTGAACCTATCTGCCAGGATGTTGGCAATATCAGTTGGTTCTGTAATTTTTGTGCCATTGTGCTGTAACTCACAGCAGATCTGTGTGTTGCCATTGAGATTCTTGACATAGCTATAGAATACTTTGTGGTTGTCCTTAGAATCAGTGGCAATCTTGTTTTCATAGCTAGCTTTGGAGGATCTTATAAAGGATCTCAGCTTCTTGCTGAGGCTAACCAGGGAGCTCCTCCACTCATGGGATTTTACTCTCTTTTGCAACAATTTCTTCCTTCTGTTGTATAGTTTGTTTATGGCAGGGGACCGCCAGATTGGCTTCCTTTTTTTGGAGGATTGCGTCTTGGTTCTGTTTGGGATAGCATATTCCATGCACTCGTGTAAGTGCTTATAGAGTGCATTTGTGTAGGATTCAGCAGTCGTAACTGTATTGTCCATCTGCATGGGTGTCATGAAGTTCACCACTTCTGTCTTAAGAAACATGAAGATGGCTTTGGAGAATTTTTTACCGTTATTTCCTTAATGGGGGGTTGGGGCGGGATGTGAATATCTAGGTTGATTAGCTTATGGTCGGATCTGACCAACGAGAAGTTGACTTCAGGTGTGGAACACCGGTCACTCATGTTGCTAATGACTAGGTCTAGGATATTGTTGCCCCTGGTGGGGGTGTGGTTAAGTTGATCCAGGGCATGGGAAGGAGTTGGTACATGAGTAGTTTTCCCAATTAATGGTGTGGTAGTTGAAAAAGCTCAATATTAGGGTGTTTGGTTGAACCCTAATATTTTCCAGTATATCAAGAAAAGAGGAGTGGGAATCCTGGGGCATGGTGGGGGATCTGTAGCAAGCTACAATTTGGATTGCAGTTTTGCCCAGAGTTAGTTGAACTGGGATAACCTTGGCTGCATTATGCTGAGCAACTAGCCTGGAGGTGTGGATAGCCTTAATGAATATGGACACACCTCCGCCTTTATGATTCTGGTCCAGGTTAGATGGCCGAAAGGTGTGGTATGAGTTACAGCTTGGTAATGCAGGGGTCCTCTCTGGAGCCTTGAACCAGGTCTCAGTCACTGCACAGACATCGATGTTCTCCATTTTAAGGAGTGCCTCGAGTGAGTGCATTTTGAGATTCAGGCTTCTAGCATTGAGTAGCATTACCTTCAGTTTTTGCTTGCCTGTTCCTGTTATGGTGGTGAATTTGTCACTTGAACCTTGCCTAAAAAAGGCACTATAGGGGTGGCAAGAGCCTTTGCCAGTATCCGGAATCCCAGGAGTGATAGGTGCAGGCCATCTCTGGCAAAGCATCGTGGTCTGTCGATTATGTCGTCCCAGGCAGACAGATGCTGGATCCCCTTAGAATGACACCAGAAGCTTAGCCAATTATTGAAGTTTATTTATTTTATTTTACATTTGTTGACCGGGCTAGTCCAACTGGACATGATATCCGTTTTCAGTAGAGGCCCGGGGAGAAAAGCTCCAGTACAGGCAATAAAAAAGATTTATCACGTTAGGCATAATATGAGTAAAAATACAAGGTAGGAAGAAAAAAAAATGTTTCAATACAAAACAAATACTAAAAATAGGAGATAAACTTATACTACATACTACTATATTAGACTTATAAAAACAGTAACAGTAACACAGGATGAAGTTACACAGACAGAAAAAAGGTAACTGGTAAAAGCCTAGTCAGTCCATCATTTTGTCCTTGTACTGCAGTATCATTCTGGGTGATGGCAGGATGCTACTCAGGGCTAGGGTCATACCTGCCTGGGCTACAAGGTCGGAGAGTTTCAGTTATATACTTAACCCAAAGGGAACATTCAAAAGTGTGCTGAACTAATAGTAAATGGAATCTCCTATACTGAACTGGGAGACATAGCAAATTTGCTTGCTGATAAATTTAACTCCAGTTTCACCTCCCATCACCCTCAGTTCGCCCCAGGAAATACCCTCTACCATTTCTCCCAACCATCACTAAAGAACAGGTCCTTACTGCACTCTGCAGAACTAAAAACCACTTCATCAGTAGGTCCTGATAACATCCCAGGATGCCTCCTAAACAGATTGAAACATGGCCTGTCAGACCAGCAAGTATCTCAGTTCACCCACAATCTCCAAACAGGCTTCACCCCTAGGGAATGGAGGACTGCAGCTGTTATCCCCCTACACAAAGGAGAACTATCAGCAGACCCAGGGAACTACAGACCCATAAGTTTGAATAGTCTTATATGAAAGGCCATGGAAAGAATTATTGTGGGCCTGAAAAACAAAGATATAGGAAATCTTCAAACAGTGGACCCATCCTAATTTGGTTTCATCAATGGCAGGTAATGCCTGCTAAACTTGGTAGACTTCTTTGAGAAGGTCACTAGAACCATGAACTAGGGAAAAACAGTACATACTACCTACCTTGACTAGACAAAGGCATTTGGGACAGTACCTCACTTGGGTATTATAGACAAACTCACAAATTTAAGCATAAATCCTTATGCCACTAGACGGCTAGCCAAATGCCTCACAGATAGGACATGTGAAGTTAGGGTGGGGGGAATCCACCTCCACCAAGAGGCCTATTACTAGTGGTATCTCACTGGATTCAGTATTGGGTCCTCTCTTGTTTGGAATATGCTTCTCTGAAGTCAAGGTAAATGTAGAGGGCCTTTGGCTGACCAAATTTGCTGATGACTGAAAGCTGGGTGCAATCACCGAATCTCCCAAAGATGCAAATATCCTCTAGAAAGGCCTGACACAGATAAATAACTGGTGTCAGAACCATGGTCTAAAACTCAATACAAGCAAATGCATAATTACATCCTTTCTGAAAAAGGCTACCCCTGGAAATTACAACATTGATAACACTCCCCTAAGAGTAGACCCAGTGGTAACAGACTTGGGAACTCAGGTTGACATTAACCTGAACTTTGATCACCATGTGTCTATGGTAGTGAGAAAATCCTTCAACTTGGCAGAACATATAAGTAAGTACATGTCATCCACATGTAAGGAGATCATAGTCCCACTATACTCAGGCCTCATTAGACCAATAATTGGGTACAATGCAACCTTCCACATGTATCTTACTAGGAGTTTGTAACAGCTGGGACAGCCGCAGGGTTCCTCACTAAAATAAAACAGGGTGTAAATAATATGTCTTATGCAGGCCACCTCATAGCCATGTCCCTGTACTTGATTTCCTACAGACTAGTGAGGGGCAATATATGCCTGACATACAAGGCATTCTCTGATCCAGCCTTGATGGATTGGCTACATATTTGCAAAACAAACAGCACTAGAATTACCCAATCTAAGGATCTAAATCTCATCTGTGACACAAACAAAACATGTTGGAGGGACAGATACGTGTTTTAGAGATTACCCCTTGTCTGGAACAGACTCACCATTCATGTGAAACACAGTACTTCCTTAAGCCTATTCAAGCACAATTTGGACCAAAGGATGGGAAATCACAAATTTACCCCTGACTTGTAGCCTGTGGTCCTTATGCACAGGTGCAGTTTGTAGATGCCCTAAGGCACAGGCATATAACAAAGCCATTCTAGCCCACAGGCATTGATAACTGTGAAAACTGGGGTATGAATGGCTAGGCTTAAAAAGATTCTAGGGCCGTTAGCCTAGTAACCTCCTATGAACCTATGGATATAGAGAAAGCCACAGCATTAACTGCTATTTTTAGGTATTCTGATGGAAACTGGTTGACAACTAAAGAGACTGGTTGTCATTTCAACTGAAATGTTCTTATAACAGAGGTGGAGACTGGCAGGAAGAAGAATGCATATGACTGGTTAGGACAGAATGGGAGGAAGAGAGAGAGGTGAATTGTTATTATCAATCAGAGATAGCACTGCCTGTATACAGTAGGAATTTAATCGAGACGCTACTGAGTCAGTGATGTTAGAAGTAAAATGAGAGGGTGTGCTGGTCTGACCAGGAAGTTTTAGTTTGTTTAATGATGACTAAAAATTCATGAATTTTTTTGATGTCTACATTGGAAGTTTGTACTATAGCTTTGTTTACCGATTTTAATGCAGTCCTTAGTGACATTTCTGAGATGTCTACTGTATGAAATGTATTTTATGTTCTGCTTTTATGCCAGTCTTTCCAGGCTTTGTTTCTTTGAAGCATATTTTCAGTTTCTTTAGTTAGGTGCAGGGTTTCATTTGACTCTTTATTTGTATAGGGATTATGCTAAGAATATTTCAATAAGACGTGAGCTCCCAGCATCAAATGGCATGAATTTTAATATGCTCCAGTCATATTAGCTTAGAGTACTGACAAAGGTCTCTTTGTTAAATTTTGTTGTACTACATATTCAGTTAGAAATTATGTTTTTGGATTAGGTACTGTAGGTTCTGACTGCATAGGTGGGAGAGTGGTTGCTTATTGTGTCTGGTAAACATCTTGTAGACATTCAAGTGTTTGAACTATGTTTGGTTTGTTGGTAAGGAGCCAGTATAAGTTTGAGTGTCTGTCAGACTTTTTATTGATTCTAGTGGTGGAGATGATTAGTGATGTAAAGCTATGTAAGTTAATCATTTCTGATTTTACCTGAGATAAGAATGAAAGAGGGGAATCTAAGAGCAGACAGGAAGAAATGACCATGAGATTAATTTAGATGGCGTAGTCGTCCAGCGGTTGCATTGTTGCCTGACAACAAAAGGTTCTCCGGTTTGATTCTCAGCTGGGCTGCCTTCTGTGGGAGTCTGCATGTCTTCCCTGCGTTCATGTGGGTTTCCTTTGGATGCTCCAATTTCCTCCCATGTTACAAAGACATGCGTTTGGAGCATCTCTTCCTGGGCATCTGCTGAAAATTGGCTTTGTTCCAAGTTGGACTTTCCCAGTAAACAAATGTAAAATAAAATAAATAAATACATTTTAACAGAAAAGTAAGAAAGGCTAGCTTTAAGCCGTTCATGCAGATATTGAAGAATGAAAGAATCTTGCTTCCTTTTATGGCACCCACAAGAAAATCTCTTTTTATACCTCTCAACTTTCCAGATTTTTGCCTTATATTTTTGGCCTGTTCAGCATAAAATTTTGGTTTTCTGACAAATCAGTGGCAAATCATTGAGAGCTGAAATCAAAAAATGATGGCTGACTTTTGCGTTTCAGATTTCATGACCTCAGAAAATCCAAATTTGTAAGAGCAATATTTAAAAAATGTCCTTATTTTGGGCCTTTGTCCCCCATTATTTGTGGCTTTGTCCAGACTTCTTAATCTAGGAGGTTGGCAGGTATGTCTCTTTCAGTTACCTAAACAGGATTTTTTAGTAGCAGGTTTCTTAGCCTACTTTAAAACCTGTTGCACTTCCTCAGAAAAAAAAAATGTTGCCTGAGAGAGAGAGAGAGAGAGAGAGAGAGAGAGAGAGAGAGAGAGAGACAGAGAATCAAAACTTTACCACCCAGGTTGTCAAATTCAGAATTTGTGGTTTGGAGTAAATGAGGGATCCCTTGCCATGTGTGAGTAAGGCCATCCTATGGGATGTTTGTGGTAATTGCTCTTGGCCACCTTCAATAGAAGGGAGAGCCACTGTTGTGTACGCCAAAAAGGAGTTAACAAGGTTATTTTTCTAGAGTTGTTTTCAATCTTTAAAAGAACTCTGGCTATCATGGAAAAGGAGGGAAATTATACAGAAATATTCACATCCTTGGGAAAGAAAAGACATCTGTTTTCTAGGCCTTTCTGGAAAGTTCTAGAGGAAACTTATTTTAGCTTTCTGTTGTGAATGGAGGCAAATAGATCTACGTATGGATTTCTGCACACATGGATTATCTCTGGGAAGACCTGCTCTGTGTAACTTCCATTCATGGGGGTCTGTCCTGGATCTGCTTAAGGTATCTGCCACTGTATTATGCTCTGATGGAATGTAAGTAGCCTGTATGGATAGGCCATGTTGTACTGTAAGTTTCTAGGCTACCATGGCTGGCATAAATTTGGGATATGACCTGGTTCTCCCTGTTTGTTTATGCATCAATAACAGTGGTGTTGTCAGTGATTAACAAAAAATGGTCCTAGAATCCACAAATGATTCAAGAGTTTCAGTGCATTTATCAATGTCATCATTTCTTTGATGGTCACGTGCTTCCTTTTGAAATGATGATCCTAAATATCCTATACTTTGAATCCCTTGGAAACAGCACTCCAGGCAAAGGCTGAGGCATCTGCAATTACAAACTGGGAAGAAGCTGAGTGCGAAACTATTAGAGGACGTGGATTCAGAAGAAACTGATCTAGTCACCACGGACATTCTTTCCAGATAAAGTTCAGGACAAGGATATGAAAAGACAGACAGTGCTGTTGTTGGGTACAGGTAGAGTTGAGAAACCAATTAATTTTAGTCATGTATAACCTGTTTAGAGTTAGCATAGGAAAAGTGGAAGCCATGTATCCCAAAATCCTAAGGTATTCTCTTGAGAAAGTTAGATGTTGCTGAAAAACCTAAAGAAACTGTTCTTGGCAAAAGGTTACTTTTTCCTGAGGAAGAAAAGCCATCATTTTGGAAGAGTCTAGCAGGTAACCTCGAAAACTTACGATACAACTCTGACCACAAAAAGAAATCCTAGTACCCCTTTTGATTTAAACTGTTCGGTAGACAAGCAGTTTAGAGAGCGTTGGTTTAGATCTGCGCATAAATGTGTTATAGAATGGTTACATATTCTACTGGAGAGGGATCAGATCAAACATCAAAATCTAAAACAAGAACTGGCTGTTCTTTCACAAAATATCAGTACTTCTGTCAATATGGACAATATGAAATCGTTTTTGGAAAGAACCAATGAAAGACTTTGTGCATTAGAATCTGATTTAATTGAACAGAAAAAGTCAAAACTGGTCCGGGACATTAATGATTACGAGGCGGGTACTGCTTTTTCTTATCCTTCTAATTGGTCTGAGAGAAAACGGAAGCAACGTCATAGAGTGAGATTCAATGGTACACCTTCTTCTTCCTCTTTCGTGTCTTCCGGTGAGGATTTTCGGTCGGATACTAGCATGGAGTTTCCCGAGCTTCCTCGACCTGAACAACCGGAAAGTTTTGCACGGGAGTTTCGGAATCAAGGGGGGTGATACCAGAATCAACCCAATCAACAACAGGGACAGAAGCGTGCAAGAAATTACGGACAAAACGCCAGTAGTTTTAAAAAAGGCTACCGGGCGGACCTTCAGCAAGACCGAAGGTATGGGCAACAGTCTAATAAAAGGTTTAAACAATAGTGACTGTAACATACCAAATGTAGTCTTGAATGTGTAGAATTGTACCTTAACTACAGAACAATTGTCAGTTTTAGCCTTAGGGCTTAAATTTGTCCCGACTGTTTTACCAAGGGATTATGTGGTTCAACAAGATATTTTTAAGTTTCTTAGAAAGATTCATTTGAAATATTATTTTTATAAAGGTTTTCAGGATTCCTGTTTAGAATCTAATTCATTTTTCGCATATTTGTAATAATATAAGGTTAAGAAGACATGAGATATCTTATAATTTAACATCTAGGGAATGGTATGCCTTAAAGGAGTTAAGTGGCAGGAATGACATTGTTATTAAGCCTTCTGACAAAGGTAACAAAATTGTTGTGATGAATGTAATACAATACTATCAAATGTGTATGGACCATCTGGACAACGATGAGGTTTATGAAAGAAGTGATATTAATAAATACAACAAAGCTGTAATAGAATTCAGGTCTCTGTTGGAGAGAAGTGTTAGATTAGGATTTTTTTTCAGAAAAGTATGTTAAAGACAAACTGTATAATGAAAAAAATGAAATAGCTACTTTTTTCTGTTTGCCGAAGATCCATAAGAATATGGTTAACCCCCCGGGTAGACCTATTATTTCTGCATGTAATTATTTCCTTCATAACGTTGGTTTAGTTTTGCATAAGGTTTTGTTACCTTATGTTGTTAAGTCTCCGGTTTATATTAGGGACAGTATGGATTTTCTAAATAAAATTTCCTCTATAAAATGGAATAAAAAGATGTATTGGCTTGTAGTGGACGTTAAAAGTTTATATACTTCAATTAAACATAGGGATGGTTTGGAAGCGATAAAATATTTCTTGAAAGATAGTCCTTTTACTCATTTTGTCATGGATATGATTGATTTTTGTTTAAAAAATAATTATTTTTACTTTAATAATATATTATATAGGCAAAAACAGGGGACGGCAATGGGGGCTGCATTTGCCCCCATGTATGCAAATCTTTTTATGTCCTATTTTGAAAAAAGATTTTTATTTGATTTAGAATTTATGAAACAAAATGTATTGTTTTATTTTCGTTACACTGACGACTTGATTTTTATTTGTGATGGTGGAATAGAACTGGTTGACAAATTTATGTTGGATTTACATAATAATCCTTTTGGTCTGAGCTTTGATGGTCTACAGAAGGGTAATAAGGTAATTTTTCTGGACCTTGTTTTAGAAGGCACGGATCAAGGGAATATTTTTTCCAACATACATAGAAAGTTTTTAGATGGGAACCAATACCTTCATGCTTCTAGTTGCGATCCTAGTCATGTTATGGAAGCCCTTCCTTATGGGGAGTTGGCTCGAGTTTCAAAACTATGTAATGTTTATAGTAATTTGGAGAAGGAATGGGAGACAACATATAATATGTTTTTGCAGAGAGGGTATGATTCCAATACATTGACTCAAGCTCTTAAAAGGGTGAGGAAAGAGAAAGGTTTAATAAGGAATGACTTTTTGAGTAAAAGATACAATTTCTATCCAAGATACACATCTGATATGAGGGATAATGAAAGAGACAATATTTATTTTGTTTCTACTTTTAATGTCAGGAGTGAAGATATCAGAGATGTAATAGAATATTATTGGAAATTTTTAATAGATGCTAGAATATTGGCAGATATTCTTCCAAAGAAACCCCTTTTTTCTTATAAAAGGGGTAGGAGTTTGAAAGATATGGTAGTACATGGAAGGTTTATAATGCCTCAGACTAGTGTGCCGAGATTTTTAAATAATTTTGGCACCAAATGCTGCAATAGATGTAGCATTTGTAAAAATATTGTTAGGACGTTTGATAACATCAATGGTGTTAAATTTATACCAAGGGAAGTTTTTACATGCAGGAGTAAGGGGGTTATTTATGCCCTGAGTTGTCCATGTGGGTTATATTATATTGGTGAGACTAAAAGAGAATTTCGAATTAGATTAACAGAACACATAAGGGACATAAGACATAAAAGAGAAAACAAGTCTATTGCAACACATTTTAATACCTGTCATAAAGGTGATGCATCTTTATTAAAAGGAACTGTCTTGGAAAGTATTAAGTGTTCATATGGTGATGAAAATGTTTTGAAATATAAATTACTGTATAAAGAAAGTATTTTTATTTTAAAGTATAAAACTATGGTACCTGTAGGTCTTAATAGTGAACTTAACTGGAAGTGTTTGCTTTAAGTTTTAATAGTATAATTGATTAATTATGTAATTAAGAAGAATTGATTGAATGCTTGGTCTATATATATGCTTGTTTTATGTGTAAGTGTTTGTACTCTTGAAAGTTGGTAACACCGAGGTGCTGTAGAATTAAAGAAAGATATTTCATTTCCTTGGTTGATTTTCTTTCACAGTCGGTGAAAAGATTTCTTTTCTTTTTGTGGTCAGAGTTGTATCGTATTTTGGAGGTTGTGTGAAGGAGTTTGTGGTTTTTAACCTAGAAAACTTAGTCTGCTGAAAGGAATGAGAAATTACTTTTCCTGGTTGAGGTGAAAACCTAGGATCTGAAACAGATTTTTGACAAAGAGAAGAGATTCTTGACATATATGAATAGACTCTGCAAAATAAGACATTCAAGTAGGGAAAGATGTGGATGCCTGTAGCCTACAGAAAGCAATCATTGCTACAAAACAATTTGTGGATATCCTTGGTAATTTGGAAAGACTGAAGGGAAAAGAAGAGTAAGACAATTATGAACCAGAAACAGAAAATCTTAAAAAGCATCTGAAATTTCTATGAATGGGAATATGGTGATGTGCATCCTTCAGGTTCAGAGTAACCAAAAAACTTACATGAGGGATCACAGAAAACAGACACCACAAGGTGAGCAATTTGAACTTTGGAACCCTGATGTGAAGATTTAAGAAGGAAGGGCCCAAAACAGATGTCCAGATTCTGTCCTTCTTAGGCACTGGTAATGTTCTTGAAGAAAATTATTTTCCTTTTCTGATCTTCTGGTACAGGTTCTATCATTCCTTGGGACAGCATGTGAGAAATGATGTGACAAAAGGGGTAAGTATAATTTTGAGGATGGGGTGGAATTGAAAGACTTGGAAGGAAGGATTCCCATTACCTGTACCCATTTTAAATGATTCATAGTACCTGAGAACCTGTTGTACACTGGTACCACAAAGGGAGATGCAGAGAGAGATTCCTTTGAAGGTTTAGAAAGTTGCCAGGGTGAGAAGGGATGCAGAGGGGATAGGGAGGGCAGTGAGTCATTTTTCTTGGACTAAGACAGGGCTTTTGGTACTCTTCCTTTTTTCTTAGAGCTGCATTGTCATTGGCTTTTAAAATGCTGATTTTCTGACTTTTGTTGGGATTGTTTAAATCATTTTCTGTAAAATGGCTCAGGCTGGAAGAATAGTTTTTGCTATATTTAGGTATAAGGGATGGCATTTTTTCTTTACTCCTTTTCATCAGCTCTCTTAAGAAAAGTCAAATAAAATATCTTTATTCAGGGAAACAGATGAATTTGCAATAACCTTATTCATGCTATTAAAGGATACCAAAAGATGTTTAGACACTTGTGTTCGACAGTTTCGAGTCCCAAAACTAGGATGGCAGATGGGTAAACTTTTGTTTCGAACCTGTCAGAGGCTTGCTTGAAGGTGCAGAGTTTGATGTAGTAAGATGTGCATCAGCTCTAGAGTTATGAAACAGGTACATTGATTGAGGTACCTTGTAAAGCTTATCTGGTTACCTAGAAGCAGGTGTCTGACTGTCAGGAGCAACACTAGCAGCATTAAAGCCATCCACTAATGCTCCAATGACAGGAGGAATACCCAATGGATTATGGGGTTTCTACCTGTAAAAGACCCTAATACCTCTTCTGTATGCCAGATATTTTGTTCTGCCCCCAATGAAATAAGTCTTTCATTCAGAGCAATCACTCTGTCTGGATACTATAGTCCTTCAATGGTTTAGTTCCTATCTAAATGGTAGAAAACAGGCAGTTTTATGGCAGACTAAGCTCTCTACCTTACTACCCAATACTCTGGGAGTTCCACAAGGATCCATTTTAGGACCAGTGTTATTTTCCATCTTCATCAATGAATACAGTACAGTACCCTACCAACAGTTGTATTCAATATGCACTAGACTCATCTCTGATCTGCTCTGGCACAACAACACAGAGCTAAACAACAAGAACAACCCAGACCAAATAGAAAACTGGCTCTCCAGCCATACCCTGATACTTAATGCCAAAAAAAAAAAAAATAATAAAATAAATGCTGTGCTACACTACCTAAGGTCAGGCCCTCTAGCCCCATCCATTTTCGATCCATTCCAAGGATGGGACCATAATCTCACCGACCTCTCTACTAAATTACTAGGGTAATTATTGACAACAACCTAAAATTTGATATACATGTAAAAACCATGATCAAAAAACCATATACAGAAATACAGAATTTTATACAGGATAAAAAAGCCAGCCCTGCAAGCCAAAAAAACCCAAATGCACACTCTCTCTCTCTCTCACACTCTTGTTCCCTTCGTCCCCTACTTCACAATATTAGCAAAACTGTCATGAACAAACTCATCTGCTATCTACAATCCTTCCAGGTCAGGACCTGTTAACCACCCACCCCACCATCGCCAACAATCTAACCCAGCAACCCTGCTTAACTAAACCTAATTTCTTATAACCACAAAATTACGACACACACAAAATACAATAATAAAATAAAAACACTCCTTACCCTTCTGTCTCCCCCTTGCCAACCCTCCCTGAGTAATAACGACATATCCTGGAATAAATCCAGATGCAATCTAAAAATAATCACTCTGGTGATCAGGAGACTCTGGACTCTGACTCCCTGATATTTCCTCAGGAAAACTTCCCTAAAATCTCCTCTCTAAACTTTCTTAAAGCTAACACAGTTTAAAGCTAAACCACTACCACACCTGCATTGTCACTACCTAATTCTCCTTTTTCTCTAGTTTTGTCACTGTTTTGGTTTTATGGCTGTTTCTTTATTATGTCTGTTCTCGTTTATTCTGATATATAATTCTCAATAATTATAATCCTGAATACAGTTTTTTTTTGTGCTGTGAATTGTAAATGAATCTGTGACTTTATTAAAATGTTGTACTGGTTTGGAGGTGGATTCTCTGTATACTGTCAGAAAAACACTATTTTTTCCCACAGTGGAATCTGATGAAATATTGTCTTCAGATTCTGATTCAATGATTTTGGTGAAGACACTTGGGAAGCATATCTAAACACACTAGTTCAATGTCAGAATCAGAATAAGTGTCATGAGGAGAAGTAACCTCTTCCTTTTTAAATGAGAAGAAGATGGAGAAGCAGCTTGAAGTGCCTGAAAGGCCTTAAAAGACCTTTAACAAAAGAAAACTATTCCTCCTTGGATTCTTTAGAAGAAGTACAGAAACTAGAAAGGTCTAACTTTCTGAGTCTTTTTCTTTGGAGATCCCAAGAGAAACTCAGAGCAGACTCCAAGTCTGAACCTCCACCCAAATGCCAAGTACTTCTTCTCTAACTAAATTCTATGGGATGTTATCATCCCATTCCAAAATGACCATGTGCAGTTCTCCCTTCTCCCCGGTAAGCATTCATCTGGTCCTGAAGAATGGGCTAGAGTCCTGACTCTTAGTGTCTTCCTGAGGAGCAGCATCAGAGGACTTGGAAGAAGTAGGCAAACAGCCTAAGGGGACAGAAATGGCCACATCAGAGTCATTTGTTGAGAGGCAAAGAAAAGAGGATGCAGTAGTAAGCATGACAACAACACCTCTCACTGCTTTATTTTTCTTGACAGCCAATAGTGATATGTCTACGGTAAAAGCAACAGAATCCAAAGAGCTTTAAGATGTTGATTTTTAACATACATTTTGAGAAAACAAAGCAAACTCCTTATCGTTTTAGGGGTAAGTGATAAACATATAGAGCATATCTGGACATGATGTTCCCTTCCTAAGCAGAAAAGTCAAGCTGGTGGAAATCTCTATATGGAATACACTGTCCACACAGACACTTCTTCTCTTAGACATAAGCAAAAAACAGCACTATTTTTCACAGAAATATGGAAGAAAAGTCCCCAGTGGGGTACTTCTCTGGCCAATATCCTAAACAAGCCGATTACTGAATCACTTAAGACACACTGAAGACCAAGTCTGACTGGTTTCTTCAATGGCAAGGAAGTTCTGAAATGGTGGCATCCACAAGTCCACTTTTATATCGAAATGCCTTATGCCTCTTCTGATATACATGCATGTGGAAGGCACCTAAGTGCTATTAATACTGGCGAGACATCCACTCCATGGCAGGATACACCCCATATAGTTTAGGTTACTGAAACAGTAATCTAATGATGAAAATCTTCATATCCTAAATAAAGGGTTATACTGTGTTTTTCAGATTTTTGAAAAGCCTTCTGAACATTCTGAAGGTACAGCCTGGTAGCAGTAAAGGATCAGAAAAAGACTAAAGTAAGCTGTGTAAGGTACTAACCATAACAGTAGGAGAGGTAACTATAAACGCAAGTCAAACGATTTTGGTTTACCCATTTCTGTACCATGTTTTTCCAGCTCTGTTTTTCTCATTTCAAGAACTAACACAGATTTCCCACCACTGAAATTATTATTGAGGGTGTCATAACATCACCTTATATATCACAAACTGTTCTGCCTGTGCTGTTGATGTACAGGGATAAAGCTCTGACTACGGCCCAAGTGACCTGAGCTCATCTTGTGGCTTGGAAGATTGATAGGGCAGGGAGGGAGGATGGGCATGGTCACTTTAGGGGTGAGGGGACTACATGCTAAGGGGGACGTGTGTGAGTTGATTTCTCTCACTGAAAACAAGGAAACAGCTACACAGTGCAGCCCTGCCAATGTCATCCCTTGATGCCCGTTGCATGGTCTACTTATGGGTTGCTGCTGGACAGGTGCATAGGGTGGTAGGAATAAAAATATAAAAAAAAAATCTCATAACACCCCTAATAGCTCCCTACATGATGGCCCTCTTGGCTACCCTTTGCTCTCATTGAAGGGAGAGGAAACAAGCAGACTGGCTGAGAAAAGGGCAGATGATACAGGAAAAGTGAAAACAAATCAACAAACAAATAAATAAAAACATTCCTCTGTCTTGCTGTTTGAGCCTGATTGTCCTCATGTGCTTGTGGAAGACAAGGTCCATTGCTAAATGCACTCATGACATATACTATATAAACACACAGGAAACACGTTGTTGCTTTACACAAACTAGTGACTACCACTTCTCAAGAATAATTCTGCAGTTTATCTAGAATATCATAAATAAAATGTGTACAAAAATATACGGAGGAGGAAAGGGGAACAAGGGCAGCTGCACTGTTACAGTGGCCCCTGTGGAAGAAAACAGTACATTTATCTACATATAAGGTATATGCTGTAATAGTATGTTTTTAAGATGAAGACACTGTAACAATAAACTGTGACATAGGGGTAAATTCCACTGAAGTACAAGGTTACCCTTGTGAGTAGAAGAGTTACTGTACCTGTTGAATTACAGTAACGAGAATCTAATCAGTAGATTAACTACACATTTATAGTTTTTGTTGAAGGTATCAGTATGTACGCTGTAATTGTTCATCTACCCTTGGCAGATACATCACAGTGGTTATCATTACTATGTGCCACCACAACAAAATATACAACATAAAAGTGCCTTACAGAGATATAAATAATATCTAATATCTGGAAAGGGAATACAGTGGGATAGCCATATAAGACCAGTCTGATAAAACACAATTGTATTATTGACATAATACAGACAGTTGAACACATACTAAATTGGGTATCAGAAACACTCCCTCAGGAAACAATAATTATGGGCGACTTTAACATAGACTGGGCAGAATGTATTTCTCAAACCCCTAAAAATTACATCAACCTACACAGCTTTACCCAGCTCATCCAACCAGCCCACCAGGTATAATAAAACATCCAACAAGCAATCAATACTTGACTGGATACTGACCAATAGACCAAATCTCTCATCTCACTGCGGTTGTTTACCAGACAGCCTCAGTGACCACCAACCAACCTACTTACTCAGACAGAATATCAGTTCAACCAAATTATTTACCAGCAAATTACAAAAGGCACCTCAACCTTGATGACATCACATATAATCTTAAACAATGTGACTGGACACCACTCACCCATCTCCCCCTAAATGAAGTTGTTCACTATTTTAATACCACCTTCTTGTCTCTCCTAGATGCCCAAGCCCCCACCAGAACCATAAGAGTCAAATCTTATATAGGAAACCACTCAGTGTGGATATTTTTGGAATATTGTTTATAGTTAGCTTAGTTAGATTACTGGTAATACTAACAATGTTGCATTTTGTAATAATTCTGTTTCTAATTCATTTTGGACATAGGATATATGTGTTATGCCTGGGGGTGGGTCTGAAGTAAGTATTGCTATAGTGGATTTCACCTCATTCTTTGCCAGTCCAACAGAGTAGCCTTATGCCACAAAGTTTTATTTATACAGGTATCTTTCTTGCAATGACATTATAAGTTTTGTTTTCCTACTGCAAGTTAGTGTGGTTCATTGGTTTAATGGTACAGTAGACAGTCGATTATCCGAACTAATTGGGACCTTGGGTAGTTCGGATAATCAAACTGTTCCGATAATCAGGTGCAGCAGTAGCGTTGTCACCTCACAGTAAGAGGTTCTCTGGTTCGATTCTCAACTAGGGTGCCTTCTGTGTGGAGTCTGCATGTCTTCCCTGCATTCGTGTAGGTTTCCTCAGGATGCTCCAGTTTCCTCCCACGTTGCAAAGATAGGCATCTGGACCATTTCTCCCCGGGCCTCCTCTGAAATTTGGCTTCGTTCCAAGTCGGACTTTCCCGGTAAACAAATGTTAAATAAATAAACAAATGTTAAATAAATAAATAAAATATAATTGAGCTGAATACAAAACTTCTAAAATCTTGTTTTTTTCTGCACGCAGGAATGCACTTTTCAACAATTCAGTGATTCCAGTGGACAATAAAGAATATTTTTCACACACGAGCTGGCTACAAGCTCAAAACACATGCTCAAGCGAATATATATAATGTTTACATATTCAGAATTTATGATTTTACCTACTCAAAAACTTTGGAAGGCTAGTTCGGATAACTGACTTTTCGGATAATCTGTGTTCGGATAATCGACTTTCTGCTGCAGTACTCCTGACTCTGACTTCAGTGAACTGAGTTCAGATTTCAGTGGAACCTATCTAATATTTGTTTGGTTGTCTTATTCTAAGATTCTTGAAAGATGAAGCTCCTGTGCACAAGCTAAAACCAAACAAGGCATTCTGATTCCATTCTGCATCCAGGAAGCAGTAAAGAACAGTTATTCTACTGCTCTTAAAGTTATCTAAACATTTAAAATCAGTTTTAAGTAATTTGTGTAATTTCTTCTGTATTTGTTTCTGAACTTGAAGCTAAAATCTGGTTTATAACTGGCTTCTTTGATTTCTTAGTTCAGCTGCATTATGCTGAGCTCTGCTTTGCACAGCACTGACAGACGCAGGCACTTTAACTGAAGCTTTACTTTTAGAAAGATCAGACAGATCTATACCCAGTAGCAGGCTGTGTTACAGTATTACGCCTTGCTTCAGGACCAAGTTAAATTCCTGCAGATCTTAATACCTTATTTACAGCCCTACCAATATTTATTTATTATACTGTATAGGTTTTATTGTACTAACTAAGGTACAGCTGCCTAAGTCCTACTTACCAGTAACAGCAGATGTTCAAATTTCAAACTACCTCAGTAGCACATTTTTTTTTTTTGCCTGCACAAACCCTCATTGGCAGCTTTCTAGCATTAAGAATTCCCTCCTCTGACTCTCTGTGACAGGGGATTGGTAAGGCCCTTCCATCAGGGGAAGCCTAACCCTATCACTGGAAGTCAGTTGTTAAGGTTTTTAATGCTAAGTGGGAAGGACTAAGAAGGACCAGAAGCAAGAATTGTCTGAAACTAACCAATCTGCTTCCAAAAAAGGTTCTTGCAAAGCTTGCTCTGGAACTTGAGAAATAATCCATTTTAAAGTGCTTTTAAATATGAACAGAGGACCAGGTTGCTTCCTTTAGAATGCTTCCAAAGTCCACTCCTTTCCAATATGCCACCAAAGAGGATAAAACTCTGGTGGAATGTACCTTAACTTTGCCTGGAATAGATTTACAATAGTGGAGTAAAAAAAATTAAATACCAGAGGACAACAAACAAGCAGCCATGGTCTTAGAGACAGGTTGATCCTTCTTATCCCCAGAACAGGAAAAAACAGCTGCTCAACCTTCCTAAAGGGCCTGCTTCCGTCAAGGTAGCACCTGAGCTGCCTATGCATATCCAAGGTATGCAAAATCTTCTCTCCCTTGTTTTTTGGTTACGAAAGAAAACTGGGAGATTGATAACTTGATTCAGGATAAATTCAGAAAACTTTAGGCATGGAAGATGGATTAGTGAGTAAAATAACCCTATCCTTCTGGAAAATCAGATAAGGTTGGTCCACCACGAAAGCTTGCAGCTCAGAGACTTGCCTTGCAGATATCAGAGCAATAAGAAAAACAGTTCTCCGAGTGATAAACTTTAAATCAGTCTGAAAGGCAAGTTCAGAAGGAAATAAGGCCAGTTTTTTCAAAGCTGAGATCCCAAACAGCAGGAATTTGCTTTTGAGGGGTGCAACACTCATTTCATAAACTGTTTGACCATAAAAAGAAACAAAAGAGGGGAATCCCTGGGCAGACAAGCTGAGACAGACATAAGATGCACCTTGATAGATACTTAAGATAAGTAATCATTGAGTAGTTCACACAAATATTTCAAAACAGAGAGGTAGACACCATATACAGCCCTCTGTTATCGGTTAGGCACCATGTAGAAAACCTCTTCTATTTATAAACAAGATTTTCGAGTTGCAGGTTTTCTTACCTCCTTCAATACCTGCTGCACACCCTCATGGAATCATCCAGGCCATCAATTGCAGTTGGTCTAAGATGGGGCACACCAGTCACCCCTGACACTGTGTGAGCAGATCCTGAGTGTGAAGAAGCTTGCAGTAATTCCCCTTGGCCATTTCCATTAAAAGGAAATGCCAAGTTTGCTTGGCCCAAGGGAGGTTCATCACAGTGATCTCTGGTAAATCCTTCTGAATTTCCAAAAATACCTTGGGTATCAATGAAAAGGGTGGAAATGCACAAAGGAACATTTTTCCAACTGTCTATTTTGAGAAGAAGAAGAGAACATATTTATTTGAGGTGTTCCCCGCATAAGGACCAAGTCCTGGAAGACCTCTGTCCTGAGTTTCCACTTGTGAGAGTCCTTCTGGGATCTGTTTAGCTGTCTGTCACTATGTACTGCTCTGAAGGGATGTATGAGGCCTGAAGTGTCAGAGAATCCTGTAAGTCTAGCTCCAAGGCCATAACTGCCAACCAGCAAGGGTATGATCCTGTACCTGCTTGTTTGTTCAGGTACCACTTGTGACCATTAAAAAGGGATATGGAGATCATAAGTTGTGAAGAACATTTAAGGCCTGAATTGCTGCTAACATTTCTTTGACATTTATGTGCTTTGTAGTGTCCGAAGGACCCCATTCACCTTTCCCTTCAGCTCCCATGGACACTGCTCCCCATGCAACCACTGGAGCCAGGCACTTCATGAACACTTGAGGCGCACTAGATAACCCAAAGGATAATGCAGAAAACTGATAATGTGAGCCAGACAAAGCAAATCTCAGATATTTCCTAAAGTTTGGAGCAACTGGAATGAGATGATAAACATCCTTCATATCTAAACCCACCATGAAACAGTGGTTTGGAAGAAGGGTTAGGATCATCTTCAGGGTGAGCATTTTGAATTTGGGTACTTTCTGAAACCCAAAATGTAACACCTGTCTCCACGATAGCTTCTTCTCGGATACTAAAAAGATTCTGGAATAAAATCCTTTTCCTATTTGTGGTACAGAAACTGGTTCTATAATCCATGCTTGCAACATGTGAAGGAGTACTGCAGAGAAAAGATGTCTGGACTGGTGGGTGTCAGGGAGAGGGGGTTACCTTGAAGGGAGGAGGATTTTCTGTCCACTGCTAAGAGTTTCTTCTCTGAATTTGTCACTCATCTAGTCAGAATACAATAGGCGAGAATTTGTGGGTTCTGTTCAAACAGCTTTATTATATATGAACACATCAGGATTGAAGCTTAATAACTTTAACTTAGATAAACTTATATACAAACTAGCTATTACATTCATACAAGCTCACTCTCTGGCTACACTCTCAAAATAGCACTGAAGCTAGCACGTGCTGACTATTTATATGCACGTTCAGTCCTTGAAATGCTTCTGAAAGATACAGCACACATACTCTTTTCTACATACTCCCTCTTTGAGAAATAAGTCATGCAATGTTGACGACATTAATTGACATTCTTTGTCATGCAATTATACAGAACTACATACATACAGACAATTATGTCCAGGTTGCTGTGTATTTCACACTGGGTCTGGAAATACGATCAAATTGTGTGACATAGAAATTAGAATTAGGTCTAGCAACTGGGACTGTCTCTGCTGAATGTTCAACTTTCGGGACATCAGGAACATCATCAGGAATGGAAGTAGAAGTTAAGACATGTTCTGCAATAGGTACATTGTCTGGGTTGCTCTGAGACCTAGAGTCAGTATCACAGGAACAATGCTGCAATACTGATTCTGATACAGGAAGATGTCTGCGATTTCTGCTGTACTCCACACCCTCAGATTCTACGAAGTAGGATCTCGGCTCAGTACATATACTTGTTACTTGACCAATCCGGTCAAAACCTTTCACAGTTTGTATCTTCACTGTCTCGCTTTCTTTCAGTGGACAAAGAAATCTGCTCAATTTATCATAGCTGGACTTCTGGAAAGAATGCTTTCTGAATAGTTGAGCTCTAATTATCCTGCTGTTCTTAGCTTTAAGCCTCAACAAACTGGAACTGATAGGCAATGTTGGTCTGGTTTGCCTAGAGAGAAGTCTCTGAGCAGGCGAGCCAAGTATATCATTGTGGTGTATGTTTCAGAGATTAAGTAAATTAAAAAAAACATTGCTATTGTCATGCTTTGACCTCTCAAGTAATTGCTTTGCACTCTGCATTGCACGTTCAGCTAGTCCATTTGACTGTGGATATTCTGGACTACTAGTAACATGTACAAAGTCCCATTCTTTTGCAAATTTCTGAAACAACTGACTAGTAAATTGAGTACCATTGTCAGAAATAACTTTTTGTGGACTACCATGGACTGAGAAATGATGTTTCAACTTAGTAATAACAACAGTGGATGTTAAGTGAGGTAGTAAATCAATCTCAAACCAGTTCGAATAACAGTCTACCAATACCAAGTAATGCTGATTGTTCCACTCAAATATATCAGTGGCTACTATTAACCAAGGTAGTCCAGGAACTTGACTTAGCTGAAGTGGTTTGTTTTGCAAATGTGGTTTAGTACTATCGCATACTGAACAAGAAGAAAGTACTTTATCAATGTCTTTTGCTAGAGAAAGCCAAAATACTAGTCCTCTCGCCCTTCTTTTGGTAGATTGCGAACCTGGATGACCACGATGCAAGATCTGGATATATTCATGCTGTAAGGAAGCAGGAACAACAATTTTACGACCTTTGAAAATAATGCCATCTTCCATCAACATCTCATCTCTGTAAGGAAAGTAAGTTTGCACTTCAGGTGGTACACTAGATTGCTTTGACGGCCATCCACCATTAATGCAGTGATTGAGCTTTTGCAAAACTGGATCAGTCTTTGTATGATCTCTCATCTCATCTAGTCTCGTAGTAGAAAAATTATGAACTTCCATGATGTCAAAGTAAAAATTCTCTGCATTAAGCTGTTCCATTGTATTTCTGGGTGATCTGGATAAAGTATCAGCCAGATAAAGAAGTTTGCCTTTTTTATAGACCATTTTGAAGTTGTACATTTGCAATTTGAGCATAATTTTTTGTAATCTTGCTGGAGCTAAATGCATAGGCTTCTTTAAAATAGTAACTAAAGGTTGGTGATCAGTTTCAATCTGAATAGCTCGACCATAGATATAATCATGAAACTCTTTCTCAATTTGAGCATATTGCATTTCACTTTGGGTAAGAGTTCTTTATGCATAGGCTGGTGATCTGCCTTCTTGAAGAATGACTGCGCCAAGACCAAATTTTGAAGCATCACAGGAAAGGGTTACTGGTATATTGACATCACAGTATCTTAATGTAGGTGGGGGTGGCAATTTTCTGCTTAAGGTCTTCAAGTGCTTTCTTGGTGCTGTTCCAACCACAATCATATAACATTTTTGCATGTCAGCTCTCTCAAAGGCACTGTCAACTCACTGAAGTCTGGTATAAACTTGCCTAATTGGTTGACCATACCAGGAAAGTGTTGCAGAGCTTAATTATTATCTGGTGCTGGCATCTCAAGAATGGCTGCTTGCATGGACGGGTCTGGTGGCAAGCCAGTGCTAGTATATAAACGATCTACATATGTAACTTCTGGTAGTCTGAATTTGCACTTCAGAGGATTGAGCGTTAAGTTCACTTCACGTGCTCTGTCTAGAACTCTCTTAAGCTTTCTGGCATACGCTGCTTCACTATTGCCTCCAGCCAATAAATCATCTACTATAATGGCACAAGGATAACCTGAAAAAAATTGCTCCATTGCACGTTGAAAGACTTTACTTACAGAATTTATTCCAAATGGCATCCTGAAGAATCTATATCTGCCAAATGGGGTACTGAAAGTAGTCAATAATGAGGATTTGCGATCAAGCATCACTTGCCAAAATAAACTTTTTGCATCTAAGACAGAAAAAACAATGGCATTTGGTATTAAGGCTGCGACTTCCTCGATCGTACGCACTGGATGATGTGGTCTCTTTAATGCCTTGTTCAAATCTCTTGGGTCAATACATATTCTGATTTTGTCTGAGCCTTTTTTGTGGGTTGCTACCGACACCCATTCAGTTGGTTCTGTAACTGGACAAATTACACCTTGCTGCACCATTTTATCCAACTGAGCTTTAACCCTATCCTGCATAGCTATCAGAACTTTTTTTGGTGTTCTAACCATTGGATTGACCTCTGGATTTAACTTCATAGAATACACAAGTGAAAGTTTGCCCAACTTGTCACCGAAAACATCAACATACTCTGAGAAAATGACTTCAGTGAAGTTGGAACTAGGAGATGTGCTTATATGATGAACTTCTTTGGTAAAAAAAAGCAAATTCATTCTCAAACTGTCTCAGACCCAATAATGACTGCACAGGTGTTCGGACTACATAAAATAACAAGCTGTAGCAGTTCTTAGCCAAATAATATGAAAGTACTACTGAGCCTTCAGTTTTAATTTCTTCACCTTCATAAGCAACACGTTTTGCACAACTAGCCACATTGAGTTGTTTATTAGTTCTCACTTTAGCAAGAATATCTACTGACATAACATTACCCTTTGAACCAGTGTCTCCTTTGAGCTCAGTGGATTTACCATTGATCTGGACAGTACAAAACACTTTATTCTTTGTCAACAAATTCACTGCATCAACCTTTTCACCAACTACTGATACACCATCTATGTAGAAAGCAGACTGCTGCAATTCTACTTGATCAGTTTGCTTTATTGAGTGATTTTTCTTTAAAACTGTGTGAGGTTTACTTAATTTGCAAAACTTTTGAAAATGATTCCATTTTTTACACTTGTGGCATTGCTGACCAAATGCTAAGCATTTCTCTTTTTTAGACTCATGATTTGCACCACAATTGCAACAGTTACAATAAAGCTGGATTTGGGTTTTGCTGACTTGCGCTTGTACAGCACTAAGCATGCTCCTTTCTTAGAATTTGCTGGAAAACTATGTAGTTCCCCTGGTGAACCAGCAGGGGCTGTAGCTGCCATGTGCTTAGGCCTGCTTTTGCTTGCCACGTGTTGCATGCTATCTACATTTGCTCTGGAGCCTGTTGAAAACATACTTATCACTTGCAGGCATACTTGTGTGCCTTTCCTGTAACTTCATGGATTTTGACAAATCTCAATAGCTTTGCTCAACATTAAATCATGGTCACAAGGAAAAATCTTTCTCACAGCAGCCCTATTAATACCACCCACAAGCCTGTCCTTTATCAACTCATCTTTTAAGTCACCAAACCGACACATTTTCGCTTTGTTTCTCAGGTCAGTTACATAAGCTGCAAAAGTTTCCCCTGGTTTCTGATCTCTTGTGTAAAACAAACGCCTCTCTGATGTAATATTTGTCTGGGGGTTACACATTTCCCTGAATCTGTGCTTCAAAGACTCGGGGTCTTCCCTTGATTCAGCCTGTACAACAATATGATGGTTTTTACCTTCTCCTTCATATACTGCTGGTGCATACACAAATTAATGCTCTCTTTCAATGGGGTGAGGGATTTTGAAATCCGTCTGCCATATTAACACATACCAGTGAAGGTTTTTTTTGCAAATATGCACAAACATACACACATATACACATGCCAGAAATGTATGCCAATACTTGTAACTATGCCCAATAGCACAACATGCCTCTGAATAACTGAAATTTGTGAAATAAGCCTCTTGGGCACTGTAATACTCTCAAAATCACTGTACTGTAAGAAATTACCTCTTATCAGTGTAAGAAACATCTTGAAATAACTGCACTGTGTGAATGAACTGGGCAGAAGAAGCTCAGACTAAGAAACATTTCAAATTAATTGCACTTTGCGAATAAACAATACACACAGCACACTGAAACTTCCCCAAACTGGTGGTACTTTGCTAAATAACTCTTTAGAGTGCAAGAAACACTCTGTAATGGTGGCACTTTGTGAACAGACAAACCCAGCACAAGAAACATTTTGAAATGGCTGTATTATGAAATAGTTGCACTTTGTACACAAACAAACTTTTCAGAATAAATGCACAGTAATAAGCACACACTGTAAGCACTTTACACACTTTGAGATACCTCAAATAACTTTAGTTATGCCCTGAATACAATACAAAATAACAGTTATGCCAAAACACAGTACTTTGCCGAAAAACATGCAGTCGCCTTGCTTTATTTATGCTGAATGTGCCCCTTTCTGTCCTTATTAAATTTGTTTTGCTCATTTAATCTTTTTTCATGCCCATTGTACTTTTCTTGTGCTCGTTTTACTTTAAACATACTTGTTTTGCAATTCCAAATCAATCCCTTATGAGCTTTTCTGACAATTGTTTCATCAAATATTTTAATCTTAAAAATTTTGTTTAATTAATAAACCTTTTGTTCTTCTCGCTTGTTTAATAATGCAGTTTATGCCCTTGTAATGCTATGTTTTATATTTTTTATAAAATAAACTGTTTGCGCAAGTTTTCATTACCTTTGGTTCTTTTCTGGCTCTTTTTCTTGCTCGTTTTTCTTAGTTTACCTTCACTGTTATGTCTGCACTTCGTAGCTCTGAATATCAGTCTCTGGAATCCTGGTTCTGTCGCTCGTCTTGTCAGGATACAATAGTCGAGACTTAATAACTTTAACTTACATAATCTTATATACAAACTAGCTATTACACTCATACATTCTCACTCTCTGGCTGCACTCTCAAAATGGCACTGAAGCTAGCACATGCTGATTATTTATACACACGCTCAGTCCCTGAAATGCTTCTTAAAGATACAGTACGCATACTCTATTCTACAGAATTATTCTCAGCACCTATTTGTCTGAGACTATTTGCGGCCAGGCTGCTTGACTGAGCAAAAGCCTGGAGGAAGGAGAAAGGAAGGAGGGACGGGATGCCCAAGTCTAAGTACAGTCATTTTTAGCTGGGGATTAACCCTTTTTGAGGAAGGAACCCCTTTTAATTGGTTTGAAAGCATTATCCTCCTGCTACTTCTTGGTATCCACAATCTTGTAAGGCTGGAAATGTTGCTTGTTCTGCCCTTTGAAGTCACATGTCTTATTAGGGAAGAACCTGGGGAAATGAAATATTCGGGTCTATTGTCAGACATCAAATGGACTAACTATCGAATGGCTGAACATTGAACAATAAGCATCAAACGTTCACTCAGCGAACTTTCATTTCGTCAACAGGGTAAGTAACTACTTTTCCTAATCTGACATACAGAAGTGTTTCAAGCCCCTTTTCTCCACCGTAGTGCAGTCTTGGAGTTGCTATATATAGTAAGGGGATGGGTGGGTGAAGCTCCCCACTTGGGTGGGTGTGAGATGGGGAAGTGTTAGACATGTAGTTACTCACCCTGTCGATGAAATGAAACTTTGGTGAGTGAACTTGAGATGCTTATTGATCGATGTTCAGCCATTCGATGGCTAGCCCATTTGATAGTTGAACATAGACCCAAAGTATTCTAGATACCAGATGCATCACTTTACCTCTATCATCCCATTGGTTGAGAATCTGGGTAGCAGCAGAACCAAACACATGTTCAGAACTTGAAGGAGCATTCAATATCTCATTTTTAAATCCTCAGGAAAAAATTACATTATGTAACCAAACATACCTTCTCAACACCACTAGAAATTACATCCACACCTTCCAAAATACCTCTCAAAGCCTGTTTCGAAAACCGAAGCCACTCTAGAAATAAACCATTCATATAACGCTTCTGTTCTTCTAAACTGTTAGCACATTGCAAAATAAACTTCATAGCCTTTTTAAGAAATGGTTCACTAGCTAAAGGGATTTTTGCCTTCAGTTTTATAGACATTTTCTAAAGGCCGGTAAGAGGAGTACAAGCCAAAACATTTGGAATCTCATCCTCAATCATAAACTCTACCAATCTCTGCAGCAGCTGACACAATAAACCATAACCGTAATGACAAGAAAGTGTCCTCTGCCTTATTTCTAGACCTATCAAAAGCATTTGATATGGTCAACCATCAACTACTCATGGAAACCTTAAAAAAACCTCTATCTGGATAACTTGACACTAGGTTTTAAAAAGCTACCTCTCAGACAGGAAAAACAGCAGATGGCGCAATACTCTCTCCACTCTACTACCACCAAATACACAGGTCTCTCAGGGTCCATTTGAGGCCCACTTTTTTTCTCGGTCTCATTAATGACCGCCATTTCAGTCATTCAGGCCCACCCCTGTATTCAATATCGACATGACTCAACACTGGTTTGTTGATATATCTCCAGACAGAGACCAGAAACCAAAACCCAAACACCAAAGTCGAAAACTGGCTATTGGACGAAACTTAATAAAATAAATAAAAAAAAAAAAAAAAAAAAAAAAAAATTATTGATCTTTCAAAAAACTCACAAAAATCCATTGATCTCCATAACATCCAAATCCAAATACTATACTATCATTTCCCCATTGCCCATACGGAGTTAATATGATAATAAACTGAATAAACTGAAATTCAACCTGTCCATCAACCTGTCCATCAAAAAACAAAAACAAAAAAAAAGGAAAAACTAAAGAATTAAAAAACTAAAACTACCTAACACCAAGTACTAATTTTTTGCCCACTTCTTTTGCTTATTCATTTCTTTTTTCTCATAAATTCACCAAACCAAACAAAACCAAACTATATAAATCATCAGCTCATATATATATTTGCAGCTGAACTCATTTGTAGGAGGAACTCCCACTCCCCCATAAAACCCCTATGGAAACTCCCCTCCCCTACCTTTATTTACCAACCCAACACTGAGGGGTATATAAAATTCAAAAAAAACCCGACAATTGTCCTTCACTTCAGAATTGTCCTTCACTTCAGAACTTAGTCCAATCTTCTCTTAAAAGACCACTCAACATAAAGCTAAAGAAAAAACATAAAACTGGAGGGATGCTTTTTCCTTTCACACTGGAAAGCAGCTTTCTCTTCCACTTCTTCCCTCCAGTATCTTTCTCTCTACCCTACCTCCCACTTTCAAAGCAAACTGTTTCACCACTCAGAAACAGCACCTTCTGCATCTCACATTCATGACTGACATTTCTTTCTCTTACTATCTTCTTATCTTTGTTCATCTTATTTCATTTTTTTTTTTCCTTGCATGGTTAACCCTGATTGTTTGTTTGACTTTATACTGTCTCTCTTCTCTAATATTATAATTTTTTTGATGTGTGTCTTTTTTTTGTATGTTGTTGTTTTTCTCCCCGGGCCTCCGCTGAAAAAGGACATTGTATCCAGTCGGATTTTTCCCGGTTAACAAATGTAAAATAAAATAAATAAATAAAGATTGCTTATTGTCAAATACATCTCTAAATCTAGCTAGCAACTGTGGAAAGGCGAACACGTGCTTGAGTTCTTGAACCTGCTCACATTACAAAGAATCAGACTGGACAGACTCAGAGTGTTCATTATTGTCTGTGTCAGAGTCCTCATCAAATTCTGCAGCCATAGACTGATCTCTAGAGAAGGTAGCCCCATAGTCATTTTGAATAGGAACATACTGAGATTTTGACTGTAAAACACGCTTAGCTTAGGAAACCACATCATCCCTTTACATGGTAATAACCTGGTTGTCTGCAGTGTGATGAAGTTTCGGTTTCTTCTACTGAGAACTACATTACTGGATAAAATATCTGTGGATAGAGTATTATGTCTGGCAATGGAGCTCTTAACGCAAACCTCTTCTGCACCTAAAGAGTTTGGATCTCCCATACCTGAACCAGGCAATGGAACAGCCCCAGAGGATGTGTCTAACCTCCTGAACCAGATGGGGAAAGGGATGTGGTCTGCTGGCCATTTTATGTCAACGACAGATTCACAGACTGTGGGTTGAAGCATATTTATGTTGAGATTTTCTTCTTAGGTCCAACTGCATTTAATGGCAGGGGGGGGGTGTGCAGCCATATCAGGACTCATCCAGGCAGGTGAAAAAAACTCAGCCAGAATAATACACTGATATTATTAAGGACTGATTAAGGACAGTAATAATAAAAATATAAACTATGCCCTAACACAGGAAATAGGGCTAAACTGCATAAAAAATAGGGCTAAACTGCATAAAATATCACAGAAACAGTTTAAAATGTGCTAAACTAGTCTTGTTCTACAACCAGCACTGTGTAGTAAACAACAGCACGCAGAGTCACAGTACCAAGTAAAACTCATTTCTCCAAAAAAAGTGCCAAAAATCAAATATATGCTCTTAAATCAAACAGAAACCTGTTATAACAGCATAAATAAGAACTTACTTAGAGATTTCCCTGTTAGAAATGAAAAAAAGCATCTCCACAGAAAATGTAAATAAAGCAATATCATAAAAAAGAACTTCCAAATGAAGCAGATAAACAACAGAAACAAGAGGCCTAATGTTCAACTGATACCACAGAACTTCAGATTTCCAATGCACTTAAGAAAAACCCCATAACTGCTTAAAAGCAGCATTAAGCTTACAAATAACATGGTAGTAAGTTAAAATTCACACAGGAATTAATAGTTGTAGTATATAGCAAGTATATTAAAATAAAAAAGTTAGCACACACACACACACACACACACACACACATATATATATATATATATATATATGTGTGTGTGTGTGTGTATATATATATATATATATATATATATATATATATATATATATATATATATATATATATATATTTAATAAAACCGAAAAAAAATCAAAAGATTATTATAATAAAGAGAATGGGAAGCTCCTTAAACGATGGTATCAAAGTCTGGATGCTATAATCCACCAATACAGACTGCTGAGAAGATTCAGCTGTGTGATTCCTACAACTGGCACTAAAAGACTGAATAATTAACTTCCTGTAACAGGAGTTAAATACATACAAATATTTCAAGCATGGGCATTAATGCCCTTCTAGCTCGCCAATATACCAAAAAAGAGTTATGTACTTATCATAACTTGGAATCTGTGCTATTCGGTGTCATTATTCATCATGGCTGGTCTTGGATCTGATCCAGCAACTGATGGACAGATCCTTTGCTCAAGCTCCTCCCCTTCCAATAATCCCCTACTAACCTGTAACCCTCAGATCAAGTTTGCTAGATAAAGGAAAAAGCAGCATGGACTGCTAAGGATACTTACTATCTCCAAGAAAAAAAACTCCCTCCAGTTTTACCAGGTTCCCAGAAGGAAGCAGGAAGGAGGGCGGGAATGTGATGAATAATGACACTGGATACCACAGATTCCAAGTTATGGAAAGTACATAACTCTATATCTGATGCTATCCATGCCATTATTCATCATGGATGGATCAGAGTCCCCAAACCCTAGGTGGCCTCAGGGAAGGATATGCCGGAGCACAGAGGAACCAAAGGAAGCCCTGTTCCTAGACACTAAATCCAACTTGTAGTGTGAAACAAAAGTGTGGGGATCAGACCAAGTAGCAGTAGCACAAATCTCATCCAAAGAAAGCTTAGCCAGTAAAGTGGAAGAAGTAGCCACAGACCTAGTACAGTGGGCTTTAACTGGTCTGGATAACTCCATGTGCCTACTGTTATAAATGTAGGAAATACAGCTTGCAATCCATCTGGAAATAGTTACCTTAGTGGCAGCCAGGCCCTTTCTGGCCTGAGAAAAGGCCATGAAAAGCTGGTCTGACTTCTGGAATTCCTCAGTCCTCTCAAGATAAAAGCATATAATCCCCCTTATTAGAATAATTAGGGAAGAAAATTGGTAGTTGAATAGATTTTTTTGAGGTTAGCCTCCGATGCCACCTTCGGAATGAATGAAGGATTTGTCCTAAGGGATACTCTATCCTTATGGAAGACCATAAAAGGGGACTTAATGCTGACAGCCTGCAACTCGGAAACTCTCTTGGCAGAAGGAATAGCCACCAAGAACGCCGTCTTCCAAAACAGGAACTTAAGATCACAAGATGCAGCTGGTTCGAAGGGCTTTTGTGTCAAAGACTGCAATACCAGAGTTAAATCCCATGGTGGGGAGGGATCCTTGATAGAAGGTCTAAGAAGAAAGATTCCTTTGACAAACTCTTTGCATAGTTTAGAAGAAAAGGTGGGACTTTCATTCAAATGGAAATTATAGATGGCCACCACCTAGAGTTCAGTCGTGGAGAAACTAGCACCTTCCTGAATGAGAGAAGCCAAGAACGACAAAATATGTTAGGAATCGGGGCTGAAAAGGGATTTAAATTTCATTGTCTGGCCCAGATAAAAAATCCTTTCCATTTACTGGAATACACCTTCTTAGTAGCAGGCTTCTGAGAAGCTAAGATGATATTTTGAACCAGAGAAGGAAGCGTGGACTGAGAAAGGATTACTGGAACTGGAGTAACCAAGCAGTTAGACGAAGAGTCTGTTGGTTGGGAAAAGGAAGCCCCCAGGGATGGGAAATGAGATCTGGGACGGGATCCAATATCCAGGGAGGATATTTCAGATGAGACTGAACAAGGGAGAACCACACCTGACAAGTCCAAAAGGGAGCATTAAGGATGAGAGGACTCTTTAAGCAGCAGGCTTTCTGTAAGATCTTGGGGATTAGGGGAGTTGGGGAGTAAGCATAGAGGAGTCCTGACAGCCAGTCATAAACCAGTGCATCCCTGGGTGATTCACCCATCAGGGGGATCAGGGCAAAGTAGTTGCTGCATTTGTGATTGACTGGGGAGGCAAAGAGATCATAGCTTGGTTGAGCCCAATGTTCAAATATCTGACGTGCCACTGATGGGTTCGGGGATCACTCGTGAGGACTCAAGATGGATCTGCTGAGTTTGTTGGCCAGTACACTGGAACTGTCGGGAATGTTTGCTGCAAGAAGAAAGCGCCTAAAACACATCGCCCATTCCCACATGCTCATGGCCTCTCTGCACAGGGGATAGGACTGTGTTACCCCTTGGTTGCCGATGTACCAGACTACCACCATGTTGTCCATTTGAATTGCTATAGACCCGAGAGGGAGACACTCCTGAAAGGTGTGCAGTGTTAGAAGGACTGCTCTCATCTTCAGGACGTTTATGTGCAATTTGGTCTCTGTGGAGGACCATGTGCCTTGAACTGTCCTGCCCCGAAAATGTCCCTCCACCCCAACAGGGAGGTGTCTGTAGTCACAGTGGCCTTGGGTGGGGGGAAGACAGAAGGGTCTGCCGAGTGTCAGGTCCTGAGACTGAAGCCACCAAGCAAGATGATTTCTGCACACCTGAGTCATCCTGACAGGCATGGACATGGGATGAACCTGAGCGGACCACTGAGCCACCAAGATTCACTGCAGAACCCGCATATGATACCTGGCGAGGGGCACTAACTGGATGGCAGCCACCACCAAGCCTAACGCTTGTAGAATTAGGTGGGCTGCTGAATGCTCCAGAACCAGAAAGTGATAGACCTGATCCCGAATAAACTGAACTCTGCATAGGGGATGTGCTGAAATCTCCGACACCGACTCCAGTTGAACCCCAATGAACTCTAGGTTCTGGCACAGAATAAGATTGGATTTGGGCAGACTGACCATGATGTAACCAGCTGATCCTGAAAGAGGCTGAGGGTATTATTGATGCCATTGACAGTTGATGCCTTGTAGGGGCCATGAGGAGCCAATCGTCTGGATACGGAAAAACCTGGAAGCCTTGGCAGCCTGAGATAGGCTGTCCCTACTGTCATACATTTAGTAAACACCCGGAGGGCTGTGGTGAGTCTAAAGGGCAGGGCTCTGAACTGGTTGTGACTGGCCCCTAACCAAAAGTGCAGGTGTTTCCTGGAGTGTCTATTGATCTTGATATGATAGTACGCATCCTTGAGATCCACTGAGCACATCCAATCATTCTTGCACAAGAGAGGCAGAAAGGACTGAACAGTGACCATCTGGAGCTTGGACTTCTGAACTGATTTAGTTCGCCAAGGTCCAAAATTGGACAAAGGTCCCCAGTCTTTTTTGGCACCAAAAAGAAGCTAGAGTAAGTTCCGGACCTTCATTGTCCTGTTGGGACTTACTGAATGTCTCTTTTTAGAAGAAGGTCTTGAACCTCGAGCTGGGCCAACTCTGTTGGTGGGGTGGATATCTGGGAGAGATTTTAATAATGGTGGGGACTGAAAAAAGGGGATGATGTAACCCCTGGAAATAATCTTTAACATCTACTGATCTGAGGAGATATTTGTCCAGGCTAGTGGGTGCAGGGAGAATCGTCCTCCAACTGCCTCCAGGGCAGAACAGTCAGGCAGTGCTTCAGGGGCACTGAAAGGGCTTCTCCAAGAAAGGTTCCTGGGAGCCCTGATTCTGTGGACCTCCCCTCTGCCTCTGGGGTGGCACCTACCATTGAATCCTCTGCCCTGGCTTGTGGAAGACGATTCTCGGGAAGCATCCTGGAAGAAGGACTGAGTCCTGCGGAACCAAAGTTTCTTACTCCCTTTCTGAGTCTTAGAAAAGGATTGCTGGGGAGTAGAAAAGTTGATTCCCACTGCGGACAGAGTCTTACCCTCCTGCTCACTGCGGGTCAATGTTTCCTTGATGAAAGGTCCAAACAAGGTTGAACTGTCAAAGGGAGCATTGGTAAAAGACACCTTGAAGGGTTCTGCAAACCTGCAAAGGTGAGGCCAGGCATGCTGTCTGATGGCAATTCCTGTGCCAGCCGTTCCAGAGGTGGCCTCCACCGCATTGGAGGTCAACCTCAATGAGGCATTAGCCAGGGAAATCAGAGTGGACAGCTAAGGACAGACCAGTTTAAGACTCTCCAGAGGCAGCAACTCTATAATGGAAGTGGTGACTTCCAATAACAAATCCCTCTGAAGCCGTTTAAAATGTGCCATGTAGTCGGCTGCTCTCAGTCCCATTGTAGCTGAGGCAAACACGCACTTTCCAAAACGGTCAATTGCCCAAGCCTCTCTATTCGGGGGATGGACCGAGGAGCTCTGCTCCTCTAGCTCCTTTTTAGTAGCAGTGGCCACCATGATGGCATCAATGGGGATGCCCTTACTCCAAAAAGCCTTATCTTTGTGAGGACCGAGGAATATGTCTGCCTTTTGGCTACTAGTTCCATTGCATCCGGCTCCTTTCACGCCCTGCCAGTGATGAGTTCTACAAGCTCGATGGCAGGTGTGGACACCCAGGTAGAAGATAGGCCTGGCCCGAAGGCCTTCAGGAACAAAGATTCCTCCGAAGACGGTATGGGGGAAGACCAATCGCCTCTTTCAACTCTTTGCTTGAGAATTTTGAGGATATCTGCAAGGAAAACTTCCTCAAGCGGAAGCATAGGAGACCCATCTCCCTCCTCAAAATCTGTGTCCTTAGTGAGGGACTCTCTATGAGAGTCAAAGTGCCTCCTCTTACACATCATCTCTTGAGGGGGTTCCTCCACAGTGGGCGCTGGGGTGGACTCGGAAGAGACTAGGACCCCAAGCAGGGTAGTGCCGATCAGAAGGCGCTCGAAGGGGAGGCTGAACCTGGAAGGATGATGAGGTCTCTCTGCCCAAGGTCAAGAGGGGCTGTGGAGGACCTAAAGCTGAAGGAGGCGACTGCCAAACTTGAGAAGGTCCTCTCTACTGCCTGGAAGGCCAACTGGCTGGAAGAGGCTCCTCTCTCCTCTCCCATGGCCGCAGCTGCCCAGTAAGGTAGGAGGGATTCTGAAGCAGCACCAAAGCCTCTAGATGATATCGGCCCTGAGCTGTCCAGTGCCAGTGCCCCTAAAGGAAGGGAGAAATTTAAAAACTCACGGGACTGAGGAGCTGAGTGTTCTGAAGGCAATGGAACAGAATCCGCCAGGGACCTTGATGGTGTGGGAAGGGAGGGATATCAGGCACCGTTGGCCTCCCATAAAGAATGCACAGATCCTGGCATTCCAAACCCTGATGGGTCGGAAGAGGAGAGTGAAGTCCCATGGGTGGAGAAGGACCCCTAGGCAACTGAGATGGGTATGGTAACAAGCCAGCTTGATCTGGGCTTTCAGGAAACTCCTCATTATCCTGTTCATATTTGTGGGTATTAAACTTCTGGAAGACCTGGATGATATGATATTTGGATATGAACTAGTTATGCGGCCCCGTGCCAACAACACTATAAAAACAGTAAGCAAAAAATTAGGTTCCCTCTACAGGATCAAACCTTCTCTGACTTCACTAGCCAGGACCACTATCGCCCGTACCCACTTAATCTCAACCCTACTATACACCTCCCCTATCTACACTAAACTAGGTAAAAGCAATTTGAACAACAATATTGCCAGATTTGCTACTGGGTCAACCTATAGAACCCATCATTGTAACAATCTTAAGCAACTAGATTGGTTAGAGTTGTCAAATCTAATACTTTTGAACCAACTGATAGTTGCCCATAAGATCTTGTATCAACCAGCTAATACACCTATACTCACTAATCTTATCACTCCCTATAATAATCTCAAGACCCTACACTCATCAAACAAACTATTAGTACAAATAGCTAAGACCAATAATGCAGCTGGTGACTCATTGTTCTCCAATACAGTGGGTAAAACCTGGAACACCATCCCTAATCAAATAACCTCCCTATCCTCAGTTACCCTATTTAAAAGCAAACTGAAACCTTACCTTAAATCACATTGGTTATGCCCCTGTGCTAACCCAGACTAACTTCTTACCTTGCCCCTGGACACTAATCTTCCTACCTGTTCAAGCTTGCTTACTTAACTACTAACAATATTATGTGTGTGAATTTAGAGTTTAATAGTGTAATTGAACATACTTTGTATGAATATCCATAGCTGGTGTGTACTATGATTATTTTTATTTTTTCCTGATTAAGATATTATATGCAATGATATGTAATGATTGACAAAACTTTTTATTGTACATCTGTTTTTGTAAATCTTACTCTGTCTGTGGAGCTTTTCTTCCCAGGCCTCCACTGAAAATGGACATATATCCAGCTGGACTAGCCCGGTCAACAAATGTAAAACAAATAAATAAATAAATAAAATATGGAGGAATGTCCCGATTTAGCTGGAGATCTAGACAATGTCCTATGGTCTCTGGAAGGGGACCTACTCTGGCGCATGACATCAGATATCCTAGATCTAGAATGGGAGCTGCCAATGACTATCAGATCCGAGATAACAATTGGATCTGAAGCCATGAGACGATATGATGATATAACTGGTGTGCTAGACAGAGCCGATGACTGGGTTGGATCCAGGGAAGTCTTGTGCCAAGTCAGACCCGAAGGCCTCTGATGGGTTGAGGCTTCAGATCCGAGAGGTTGCTTTGAGGCCCTCAGAGTGGAAGAGCCCGGATCCGAAGGACCTCTTCTTAGAATCCTGGGAGCCCAAAGCTAAAGGACCACCCTCAGCTAACCCTTTCAGAAGCAATTTGTTTCTTTGATCCATGAGAGCCCTCGGATTGAATACAGCACAGATGTCAAACTCAATCTCGAGATAGGGCTTTCTTAAACAATAAACACACTCCTCGTGCAAGTCGGAATGAGGCATCTTCCGACCACACGATGAACATCTTTAAAAGCCAAAGGGCTTATCTGACATACTGCCGAAGGCACACATACCGACTAGGCAGAACACACACACACACACACACACACACACACACACACACACACACACACACACACACACACACCCTACTAAGAGGGAAAAGACTTTAGACTAAATTGCAGAAGGAACAAAATAAAGAGAGAGATTAAACAGTGACTACTTGTTTTCCCTTAAATAACTAGCTATGAGGGAGAAGGCTCATGGGAGAAAGGGCAGGAACCTGACAGACAAAGTAGATTAAAGTATCAGGAGGGGAGGAAACCTAGAACTAATTACACTAAAAACCTTAAGGAGACTAAGGAAAGACTATATAACCCAAAGGGATAAAAAAACCCTAGCACTCTTCATTAGCACTCTTCAAGAAAAATCTTGATGATTGGATGGGAAATAGGAAATTCACCCCAGGGATCAGCTCTGTGGCTCTGCTCGACAGTGGCACAGGAAAATAATTTTCTTGGGTGGCAAAAGCCAGGGTACCTTTTTGGCTGGGCTTGTATAGGCCCCATGGCCGATAGCCTAGTGCCTACCTATGAACCTATGAACCTAAAGAAAAACACTTATCTGTAGATAAAGGCCTGAGCTATTGGAATCACGTCCTTAGCGTTTCCGCAGCAAATGAGATCTGAGGATTACAGGTCAGCAGGGGATTATGGGAAGGGGAGGAGCTTGAGCTCTGGATCTGTCCACCAGTTGCCGGCTCGGATCCAAGGTCAGATCCAAAACCCATCCGTGATGAATAATGACACCGATAGCATCAGATCACTTGCTCCCATAATAACTGTCCAGGCTGTTCTGAAAAATATCTAGACTAGTACTTGCTTTAATGTAATTTGGCAGTCTGTTCCATGCATCAGCTACTCTGTCAGAGAACCAATTAGTACACTTCTCATTCCTATAGAATCTTCTACATAGGCTGTCTGATGATTCTCTAGTACTTTTTGATAACCCCAAACATTCCCAGAGGTAGTTGTCTCTAAATGCCCTATATACCTGAATAAGATCTCCTCTTAGATATCTGTAAGAGACACTGTTCAAGTTCAGATAGTTTAGTCTTTCATAATAACTTAAACTTTCACATCCATGGATGCCCTTGGTATATTTCCGCGGTACTCTTTCCAGTTTACTCATGCTTGTTTTCTTATACGGTTTCCATACTGTTATTCCATACTCAAGTTTGGGTCTAATGTATAAACAATGACTTCTTCACTTTTGATTTCCTAGAGTTTATAAATCTTTTTATACAACCTATAGTTCTGTAACTATCATTAACCAATTGGTTGATATGATTAGAAAAACTCAGAGCTGAATCTACCCATATACCCAGGTCCTTAAATGAGTCTACACTTTCAATCACTGTACGCTGTATTAAATATTCACCTTTCAATTTATGTCTCTCAAATCTCATATACTTAGTTTTTAATGTATTTATCAGCATATTATTCTCCTGTGCCCAAAGGGTCAATTTAGTCAAGTTATTTTTCAGACATGTATTATCTGTTAACACACGTAATCAGTTTACCCAATTTCAGGTTGTCTGCATATAGACTGTAGAACACCTCAGATAAAAAAGTTAGGTCTGAAAGGTACAATCTAAACAAGTACAGGCCTAGGACAGAGTCCTGTGGGACACCCTGACTGTAACCATGGATTTCACCTGTCCAGTTGCTGTATGGTTCTTGCCATGTCTTATTTGTAAGGCTTCCTATGAAGGGAGGGCCAATCTCCTGTCACAGAGAGTCAGAGGAGGGAATTCTAGATAACTGCCAGTGTGGGTTTGTGCAGACACAGAACTCATGCCACTGAGGCAGTGTGCATGATGAACATTATTTATTACCCTGTACTCAAGAATTTATTCAAACACGACAAATACTTTACATCCCATATTTCTATATTCTTGAACTAAATGGAAGGTCAGCCTGCATGACTTCCTGTATTTACCAGCCTCACAGCACTTAGTCTACTAGGGAATGTAGCAACTGCCTGATTCTAACAGAAAATTAACTATGACTTACTACACTGCAGACTATCTGCAAGAGGTGCAAATGTTTAGCTAAGATGGAGGTATCACTCTCACTCAGGAACACAGTTTGTGAGCACCACAAAAATTCAAGGCACTCCTCACAAATACCTGGAATATTACAATGCTGAGTTTGTAAAAAAAAAAAGTCATTGCCTAAGCCTCCATGCTCAAAGAAGACTAGGACTCAGTGGAAATCAAATACCACAATACATACTACCACATTCATAGCTTAGTCACCAGAAAAAAAAAAAACTTCCCAAAAACAAATCAAACACCACAATACATACTACCACATTCATAGCTGAGTCATCAGAAAAAAACTCTTCCCAAAAACAAATCAAACACCACAATAAATACTACCACATCCATAGCCGAGTCCCCAAAGAAGAACTATTTCCAAAAACAAATCAAACAACACAATATATATTACCACATCCATAGCTAAGAGTTACCAAAGAAAAACTCTTCCCAAAACCAAATCAAACACCACAATACATACTAACACATCTGTAGCTAAGAGTCACCAAAGAAAACCTCTTTCCAAAAACAAATCAAACACCACAATACATATTACCACATCCATAGCCAAGAGTCACTAAAGAAAACCTCTTTCCAAAAACAAATCAAACACCACAATACATATTACCACATCCATAGCTGAGAGTCACCAAAGAAAAACTCTTCCCAAAAATAAATCAAACTCTACAACACATACTACCACATCCATAGCTGAGAGTCAGCAGAAAAAAAATCCCAAACCCCCTGCAAATAAAAATGTACTGGTGATCGGTGATTCCATAGTCAGGCAAACAGAGTCTAATCTTACAAGTCTGCATGAAAATAGGTTGATTGCGAGTTGTCTTTCAGGTGCCAAGATTTGTGATGTTGCAAGGGCCTTTAGGACCCCCAAGCATAAAGAGTATAACTACAACATTGTGATGATCCATGGTTGTGTAAGCAACCTGGCATGCAAATCCCTGTGGGATACGCAGAGACATTTCTGAGCTATCTGAATGTCACAAATGCAGCAAAGAATGACCCTAGTATTGAGCAGAATCTGTCCTTCTTCAGAAATGATACAAAAGTACTAAGAAAGGATGACTGATTAATTTCAACAAGTGGCTGAATAAATGGTGTCATATGACAGGAATTCAGTATGCATCAGCTTGAGATGAACTGCTGTAGAGCCCTACTTGCTTAAGCAAGGATGGCTTGCACCTCACATTTCAAGACTATCACATACTGGATAAATTCCTTTCTGCCCTTATAGTGCCTTTTTAGGCAAAGTTCAGCTAATGGATGTCCCAACCTAAAAAAAACAAAGCAAATTAAAAATCAGACCATATCAAGGCAGTGCTGCTCAGTACTAGGAGACTATATAATAAACTGCCTGTCACTGAGGCGCTCCTGCATTTGGAGAACATTCAGATATGTATTATTACTTAAATTTGTTTAAAAGTACAGAAAACAATCCCTCCTTACCAGGGTTTTGCACCTACCATACCTTTAAACCTCATGAGAACTGTAATGTAATATCCATATTTGTTAAAGACCACATTACCTTGAGGCAGATTCCTAGAGACCCACAAACGAAACTTAATGTGATACAAATCCCCCTAAATAAAACCCTTCAAAAAAATAAGATATTTATACCTCAAATATAAGTTATGGCCAGAAATTCCTTGAGTTCATAGACAAGAACTCCATGGACCAAACAAAGAACCCATTAGAGGACAAAATATTCTTAACCTGATCCTTACATATATAACATCTATATGGACTATCCTACTGGTATTATCTCTCCCTGGTTAACACAAACTGGTAATATTCTCCTTCAATATCCTCAAACCATCAGATGTAAATATCACAGTATTCACAGTATTCAAATACTTCAAATGAACTAATGTCCTGCAATTATATGATGAAGTCTCAAAATGTAGGTATGATTCTAAACCCTAAAATACTGACACATCTAGTAGTTATGCAAATCAATTCTACATTCACATAGATAAATGTATCAACCGGACAGTTCCTACCAGAACATAACAAAACAGGAAATTTAAGAGTAAACAAGCCTGATGGTCCACATACATAAATAAATAATATATTAAAAGAAAAAAAACTTCTAGGAATATACAGCAAAACAAAAGACTCACAATTCAAGGTCAACATCAAAACATTATTGAAGCTTCTGAAAAATGCCATCAGGAAAACAAAGGCTTCTCATAAATTTAGACTAGCACTGGAAGCTAAGGATAATTAAAATTCCTTCTTTACTTATCTTAGGAAATTAAGAAATAACAGCCAACATTGCTTCAAACTTATTCAAAATAGCACCACCTATTTGGATTTAGTAGATGTCACAAATATTTTAGCTAAAAAATTCAGTGCAAATTTCACCCGAGACAACTAAATAAAACCAATATAATCCAAAGGATCTCAAATCATCTATCATTACAAGAAAACACTTGCCACAAGTACTTTCAAAACAAAAAAAAAATAATATTCCATGGGACCTAATAACAAATCTGGCTGTCTGCTGAACAGCACTAAACGCAGACTAGTGAATCCACTCTACAGCTATTCAACATGAGTGTAACCACTGCCTTTGTCCTTGAGGTATGGTGCACAGCAGTTGCAATGCCACTTCACAAAACTGACCCTACCATTGACTCTGGAAACTGCAGACCCACTAGCCTTATAAGCCTCAACTGCAAGTTCACAGAATGGGTCATAACTTTCCTGACTCCTAACATTGGGCTTAAAGGCAATTCCAGTCTAATAAATCTGGTAAACTTCTTTGAGAGAGTAACACAGGTAATGTGGAGTACCTCAGGGATCTTTACCAGGTCGGTCCTCTACTATACAGAATTATACTTCTCTGATCTTAAAATGAAAAAAAAAAAACAGGATCTCTGGCAAACCAAGTCTCTGGATGATTGTCTGAGTTCATCCTCAAATCCATTTCTGACATGCAGAATCTACAACTTGAATTTACAAGTTAATAACTGTTGCGCAGAAAACAGGCTAAAACTGAATGTTAAAAAGTATAATCATTTATTGCATTTGGTAAACAATCCATCAACCCAGCTTATAGTATAGACGATTCCACACTTCAACTTGAAAATGATGTGAACCCTTGGAATATGGGTAGATAATACTTGTCTATAAATCTTTCAGTTGCAATGAATAATTATAATTATTCAGAGTGCAGTGTTCTCCATTTAAAAATTATAAAATCTTGAAGAATCACCAAACAGATTTTTAAGCCATTTTTTTTTGTCAAATATCTTTTTTATTACATTTTTCAATGTGTAACAAAAAAAAAAGTTGTCTACTGGGTAACAGAAGTATGAAAGGAAAGTTTTCCGTTGTAAACTGATAATATAAAAATCAAAATAAACAATTTGTATCATTACAGTATAATTTAGTTGTAAACATACAGAAAATATGCCACATTTGAAGGTTTTTTAGTATCTGCAAAGTTCAACAAAATGTGTTTGTTTAAGAAAGTAAGGCTTTGTGTAGAATCAGAACTCATGGAACGGAAGGGCTAGTTGCCCTTTAATGAAGGGTGCTGAATGAACTATCTCGACACAAGCTTTCTCATGGGTGTTGAAATAACTCAGATTTGGTGTAATTTTTTTTATTTTAAAATCAGTCCAATGCCAATTTTAAAATAATAAAAACAAGTCTTTATCATCTGGCATACTATTTCAGTAATTATTTGACTAGTACATTTGGTTATTACAGTACTTAAACTAGCAAAAGATTGGGGTTTGGTATAATGGTTAAGGTGTCTGACTCAAACACAAGGTACATTATTTTATTCTCATTTGTGGGAAGAAAATTGTTTAAAAAAGAGCACCTCCATGACACTGTTCAAGAGGAACCTGGACGAGTGGTTGGGGCACCCTAAATTCTTACCAGGGATAGTGCCCACAACCCTTCTGGACATGGGCAGTCATCACTAAATGCTATACTGGGTATTGACCAGCACTTCTATGGTATTACATTGGGTTGAAACGGCTAGGTTTAAAATGACCTCCGGATCGACAGCCTAGTAATCTCCTAAGATCCTATGAAAATAATTATTCTAAAACTTCACATTAAAATCAAAGAGAAATGTAAATTGGAAATGAATAACAGGGCACAGGTAGCCAACCCTTATCCTATTACTATATACACTAAGCACTTTACTATGCCTTAGTAATTGATCTCAGCATTCTTCCAGTAATTTCAAGACTGTCAAGAGCATAATGTTGTGTATTGTTTGGATATCAATTTCATATATCTTCAAAATGAAAAGAAAAAAATAGTGGCTTTTTGAAAAAAGGCACTATAGTATGGTGTTAGACTATAAAGGAAGGAGATATTCTAAAATGGATCAATTAACATTTTTGCATTCTCTGCTCATGTGTCAGAGGAAGTAATCAATATAGTACAGAAGTGACACTTGTACAACATTTATTGTCCTGCCAGAACAGTAACTCCATGGAAAATGTTAGCTGTATTGAAGCTGTGAGGGGACATTGTTATATGTATTAATTTTAAGACATGCAGTTGCACTGTTACACTGTTGCACTTCACTGGCCCTCTTTAAGAGAAATCTTGATGAGTGGATGGGCAATAGGAAGTTCACCCCGGGGATCACTTCAGTGGCCTTGCCTCACAGGGTCACTGGGAACCAACTTTGGGTGGTATGACACCAGGAAAACTTCTTGGGCTAGGCTTATAGGCTCCAGGGCCATTAGCCTAGTACACAGCTATGAACCTATGAACCAATATTCAGAGAAAATTAATTCCAATGCCCTGCATCAACTAATCCATAGTCCCACCAGGGGCTCCAATATCCTAGACCTGGTCATTACCAACATGGGAAATCAATGCTCCACACCTATGGTCACCCCCTCGTTGGCCAGGTCTGACCATAAGCCAATCACCCTTGACATCCACATCCCTCCCCCACTCCCCAGTAAGGAAACCTCTGTAAAAAACTTCTCCAAAGCCAACTTCATGCTACTCAAGTCAGAAGTGACAAGCTTCATACACCCATGCAGACGGGAACTGAAAGTTTGACTGTTGAATCCAACACTAAGGCACTGTACAAGCACATCCACTCGTGCATGAATCGTGCCATCCCAAATAGAACCAAGACGCTCTCCTCCAAAAAAAGGAAGCAAATCTGGTGGTCCCCTGCCATAAATAAACTTTACAACAAAAGGAAGAAACTGTTGCAGAAAAGAGGAAAATCCCAGGATGCAAAAAACTCCCTTACCAGCCTCAGTAAGAAGCTGAGATCCCTTATAAAATCCTCCAATGCTAGTTATGAAAATAAAATTGCCAAAGTTTCCAAAGACAACCACAAGTCATTCTATGGTTATGACAAGAATCTAAATGGCAATGCTCAGATCTGCTCTGAGCTACAACAGAATGGCATTAAATATACTGATCCCAAGGATATTGCCAATATCCTGGCAGATCAATTCAGTGCCAACTTCACCCCCCACCCCCTAAAGGACCCATTTCAATACCGAAAGATTGCCAAATTCTGGTAATAACAGCCACACAGGTAAAAAACGCACTCTCCAAAGCTAAGAATACAGCATCCATGGGACCAGACGACATCCCGGGCTGTGTACTACATGAACTACAAAATGAACTGGCACCTCACCTAAGTGTCATGTTTAATCATAGCCTCACCTCAGGCTTCGTGCCCACTGACTGGTGCACAGCTACAGTTATGCCACTCCACAAGGGGGGATCCACCTTGAATCCTGGGAACTATCGCCCCATCGGTCTGTCGAGCCTGGTCTGCAAGACCATGGAACGTATTATCATGGAACTTATAAACAAAGACACTGGTAACCTTCAAACACTGGACCCCACCCAGTTTGGGTTCGTAAAGGTCCAATCTTGTCTCCTGAACCTGATTGACTTCGAATCAGTCTCCAGAGCTGTGGACGATGGTAAGGCAGTCCACACAGCCTATCTTGACCTCGCCAAGGTCTTTGATACCATGTCTGGAATCATAGATAAACTTACTAAGCTGGGCATTAATCCCTACGTCACTTGATGGGTTGCCAACTGGCTTACTGACAGAACCCACACTGTAAAAGTAGCCGACTCCAAATCCAGCTCCAGACAAGTGACAAGTGGAGTACCTCAGGGTTCAGTCCTGGGACCGCTCTTGTTTGGCATCTACTTCTCGATGTACAGGCCAACACTAAGGAACTCTGGCTAACAAAGTTTGCAGATGACTGCAAACTGGGAGTCATTATTGAATCCCCAAATGATGTGGATATTCTACAAAAGGGCCTTTACAGAAACAGATGCTTGGTACCAGAGCCATGGGCTCAAGCTCAATGCCAAGAAATGTATAGTTATCCACTTTGGAAAAAAACATGTACCTGTAAATTACCACATAGGTGGCAGTACACTAAACAGCGAAAGTGTGATAAGAGACTTAGGGACACAGGCAGACAGTGGTCTCACCTTCGATAACCACATCGCCACAAAAGTCAGGAAATCCTTCTATGTAGCACACCTCATCACTAAGAGCTTTTCATTCAGAAAAAAGGAGGTCATTGTCCCACTGTACTCATCCCTCATTAGACCCATTATAGAATACAATGCCCCGTTTGGTATGTACCTCTCAAGACATCTGCAACAACTGGAAAGGCCACAGAAATACCTCACTAAAAGAATCACAGGCCTAAAGGAGATGCCCTATGCTGACCGCCTTATAAACCTCCATAGAGTTCATAGATTAGTACTAGACTAACTGGCCTTGTGAGCCATTTTAAGCCTAGTCAATTATCCCTTGTGAGACTCAAACCCTGCACCTTGTGTTTGTAAGGCAAACACCTTAACCATTAGGCCACCCTCCCTAGCTATACTCTGTTGCATATTGTCTACTCCGAGGCGATCTCTGCTTAACATACAAGGCCATGTGAAAGCCAGAGCTGTTGGACATGCTACACTTAAAGAAATCCCAATCCTTCAGAGCCACATGCTCCAGAGATGTAAACCTTGTCATCACAATGAACAAAACATGCTGGAGGGATAGGTTCCTGACCTAGAGACTCCCCAGACTCTGGAACAGACTGCCCATACAAGTCAAGCAGAGCATCACCTTGGCCCTCTTCAAAAGAAACCTTGACGACTGGATGGGAGATAGGAAATTCACCGTGGAGATCACATCAGTCACCCTGCTAGACAGGGGTCCAGGGAAGTAAATATTGTGGGAAGAAATAGCCAGGGAATTGTTATGGCTAGGCTTGTATAGGCCCTAGGGCCGATAGCCTAGTACTAACCTATGAACCTATGAACACTGTTTTCTTACAAGTACACGATTTTTGACTTACTGTAAAAAAAAATGAAATATATATGTGGATAGTGGTAACAGTGCCCAGAGTAAAATCTTGTCCTACTCCTTTTCTTTTATGCATGTATATACATGTATTATGAATTTATTTATTACATTTATGGCACTCAGGGAAGGGGGGACAGCTGTACAGGCAAATTTAAATGCATTACTGTGTTCATTACTAATTCAATGTTTGGTAATCATAATTGCAGGTGATCACCACAAGTGGTTTGTTGGGGGCAATGAGTGTGTCTAACAACAGCAAGTTGAAGTACATTCCTGTCAGCATTTCATTTTTCATTTTCTTCTCAAAGAAACATCAAAAGTATAAGGAAAGGTGTTACCAATTTTTGGGGAGCAGACTATGTATGAAATCAAAGGGCAGTTGCAAGATCACTGCTACAAGTTTCTTGATATTGGCTGTTTGTAGGAGGTAGTATATGTCTTACAGCAGTGTGTTCATTATATTTATGTGAATGTCTTACAATGTGTTCATTATATTTATGTGACTTCTCCACAGTCAAAGATGTGTACCTTCCAGAAAAGGCATATTCCACTGAGACAGTCTATGTGGAAATAGAGCTGAAGCTAGCAGCCCTTGTATTTTGAGAAATGCAATTAAGATGCTTAACAATTTCACAGCCTCCCTATTGCTGATGTCTTTAGACTGAGTTCACTAAAAACATTCAGATATTTACTTTTTCTCACAGTGGTATATAAGTAACATATAAAGCCATAAATGTATTTTGCTTTTATAACATACAAGTCATAGCCACTATTTACTTTTTTTGAAAGTCATGCTTTCTAACATTTGAAATGCTATTACAAAAAAAGAAAAAAAAACATTACCAGGAATTGTGACTTAGTACTAAGAAATTCATTGTGCAGCTGCTTTGGTACTTTTGCACTTAAAAGCACAACTTAACTACTCTTTATAACTGAATATGTAGGCTTATTGCCCAAAAAATTACTATAAAAATGAAAAACTGTTTCAGAGATTTCAGAACTATAACCAACACCAACTGGCCTACATGGCCATTAGAATGAGCAAGCTGACAAGCTATGTTACACTCAGTTTTCATTGTGTACTATACAATTTCTGTTCAAGCTAGCAAAATTAGCTAATTTCCAGAATTTATTTTTGTTGTGTTATCATTACATAAGAAGTAATAAAATAATTTCTGTTTCAGTAAACAAGGCAACTTTTCTATTACAGTGATATGTATATTCTATATAAGGACAACGACAGTGTGCTGTCATGTAAATCAGAAATGAGATGCAATGTAATCCTTAGGGGTAGGATTGAATTATTGAATATGCTGTTTACCAGGGTACCTTATTAACATTTTCTGAAAATTTTATACTAAACTGCATTAAGGGAACTGGCATACAACCGGTTGTACCCAGACAGCAAATCCGGACTATTAGGGGGTTTGATGTCAAAATCTCAAACTATACCCAGTTACCATTTGCGGGCTTCTTGACCTCTTCTTACAAGCAAAGGCAAGCTAATGTTCAACAGGTATATGCCCTCAAGTCCTCATTAGATCAGACCAAATGTATATATTTCCACAGATTATTTTTTCAGTTGTAGAATGCTGGGGCCACACTATACTATGCTTTCATGCAGCTAAACTGCTAAAAACAATTTCAGTGTTGACCTGCATTGTAATTCATAAGGGTAGAACAGCAGTCTTAAGTGTGATTTGTAACCATCAATCTTGTTGTTAGAACCTTCAAATTTCATAATGCAATCACAAAGGGGGATTACTTTGGTTCACATGCCTGTACTGAATGATCTAAAAATGTTTCATTATACTCCATTATTATAGTAGATGATGTGCTGAACTTTGGCTCAGTGTTTTGAGTACATTAATGCCTAGGATACATCATTACTTCAGACATAAAAAACAAATATTTTGCCAAAAAAAAAATATTTTTTTCTATTAGCCGCATGCCATGGATTTAATTCCCTAGACTGCAGAAACAAAATTGGTATTGCCAAATTCAGAGCAGTGCTACAATGAAATTCCTAAAGGTAGAATAACAATCTTGAGTACCATGTGTAGCTGAAAATGAAATGACTGCAAGCTGAAAGTTTCATCAATGAATCTGAAAGGCCTTCTCTATATGCAGCATATTCACTGTCTCCAAGCTATTCACTGCCCGGACATTATGCATTACTCTGTTTCCACTGACAGTGCTGTTCAGAACATTTGCTTAATATTCAGAGTACAATAACAGCCTACAGTATTTCTTTACTGAGGTTGCATTGCAACAGAAGTAATCACTGTGTATTTTCTATAAAAATACATTTTACACAGTCACATGCTGTTTCAAGGCATGGTTAAATTCGGTGTATGGTTGCACCGAAATCCCTAAGAATAGAAAAGCAATCTTAGGTACTTTGTATAGTTAAACATACAGTGTTTACTGCCTGAAAATTTTGAAATGAGATCCAGAAGGAGACTAATCAGTGATCTTTTCTACACTGACAGCATATCAGTAGTTCCAGAGATATTCACCGGCACAGTCTGACATTTTGCATCAACATATTTCTGTTTTGGATGTGGTGCTGAACTTCTCAGTACAGTAGTGACTACAATACTTATTTACTGAGTTGTCTCTGCATTACATGTAAAAATTCTGTGTATTTTGCCAGATTGTTTTAATTTACCAAATAATATAGGTAACAGGCCAGATTCATTAACACATAAACTAAGTGTACACCATTCTGAGTGAATATATATCACAAACATAACTCACATCTTCTTCTTCCTAATTTTAGATTTCTTACTGATTTTCTTGCAGCCTTAAACATCGAGGGGGATTCACGAAAAGTCCCACAAAGTGTAGACTACATATACACTTAATGTAATCTTTCTGAGTGACTACACAAGCAATGTGGTAGGGATGTTCCTGAATACAGAACATGTATGCTTAGTGTAGCCATGAGTGAATATGACCTAATATGTCACAGAGGGCATCAAAGTGATGTGGCTGCATTTATTACAGTGCTGACCTGAAACCTCTAAGGGTAGAATAGCAATTTTATGTGCTTTTTGTAATTGACTATGCTGTAGGTACTGTGCAACAGTTTCATCAAGAAATCTAAAAGGACTGAGACGTGGCGTTTTATATAAAGGCACCATATCAGTCATTTTAGTGGTGCTCACTGACCTAGTCTGATATTTTGCATAACAGTCTCTTTCCATTATGAATACTGCAGTGGACCTCTGCTCATTATGCTGAGTAAAACACTGGTCTAGAATACTTTGTTACTGAGTTGTCACTGCATCAGAAGTAAGCCTCCTGTTTATTTTAACCAGAAAATATATCTTAAGTGAATAGTCCTGCTCAACATAGGCCCACAAATTGCCAATGATAAGCTTCATGCCTGGTTTCCATAACATTAAGGATATTTTTCATTTACTGTATACATCATACAGCAAATTATTCTAGGGCCTCTCTGCCATGCTTGCCCTGGAGCTCAATGAGTCCTTTCCAGGAAGATCTGATCTTCCACAAAGTTGGACCATTTGGCTAGCAGGGTCCGAACAAAAGGCAAACAATTTCTACCCTGAGATTATTCAGGAATTCCACAGAGCATGAGATTTTATCTCCATGCCTGTCTTCAAACTTTGTCAGCCGATGCTTCACATAGTCTTGAAGTGCTGTGGTAGCCTTAACCCATGCTTTCAACTCCACATTGTCATCTATGAGGTACTGTAAGGCACTCAAGTGTATATTTAGAGTGGTTTCCACTTCAGAAAGCCTGAGGTTATTACTTTTTCTGTACTGGTTGAATGTCTGTTTCAGCCTGCAAAGTTCTTCCAAGGTCATGGCAAGAGTACCCTTCTTAGTTACGGCTCTTTTCCATGTGCTTCTTGCCGATCCAGCTATCAGTGAATCAGGCATATTCTTCCCATTTGAAAAATTGGATGTAGTTTTTTGTTTGTTTGTTCGTTTGTTTCTTGGGGACATAAATCCAATTCTCTTGTAAGAGATCCAAACCACACATCCCTGTTTACACAAAAGAGGAGCCTAAACTACACCAACTATATTGATACACAAGCAAACTGTGGAGGAGATGGGGATTACTGACACTTAGAAAAGCACCGTACCAGAAGTCACCCTTTCACCCTGCATTGCAATAGGTACACCCCTAGTGCATGGCAAAAACAAATGTCCTGAGTTTGACTTGGCAGAGGTTTGATGGTAGGAAGCATATAAAAAAGGTCTGTCAGCCAAAAAAATGTCAAATAAGCCTATCTGCTGTGAATCAAATGGTAAAAAAGCACTCAAATAGCTATGTAAGTAGGAATAAAGGACCATATATTTTAAGCAACCTGAAATATTCTATCAAAATTTTCAGAATATGTTAGGACCGCAGATGAATCACAGTTTAACAGTCATTTCAGTTATAGAAATATACAACATATTTATGTTCCTGTCATATACTTCACTGCATATGAGTTGATATTTGAATAGTGGGACATTTATAAACCTACTGAAAAAAAACCTTTCCTATTCAGAAGAAAACTGTAAGCTTTTACTTCTAATGTAAACTCAATGCCAAGAAATGTATAATAGCATCCTTTGGGAAGCTGGCTACCCCTGTAAACTACCTCATTGATAACACACCTCTAAAAGCAGACTCAGTAGTCGGGAATATGGGGATGCATGTAGACAGTAACCTGGCCTTTAACCATTCTATGGTAGTACGAAATTCATTCAATGTTGCACAACTTTCTAAGCAATGGTATGGTATCTAGATACAAGGAAATCATTGTTCCACTGTATTCATCCCTCATCAGACCAATCAATGCGTGCAATACCCCATTTGGTATGTACAGGCACATACAGCAACTGGAATGCTCACAGAGCTTCATCAGAAAAGGTATAAGGTACAAACAAAATGTCTTACGCAGATCACCTCAAAGCCCTATCCCTTTACTTGGTCTCCTGCAGACTGTTTAGGGGCAATCTATTCCTGGTATACAAGCCATCACAAGATGCCACTCTGACAGACCTTCTGATATCTGTAAACTAAAAAGCATCAGAATTACCACATATAGGATAGTGACTTAAAAGTCTTGCTTGCAACATAAATAGAACATTTTGGAGGGACGGGTATGTCTCTCAAGAGACTACCCTTTCTCAGGAACAGGCTTTACATATACGTGAAGCAGAGTTCTTCCCTAACCAAATTCAAGTGTAACATGGACCAGTGGATAGGGAATCAGAAATTCAACCATGGTTTGTCACCTAAGTCCCTAACAGACAGAGGCTGCCCATAAATGCTTGAGCTCACAAGCCCTAGCCAACATATAACCCTTAAAATAATCTTATGGTTTCTAAACTTGTCAGATACTTTTGAGAAGCATGGCTGGGTTTAAAAAGGCCCATGTGGTTGTTAGCCTGGAATGTGCCTATGAACCTATGATGCAGACTCATTAAATGGTAAACAGTGATAAAGCCCTGACTGCGGTCCAGATGCCTGAGGATTTGCTAGCAGTCCAGCTGCTGGACGAGATGATGATGCTAGGTGGAAGTGAGGTGCATGTCAGCTCATCTATCTAGAGATAGGGAGATGATCCAGCCAACTGCAGTGCTGTCAGCCATTGGAAAAACAGGTGCACAGCATGCAATGTATGAGCTTGGAAAATGCACTTTGCTGTGCTAAGTCACTTCTGTTTGGTAGCCTTCATGGGTTGTGGGTGGGAATGCTCATCTTCACAGTGGAAAGCATAGCATCCTCTCACATCTATACACATTCATGTCTGCTACCAGGTAAAAGTTTAGACCAAAAAAAAAAAAAATATATATATATATATATATATATATATATATATATATATATATATATATATATATATATATATATATATATATTCTTCTACTTCTTTCAGCTTTTCCCAGTTAGGGGTCGCCACAGCGGATCACCTTGTCTGCTCATGATTGGCAGTGGAGTTTTACGGTCTCGAGTTGCCAGCCCAGCGCCCAACCTTCCACAGAAGGCACACACACACACACACACACACACACACACACTCACACCTAGGGCCAATTTAAAATGTCCAATCAACCTACAGCATGTCTTTGGGATGTGGGAGAAAACCGGAGCACCCAGAGGAAACCCACGCAACCACAGGGAGGACATGCAGACTCCGCACAGAAGGCACCCCAGCCAAGGATCGAATCGGAGAACCTCTTGCTGTGAGGCAGCAATGCTAACCGCTGCACCACCGTGGCTGCCCATGTATGTATGTATGTATGTATATATATATATATATATATATATATATATATATATATATATATATATGTATGTATGTGTGTGCATATATATATATATATATATATATATATATATATATATATATATATATATATATATATATATATATATATATATATATATATATATATATATATATATATATATATATATCCTTCCTCAAGGCTGCTTGGAGCATGGTCATGTCATGACCACCTCTGTCTACATTGCATGGGAACAAATGAGCATCACAATGGCAAAAATCATCATGGTGAGCAGGCAGAGAAACAAAAAAGGTAGACAAAGAAGATATATTTGGGACATGAATTTCATTTCCCACACTGGGCAGGCTTCATATATTCAGTCACAATAGAAAATGAATAAAATGCAGCATACCAAACTTTAGGGTACCAAGTAAAGTTTCATCCTAGCACAATGCAATTGTTTGCAAACAGGACACATGACATAAGATTTCCTCAACTTCTCTCAGAAACTCACACTATCACATAATTCCTATCTGCCTTTAGACGTTTACTACTTTTCCCCCTCCAGCAAAATTCCAGCTCATACGTACCACATTCTAGATCTACCTCAGCTTCACTACAACTTTCTGTATCACTATATCAGTTAACAAATATACTCACTACTCACATTTTCCTCACCTCCTTCCTGTTTTCTACTTACATTTCCCCCACCTCCTCTCTCATAGTTCTCCTGCAAATAAATGTACAACTGTAAATTGAAATTTTAAACCTGATTGTGTACTCCACATGTTAATATGTAATGGGTCTAGATTTTGCTAACTGCCGATCTTCTCTAGTATAACTGCCTTTCAGTTATTGTATGTATATAGTATAATTTTAATTTTTACAATTTTTCTCTATTGTATGAAACTGCCTATTTTGTATTTGGAGCTTTTCTCCCCAGGCCGCTGGTGAAAAAGACAGCCCAGTCAGACTACTCTAGTCAACCAAGGCAATAAATAAATAAATAGATTGATAGATAGATAAATACATAGATAGATAAATCTCTTTAACCACTTTCTTTTCTCCATTTTTTATTTATTCCTTTTCCCCTTTTCCTCTTCTCATTATTTTGTATGTACATAAATATGCCAGTAACAGCAGTCTTAACACATTGTGGTCCAAGGCAAAATATCACTCTTATTTGTTATTATTTATTTTATTCATATTTGTTTACAGTGCTAACTCAACTGGATAATGCCCCTTTTAAGAAAAGGCCCGATGAGAAAAGCTCCATTAAAATAAGTGTTTCACAGTGCAAATGAATCATGATACAAAAGGTGTGGTTTTAGTTAAGTACATCTAGAGATTAGCTAACTTTGTTAATGAGATTTTTCTAAAATTACTTAATAGATTCATAGATTGTCACAAAGATAATGACCCAGGGGGCCTTTCTAAGCCTAGCCAAGGTTTCCCAAAAGAATAATGATGTCTTGTAACCAAATACGCCATTGAGGACCAGGCATTTATAAGCAACATCTGTCCATAAGGGACATGGGTACCAGACCCGGTATAAATCTCCTATCCCTCATCCACTAGTATAGGTTGTGCTTAAATTGGCTAACAGAAAAACTCAGCTTCACATGAATGGGAAGGCTGTTCCAAAGGACAGGCAGTCTCTGGGACACATATCTGTCTCTCCAGCATGTTCTGTTTAAGTCACAGACAAAACTCAGGTCCCTAGACCTTGTATTTCTGGTACTGTTTAACTTACGAATATGCAGGAGATTCGTAAGTGTGGGGTTTGTGGATGCCTTGTAAACCAAGCATAGATCACCCCCCAGCAATCAACAGGAGACTGAGTAGAGGGAAAGGGTTTTAAAGCACTCTGCAAAAGGCATGTTTTTACATCTTGTATTCTTTTTGTAAGGAAACTCTGAGATCACTCTAGTTGCTGAATATGCTTGCTCAGGTACATAACAAAGGGAGCATTGTACACTGTGATTGGTCTGATAAGGGCAGAGTAGAGTTGGATAATGACCTCTTTGGACCTAGATGCCACACCCTTATTTATAACTTGCACAACATAAAATGATTTCATCACGACTGTGGCTACATAGCAGTCAAACTTAAGGCTACTACCTACATGCGTACCCAGATCCCTGACCACTAGGTTGACTCTTAGGGGCGTATTATCAGCATGGTAATTAGCAGGGATCGTTGACTTCCCAAAGCATATAATTATTTATTTCTCAACATTGAGCTTAAGATCATGGCCTTTACACAATTTGTTAGTCAGAGACAGGCCTTCTTGAAGAATGTTAGTGTCTGCAGAGAAGTCGATGATAACTCCCAGCTTGCAATCATCTACAAACATAGTCAGGCCTAAGCCTTCAGCATTTACTTCCATTTTGGAGAAATACATGCCAAAAAGGAGCTGGCCCAGTACAGAGCCCTGGGGGACTCCACTAGTGGCTGACATCTTGGTGGAGGTGGCCTCACCTATTTTGACCTTCTCATATATTCTGATTCTACTAATTTTACCTACTGTACTATCCAAGTTAATCTGTATTACTGTCAATGTCTTCTCTAGGATTAAAGTGAAACTGCTCCATAGAGATCAGGGCTCTACCTTGGTCAACAAATTAAATATAAAAAAGGAAAATAAATTAAGTCCAGATGTCAATTCCCCTTTGGAACGTCTTACAAAAACATTCACTGAATGACAACAGCATATCCATCCATCCACAACCTCCTTTTCCCATAGCACAACAACATATCTGGACACAAAAATATACCTACGAATGCAATTCTACCCTTACAGAATTTTAATGCAGCTCAATGCTGAATTTAATGTCAGTACATTCACCTCCCCCAACTCAAAGAGTTGGGATGATGTCAAGTCTGGAGTCACAAAAATGCTGCTTTATGTGTGGAAATATACAAGATATTTACTTTTGATATAATGATGATTCAGTGTTGATACATTCTGAACATATGCAACATTCTCTACACTGACAAAAAGGCATACACTCACCCCTAATGGAAGCTGAGTGCAATGCAGCATGCCAGACTATTATACAGAAATACTTGTGAAACCCTACATTTGGTACCTCTGTATAAAAGGTTATATCTCAGGCTCCATTATAGAGCTCTTAAGAAAACTCTTGGAATGAATACAAGATACTGAAATACAGTATACATATACATTTGACATTCCACCCTTAGGAACTTCAGTGCAAATCAGTGCTGACTCTGACATCAGCACAGTGATGCCAAGTTTACAGTCAGTAAAGTGTTATTTTGTATAGTGAAATATATCAGATTTTTACATCTGATGTAATGGCAACTCACCAAAAATATAATCTGGGCATATGCTGCATTCCTCACTCTGAACAGAAGTCATATACCCATTCATAATGGAAACCAGATATAACAAAGTAATAGAGATAATGATAGAGAAATTCTATGAAATCTTACATTTGGCACATAAGTAAAAAGGCTGTACATCAGTACCCTTTGTGACTTCCTACAAAACATTCAGGAAATTACAACAGAATAATCATGTACAAAATGTACGTAAGCCTGCTATTCTACTCTTAGATGATTCAGTGGAGGTCAATGATGAATATGACAGCAGCATATAGTCCCTCCCAGATCACTGAGGTTTAGGGGTTCCAAGCATACAGTCACAGAAAATATTGCTTTAACTTGTGAAATATGTGAGTTTTTTTAGTTCTGGAGGAATGACAACTCAGTAAATACCTTGCATATGCCTGTCTTGCATTCATCACAGCAATGTGAAGCCAGATGCTCATCTCAATGAAAACATAATATAATAAAGCATATCTATCATTCTATGATAGTGAAATGCCTGTAAAACTCACATTTGGTAGTTTCTATAAAGGGCCAGGCCAGTCCTCCTTGAAATACATTAACTCAAGAATGAAATTCAACTGAAGTCAGCATTCCACCATTAGGAATTTTAGTGTAGTTCAGTGACAAATCTGATAGCAGTTAAAACATGAGCTGGGTTTTTGTTGTGCTTCTAAATGCAAAGACGACAATTTCAGCTATTTTGCACATATACCATATACTGTACTAGTAGACAGTGTCCCTTCAAACACAGTAAAACTCCTTTGACAGTAAAGCAGTTACATGAAATGTCCAAGCATAAAAGTTGCAGTGAATATGTATTTTAAACACAAATCTTTCTTTCCCACTGCACGTGTGAAGTGCGAACCAGTATACATATACACATTCACACGCACACACACACACACACACACACACACACACACACACACACACACACACACACACACACACACACACACACACACACACACACACACATATTCAAACTGCATTTGACAAGCTAGATCTGTAAATGATTAATTGTGATCAAATGAAAAGAGGACAGTAACTTTCATACATAACCTGCCTCTCCCTTCAGTAAGAGTCATTCTATGTGTGCATCTCTAATGTTCAATTATGTTGAAAGCAAAAACAAAAAAAGCCAGAATAAAATACATAATCTTGCTGCTCTCAGAAGAATACACTACACCAAGTCTAATTAACAATTTTAACACTGGCATTTGTTTTCACACAAAACATTTCTCTCACATGAATGATGTTTGATTGTAATGAAAGTGAAAGAAGCAATGCTTACAGTAATATCTTTCAACTAGCTGTTCTCAAACACATAAACACTGCAACTGGCAAGCCATAACAATGATAATTTAAGTGATTATGTATTTGCACTTTTCTTTGACAAACAGCCTACACCCCTCCCCCAAAAAAAGACACTTTCTGTGTATACTTATGGTGTCTGTTTGTGAAGAAAATGAAGGAAATAATAGCCAGAGGAATGTGTTTCAACTTGTTGTTCTCAAACAAATATGATGCCTCTAATGATCAATACGAACAGTGATCATGTAAATGCCCTTTCATTTTTACACACAGCTTGTCACACATGGAAAGCCACTTTCTGATACATGATTCTGCTGAAAGTAAAAGACATATTTGTCACAGTAATGAATATTTCAGAGAGATACTCTCAAACATATCCATGGCTAACCACAGCAATCCAAATTAACAATCATGGCTAACTTCAGCAATCCAAATTGACAATCATTTAACAATGACCATGCCACTGTCATTTTCTTTCACACACAGCTTGCTACCCTACAAATACATATATGTTTTAAGTACACTTCTGATGCCTGATATACTGAAAGTAAAAGAACTAATGACCAAAATACTGTACTTCAACTTGCTGCTCTCATAGCCATGTAATGATTCACCCCACAAGCCATATCAGTGGTTAGCAATGGTCAAAAAATTTACAATTGTTTTCACACAGTATGCCCCTCTATCTCTCATCCTCAGAATTACTATGTTCTGACTGATTCTCATTTGTTCAACTATGAAACTGACAGTAAGGTCCCACAACTTACCGTGATCATGTAGCAACCACCTTTTTTTCACATTCAGTCTGCTTCACCACGTCCCACGTCTGTCTACCCTTAAGATTTGTGAATACAATGAAAATGAAAGAAAAATGGCCAAAGTAATTTATTTTAACTTGCTACCCCTCCCTCTCTGGCACTATATAATAGTGATCACATAATGTCTTTTTGCTTTGACACAGTGTATTAATAACACCCATACCAAACTTTTTGGCTCAGAATCAGATGCCTGTGGTCTTCAAAGGGTAAAAATAATGGCCACATTATTGCACTTCATACTGGTATTCTGGGACAAAGACCCCCCACTTAGAGTGTTGAAATAAAAAAGAAAGAATGTGTCACTGCTGTAGGTTGTGTGTACTATTGCCATTGCCGTGTAGTGAGCAGTGTGTACTGTTACCACTGCACACAGATACATTAGGTGTAATGTTAGTATTTAGTGTTAGAAACATACCTCAAGATATGAAGTCACGGACTGACCGCAAACAGAGATAAAATAAACAAAAAAAACAGCTCAATGCATGTGATGCCACAATAAAGGCAAATTGAAATACCTCAAGATATCCCTAAACCCTTAGGATCAAAACATCTATTTCCAATAATATCACTAGTCAAAAGACTAGAAATAGTTTTGAAAGCACTGAAACTGGTCACTCTGAGCAACTGATATCATGAATTTACCTAACAAAGTAACAGGATGTGGTCTGGCAGCCATGGCTTGTTGCTATGTGAGAAGGATGGATATGATAAACTATGAGAATAAATAGTATGACGCCGCACTTCTAGGTGGAATTTGTATTGATTTTAATGGGAAGTGTAGGCAAACTTAATTTTCACATTTTTTTCCTAAATATCTCAACAACCAAGTAACACAGACAGAACTCCTTAGCCTTATATGAAAGCTCTCAGCTAGATGAATAAAATGATGCGGACAGCATGCATGTAACTTGAGTGGTTGCTGAGATATTGTACATTTATTTATTTTTATTTATTTTATTTTACATTTGTTTAGCGGAAAAGTCTGACTGGGATAAGACCCGTTTTCAGCGGAGGACCTGGGAGAAAAGATCCACATATAGAAATTAAACAAAACTTATACAAGAAATTATACAAAAAATATACAAGATATACAGTACACCATAAATTACATTCTATGCTATTATAGCTGACATTTGCATTATACAATCATCTGATATAATTCCTTATTGCAGTGTAGACATTATAGTTCATCAGTAAAGCTGAGGAAGGGTTAGTAGGGGGAAACTGGATAGAAAAAGATGAGGTTAGAGATTATCTAGTCATGAGAGAGGGCACAGATTATGAGGTGGTCAGGGAAGAAGGAAAAAGTATGACCAGAGCTATTAAAACTAGTTAGCCTGGAGCAGTACGGGAGCAAAGCCAGGTGTCATTAAGATAATTTTCAAAATCTTTTTGAATTGGTTGGTATTTGTGTTGGTTCTGATGCTATGAGGTAGTGAATTCCACCTTGTTGCTACATGATGAGAAAATAGGGAGTCACCTGCAGTATTACTTGATTTGGACACTTGTAGTAGAGATTTACTTGTTGAGTGAAGACTTCTATTTCTAGTACGAGGATGGAGAATATTTAGAAGGGCAGGATTTTTTTCAGGTTGATATACTAGTTTGTGTGCTAAGGTTAATTGGTTATAGGATAGAAGTTGTGGGAATTCTCCCCAGGAGAGTTTTTTAAGGAATGACAGTGGTAGGTATGATGTGGGCAGTCAGTTGCAAATTTAGTTATTTTATGGGTTTCCTCCAGGTGCTCCGGTTTCCTCCCACATCCCAAAGACATGCTGTAGGTGGATTGGACACTGTAAATTGGACCTAGGCATGAGTGTGTGCGTGTGTGTGCCTTCTGTGGAAGGTTGGACGCCTGGCTGGCAACTCAACACCGTAAAACTCCACTGCCAATCATGAGCAGACAGGTGATCTGCTGTGGCGACCCCTAACCGGGAAAAGCCAAAAGAAGAAGAAGAAGAAGAATTGTAGCATGTTTCAAGTCTAATTTAATCTGTCTTTTTAATGTTGGTGAGAACTGGGGAAGCATACAGAAGATGGGTTCTAGCAATGGCAACCCTAAAGGTGTTAGTTAGATACTTTTTATTTCTGTAAAGAGTACTCATTTTTTGTGTACTTTTTTAATTGTTTGTGCTATATGTAGGTCAAATCGTAGGTTGTTATCTATTATTAATCCTAGCAGTTTTGTTTGTGAATTGGCATTAATTTTAGTATTATTCCTAGCTGTGATGCAGAAGGTGCTGGGGGGGGGGATCTAGTGTGTTGGAAGATCATGAGTTTTGTTTTATTGGGGTTTAGTATGAGCTGATGTTTAGAGAGCCATAGCTCAGTATCTGAGAATGATTTTTGGGTTATATCAGCTCTGTGAAATTTCTGCCTTTGTGTAAGGGGATAATGTGTGAGATTTTCCATATTGCTGGGACATGTTGTTCTGCTATAGACCTGTTAATAAGGATCGACACTGGATAAAACATGGCTTCAGCTTTAGTTTTAAATATTCGACTGGTAACTTCACAGCTGCTATTGAAGAGGGTTTGAGTTTTTTGAGTAGTTTCTTAATGGTAGCTGTGGGATCAGGCTGAATGTAGGAGTCCTATACTGTGCTTTCCTACTAGTACGTTTTGACTATTTGTTTATATTGTAATACATACAGAGCTTGATTTCAAGACAACAGGGCAATGCAAAGTACCCCCCCCCCAATACAGTGATATAGCAGCTGTCTTGGGAGGAGGTATGTAAAAAAAGACATGATTGTTAAGGACACTGTGCAGCCCTACATCATACAGATATCAGACTTCAGACAGTACAGCCCTGCATTGTTTTGCATGTAAGTAGAAAGTACTTGCTAGTTCAGCTCCATGGATCCAAGAAATACAATCCAGAATGTGGCCCAAATAACCTGGGTCTGACAAGCAATCTGGGTGCTGTATGTACCAATGAAGGATAGCCTGTCTCACCCATTCAGCAGAAAAGGAGGCAGTTGAGACTACTATAATACTGACTCTTAGTTGTGATAAGAGTTTATGAACAATCATGCACAGCTGGAAAGTAAGGCTGCACAGCAATGAGGCAGCTCTCAACATGAATGTAGAACCATGGCTATGTAACAGAGGGTATAGCAGGCCCCACTTCAGTGAGACCTCATGTGTCAGCCTCCATAAGGACCAAAAGCTAAAATTCCTGAACTGACGCAGATAAGTGAGTTCTTGCCCTTAGAAATGAATGATGTGTGTGTGTGCGTGTTACACACACACACACACACACACACACACACACACACACACACACACACACACACACACGCAGTGGTCCCTATTCTGCCTGAAATGTCTGACTACAACTAGTGCTGCAGTGTTAAACTTTCCAGTTACATAATCAATGTACAGTGCTGCAACTGTCCACAGTTGTCTACTAATATGCATGACTTAAAGAGAGTAAGGGAGGTCACACACAATGAATGTGTATGGTGCTGAGATGTGTACCTGCCTTAGTGGAGTCTTAGTCTTTACCACTGTTCAGGTTATTCTATCAGATTATGAGGGGCTTACCAGTGTGCCAACTGCAAAGAACAGGCTGGGTTTCCATATACGGCAAACCAGATTTCTCTGGCATGCTCTTCCGGCTGACATTTCAGCCTGTGCCTGCCTCTTCAACTCCCATGGGAATTTAAGAATAACTACTTGTAAATATAGCACAGCCGCTTGCAATCAACTTCCTTAATATAACTTGAATGCTGGACATCTTTGGAATTTCTTCCTTTCCGGTTAGTACTGCAACCTTGGAGCAGCAATTTGCCATACAAATAAACAGTTTTGGAATAAAGACCATAATTTGTTGTGTTCAGCACTCTTATTTACCTTCTTGTTCTTTTTTTTTTGTATTTCTATCTAGTTTCAATGCCACTGACCTCCAGCTTTTATCTAGCACCCCTTTAACAATAATTTCCTTCAATGTAGCAACGCTAATACCCTGATATCACCCAGTAGCTGGTGAGCTATCATATGACAGCCAAGACACTGGTGGGTTGAGTATCTTTCCACCAATGCAGACTGTGCTCTGTAATGCAGTGAATCACCTTATGGTGATAAATACCTGTTACATTACGTTTTTCAGCTGCTGTATGCCCTGCCACTGATCTCAATCAAGCATCAGGCTAACAGCAACAAGCCCTTGTCTTCCACCCTGATGCAGGACATTCGGTCCCACCTCCAACCTGCAACAGCAGCAGTAGCACTATGCACATACACCCCTCATCTGCAGCAGCAGTAGGTCAGTTTCCACATTCTTGATTCATTATGCAGTGCTTTTGGCCAATATACAGCCTGAAAGGGTCCATTATGGTGTGATGTACCTCACTCATTTCACAAACAGTAACAAACAAACTGACTCAGTTCTTTATCATGGTTGACAAAATATATAAACAAAAATGTAAGTCTTAAAATATACCATAAGGCATCCAGTATTCCCAAAGTCTGTTGCATTAGGGTTATAGTTAAAATGACAAATGCTTTTAGTAATTACTGTTGGCTGGCAATACGTCACAATGATCAAATTAATGAGCACTGAAAAAGTCATATCCTAATTATAGTTATGTGTTTATTTGGACTTCTTATTGCATACAACCACCAGCTTTTCTATGCCAAGCAAGCATTTTTGTACTATGGTGCAACAAGGGGGCCCATGAGGAAACAAGAACTGATGTCTCATAAATATATTCTAACAGCTACTGGTAATTATAAAGGACTACAACAAAGAGCAATACAATTCAGCATAAAGTATTTTGAGATAAAGTCTGATGTAGCAGTTTTAAAAAAGGAAAAAGCAGTTAGGAAGAGAAGCACAATTTAATGCTCAAGAAGTGCATCCCATACCAGCATCAGCTCTACTGGAAAGGTACACAGGAAACAAAAAACTTACTTTTCAGATGTTCCCTGAAGCAGAGGTTCAATGGTTTGTTCTGACAGTACATTATGCAAACAAATACTCAGCATTACACCAAGCATCTTTTTGCTTTATTAAGCCCATTAATAACTTACTTCTGTATTTGTTGCAGAATGGCTTACCGCTGATGTGAGCCTTACACTCCACTTGTTTTTGGTATGACATAGAGCAAGTCACTAAATCACTCAAACTGCATTTGAATCACCCAGACAGTGGAACTCAAGCGTGGTGTACCTCACTCATTTCACAAAAAATAAACAAACAAATTAATTAATTAATTAAATTAATTAATTATTTTATTTCACATTTGTTAACCAGGTTAGTCCAACTGAGTTTGCAAATAAACCCATTTTCAGTGGAGACCCGAAAGGAAAAGCCCCAGCAAACATAAGTAAAAATAAAGTGACAATATACAAATATTAAATAACAATCACAATACAAAAATAATTGTAAAAAAAAGAAAAGGTTATTAACTATTTGCATTGCATTGATAGTAAGCATTAATATTAATTAATTAATTAATTAATTAATTAATTAATTAATTAATTAATTAACAAAACATAGTTAAAAACCTGAAGTGCAAACAAAGTGGTTCAAGAACTACATGCAGTACAAGCTTCTTTTCAAATGTTTTTTTTTTTCCTTGAGCATTTAATGTTAGCATTCTGAAATTAAATTCAGAATGCTGAGTACTACTAACCAGAGCTAGCCCCCCATAATGCTCATGCATGCAATTAACCTCTATTCAGTCACTTCTTAAGATGTTTTTACATATTATGACACATTGCTGTCAAATACAACATTCTTCATTACCTAAATAAGCATTACAAAAGTTAAAATAAGTCTAGAAAATCTAAAATGGAGTATTATGCTTGGGGAAAACTACAGCAGAAAAGAAAATTATATATTACAGTATGACATCCACTTTGGGATATTTGCATCAGTATGCAAAAAACACATTAATGAAATTAATTTCACAGGTAATAATCTTACCAATTCATGAAAAGCAGTATTAAATTTGATGGCTAATTATGACAATTTGTAAGAACCAGTGTCTCTAACCCCTGCTGTGTACAATGTGATGCTCTTAGTAAAATAACCCAGAGGATGTTGATGCTAAAACAGATATCAACATATTCCTGTTTTAACACACAAGAATATACAACCTGAATTTGAACTGCAATTATTTTTTAAAGCAGTATTTGATAACCACAGCCTGACAAACACAAGATAAACCCACAGAATATAAAAAACGTTCCCTTATTCATACTGATGATCAGGCCAACCTTTAATATACTTAATGTCCATAATATTACATAAAAAAGACAGAAGGAAAGAGTAACACATAAGCTGCACTATGTTCTCTGATAGAATTGCAACTGATAAATTGCTTCTACAACACAGCAACACACATCAAAATTATACATACTACAAAAAAAAAAAAAAAAAAAAAAAAATGAAGGTTACCTTTGCCCTCTTTGGTTTTGGCTTTCCTGATTGGTGCTGGCTGACTTAAGTGCTGAGCGGTAAGGGAAATGGGTGGAGTGACAGTTACTAGTTCCACAGCAGCAGCAACAGCTGCTGCAGCAGCAGCAGCAGAGCTCCCCTTCAATGGGTTATTGGCACTGAACTCCCTCCACTTCGCACCAAGCACAGTCATCATCTTAGACATGGGAATTTTGGGATTCTTCTTGGCAATCAAAGGTCTGGACAGAGAAGACAGTAAAGGATTAGACAGGAAATAAAAGCCAAAAAAAAAACAAAAAAACACAGTGATCTCACCCTGTAAAATATGTTCCTTTAGTATAATAAATGAATAAATGCAAATCTACAGACATCGTTAGTTAAAATGGATCTGTTCATTCTGAAGTTATAATCCTGTAGCAGTGACTTCAAATTTATCTTTGTGTGATAGATATTATGAACAGCGATTTATAGATTTATGAGTTCTACCTTCTAAGCACAAAGACAGAGTACCAAATAACAGTCTGGAGATAAAAGGTACAGTTTTGTAAGGTACTCACCAGAAAGTACAAGTCTTTTAAGTTAACCTAGCATAACAGTGAGTAGCCATGACTATATGTGGCATATGCTGATAAAGATATCGACTATCCAGCCACTCTACAACATCTTGTGATCCTTCCTCTCACACAGTATGTCCACCCTTAACAAACAATTATGTGCTGGTATTATAAGAGGGATATATGGGCATGAAAAAATAAAGTTATGTACTCACCATACTGTTCCATTTGAGTAGTTATATTTCATTTGTCTTCAACCTGTGGGTTACGGATCCGTATTAGATCTGACACGGTCGCATATCCAGCATCTGATCTGAGCTCCGAGCTCCTCCCCTTCCCCATAATGCCCCCTGTCTCCTACCTCCCTTCAGATCGAGTTTGCTGCCCCATGTATAATGCATACCCGACCAAACAAGACCTTACCACTACTGGCAACCGGAAAATCCTGTGCCAAGGCAAAACCCAGAACATCCCTGAGGTATCCTTATCTGTATATAGCCAGCACAAAGTCACAAGGTAGGGGGAAGAAGGCGAGGGGGGATGGTTGAAGACAAATGAAGTACAACTACTCAGATGAAACTTTATGGTGAGTACATAACTTATTTCTTTATCTGAAGTAGTTGACTTCATTTGGTCTTAAACCTGTGGGACAGAGTCCCCAGCTATAACACCTGTGTGGCCCTCATGGAAGGATATTCTGGAGCATGGCAGAGCCAAAGGATGCCCTTTTCCTGGATACGATGTCCAATTTATAATGTGAAATGAAGGTATGAGATGAGGACCAAGTAGCTGCAGAACAGATATCATCCAGTGACACCCTGGACCAAAAGGCCGCTGAAGTAGCCATAGATCTGGTAGAATGCGCTTTTACCTGACCCGGAGGTGAAATTTCCTTGATAGAATACGCTCGAATAATGCATTGGGAAATCCAACGAGCAATCGTCACCTTAGAAATTGGTTTCCCTAAGAAGAGTTTTGAGTAAGAAATGAACTTATCAGATTTACAAAAAGCTTTTGTCCTGTGCAAGTAGAATCTTAATTGCCTGTGCATGTCCAGCAGATGTAATTTATATTTGCCCGTATTCTGAAAATTAGGGAAAAAAAACTGAAAGATTGATAGTCTGATTGATATTGGCTTCTGATGCTTCTTTGGGAAGAAAGGACAGGTTAGTACACAAAGACATCCTATTCTCATGAAAAATCGCATAAAAAACTTTGATGGATAGTGCTTGAAGTTCTGACACTGTCCTGGCAAAAGTAATGGTGACCACAATGGCAATCTTCCAAGATCGAAACTGCAAATCTACCAAAGCTGCAGATTCGAAAGGAGGGGAGACTAAAGCCTGAAGCACTAATGTAAGGTTCCATGGAGGCGTAGCATCCTTTAATCTGGGGGTCTCAGAAGAAAGGCACCTTTAAGGAAGGTCTTACAAAGTTTAGAAGAGGCTAATGAAGTCATGTTTTCCCCCACATGAAAATTGGAAATTGCAGCCAGATGGATTTTGACAGTAGAGGAACTGGCACCTTGCTGAAAAATCCCCGCCAAAAACTTTAATACTGAGAACACAGGAGCAGTAAAGGGATTCGATGCCCGCTGTGAGGCCCATACAAAAAAAGTTTCCATTTGCTACGGTATACCTTTCTGGTGGAAGACGTGTGAGCCACCACCAATATGGTTTTAACAGGAGATGATAAACTAGGAATCCTAATAATCATGGGAACTGGAGCAGCCAAGCAGTGAGTTTCAAACTGTCCAGGTCTGGGTGAAGAATCCCCGAGGGATGAGAAATAAGATTTGGAACCAGATCCAATGTCCATGGTGGAACTACTAGATGAGATCATAGAGAGGGAAACCAGACTTTGCGAGGCCAGAATGGGGCAATGCGGTTCACAGTGCTCCCCAGCCTGTGAGCTTTCTGAAGAAACTTTGAGATGAGGGGTAGTGGAGGATAAGCATAAAGAAGACAGGGAGGCCAAGCATGAATCAGGGGGGTTCAGAGTGAAGAACTCGCCTCATTTCGCAATGGAAGGAGATGCAAATAGATCGCAGCAAGGACGACCCCACTTTAGAAAGATCTGTTCCGACACTGAAGGATTTAGAGACCACTCATAAGGCACCAGAATAGATCTGCTGAGCCTGTCCGTTAGAATGCTGGACCATCCCGGGATGTGCATTGCCACCAGAAAGCAGCCAGTGGAGATTGCCATTTCCCAACAAAGGGAGTAAGATCTGGTTCCTCCTTGCTTGTTGACGTACCAGACCACCGATATGTTGTCTGTCTGAATCGCAATCGTCCCTAGAGGAAGATGGGCATGAAGGGTCTGCAACATAAGAAGAACCTCCCTCATCTCCAGGTCGTTGATATGCAAACTGGTCTCGGATGAGGACCACGTGCCTTGGACTGTCCTTCCCAAGCAATGCCCATCCCACCCTAGCTGGGAGGCATCCATGGTCCCCTGTTTTTGGGAAAGGACAGAGAAAGGGATGTCCCCTGACTAGGTCTGGAGAATGAATCCACCACCAAAGAGAGTCCCTGCATACTCGGGAGATTCGGACCAGATGGGACAATGGTAGAGTTAACAGAGACCATTGAATTGCAAGACTCCACTGGAGAATAAGCATGTGAAGGCGTGCTGAGGAAAATAGGTTGATCGTGACTGCCACAGACCCCAACGCCCTCAGTACTGTTTCTGTTGTCAGAACTTGGGCTTGAAGGATGTACAAAAGTGTAACTTCAGACTGTGTACCCTGTCTGGGGTGAGGAAAACTTTCATTTGGATAGTGTCCAACCGAGCCCCAGTGAAGTCTGGGATCTGAACAGGGGCCAGTGACGACTTGTTGAGATTGATAGTGATGCCCTGTCTTTTTGCTACTAAAAGGAAATACTCCCTGGCTTGGCAAAGTAGATGCTTGGAAAGGGCAGCGAAGAGCCAATCGTCCAGGTAAGGTAAGATCTGAATGCCCTGAAGTCTCATGTGAGCCGCTACTACTGCCATCACCTTGGTGAACACCCTGGGGGCTGTGGTGAGACCAAAGGGAAGGGCTCTGAACTGATAATGATTGTCTCCCAGCCGGAAGCAGAGAAACTTCTCAGAGCACCTCTTGATATGATAGTATGCATCCTGGAGGTTGATCGAGCACATCCAATCATAGGCCTGCAGGTAGGGCAGGATAGATTGAAGTGTGACCATCCAAAATTTTGCCTTGGCTACTGACAGGTTCAAGGTGGATAGATCCAGAATGGGTCTTAGGTCCCAGACTTCTTTGGCAGTAAAAAGAACCTGGAATAAATGCCTGATCTGGGTTTGGCCTAGGGGTATGGGTTGGATGACTCGTTTTCTTGGCAGCTTATCTATCTCCAGAGCTGATTCCTCCCTTTGCGTGGGTGGAATGTCTGGGAGGTGATTTGGTGGGAGATGTGGTTTGGTGAATGGGATGAAATATCCTCTGGATATAATTTGCAATACCCAACGATCTGTTGTTATGGACTCCCATGCCGCTGTGTGTATTGATAGGTGACCCCTGACTGCCTCCAGAGATGAGCAGAAGGTCAGCCATTCAGGGCTGCTGTGTGGGTCTATCTGAGAATGGTTCTTGAGACCTGAAGCTTCTCGGACCCTACCACCTCTAGGACGGTGTCTATCATAAGCCCCTCTGCCTCTGGGGGAAGATGATTCCTGAGTGTCCTGAGAAAACGCCTGAGACTTCCGGAACCACATCTTCTTCATGCCTTGCTGATTCCTAGAAAAAGATCTTTGAGGAGGAGAGAAGTGGATCCCGATGGCAGACAATGTCTTCCTGTTCTTCTCAGTCTGGACCAAGGTCTCTCAAACTGACTTCCCAAACAGGGAAGAACCGTCATATGGGGCATTTGCAAACAATGCCTTAAAGGGTTCAAAGAATTGGCAAACCTGGAGCCAGGTGTGGCGCCTGATGGCAACACCAGTACTGGCACCCCTGACAGCTCCCTCCGTGGCATGGGAGAGAAGATGCATGGACATACTACCTACTGCCTTAAGAGTGGCCACACGAGCAGAAAACATCTTCTTGCCCTTCGCCGACAATGACCCAGGGGTTGACGCAGTGATTTCCTTGACTAAGTCTCACTGCGGCTGAATTATGTGTGCCATGTAGTTCAGCGCTCTTATGGAAAAAGTCACTGAAACATACACCCGCTTCCCAAAATGGTCCATCGCCCTTGACTCTCAGTCAGGAGGATGGACCATAGAGCTCTCCTGTGCAAGCTCTTTATTCATGGTGGCTGCCACAAGCATAGCATCCATTGGGGACCCCTTATTCCACCAAATCCTGTCTGCAGGGAGGCTGAGGACTTTATCAGGGCACTTAGGGATAGGCTCCACAGTGTCCAATTTCTTCCACGCCTGAGATGTTATTAGGGCCACTAAAGGATCCGCGGGAGGGGACACCCAGGAAGTAGATAGGCCTGTGCCGAATGCGTCGCGAACACTGACTCATCTGAGGTCAGTTTCTGGGCAGACCACCCCCCCTCTGGCATGGAGTCCCATGATGTCTCCAAAGGAGACATCCTTGAGGGGTGATCGGGACTAACCATCCCCTTCTTCCAAATCAGTGTCTTCGGTGAGGGACTCCAGTGGGGAAGTGCCTCCTTTTACACGTCCGTTTGCAAGGAACCTCATCAGTGGGACTCTCTGTGGAGGACTCGCCAACGTCCTGCCGCTCCCTTAGGGGAGCTTCCTGAGACAAAATGGACACAGGCTGTCCCTGAGAGGATAAGATGGTTGGGACCATACCCAAAGCAGAGGGAGTTGGGACGGAGTCCGTGAATGAGATGGTCAAGAGTCTCAATGGCACCGAGAGAACTCTCTCCAACACATCAAAGGCTGAAGGAGAATAGACATCCTGAGAAGTACCAGCAGGAGTCGTTCCCCTCTGACCCGACAGGGGAGTCAGAGCCAAGACTCCAGGAGCCGAGATGCTGAAGGGAATACTGTGCTCTGACACACTTGGAGCCGAAAGCAACCCCTCCAATGTGACCCCGAGACTATGGCTCCGACAGCTCTGATCCAACACGGTCAGATCCGACATGCTGAAGGCAATGGCCGGCGTCAAGGTACAAGGTATCATCGGCGCCGACCCTTTGACCCCGAGGGTCCTCGGAGCCAGGGGCTACAAAACCGCAGTTCAGATCAGAGAAGGATTAATCAGCATGAAAAAAGGCTGTGAGCTCCCACCTCCAGAGGGAGAAGGGGCAGGCAAGACCCTCATCTGAATCTGGGTGCAAATAAACCTCAGCATCATCTTATCCATCACTGCTTCACTGAGGCTCCGGGTGGAGCAGGAGGACGAAGCCACACACACTGGTCTGAAATGCCGGTGAGGGGAAGCCCTGACAGGTGAACGGATCCAGGATTCCTCTGGCTCTGGGGAGAACCTAGGTGAATGCAGCCGGGAAGATCCAGGCCTGGTTTCTGGGCTAACTTTAGGTGGTGGGCCAGCCAGGGTAGAGCGGTTGGGGGACTGCTTAATCAGCCTGTCTTTCCTAGATTTCTCCCCTTCCCCGGACCTCTTGGCAGGAGTTTCAAATCCAGAGGCAGGGGAAGAGGAAGAAGTAGCAGCTGCTGCTCCTGATGAGGGGGACATACGGGCTACCATCCCCAAGGAGGGAAGTAGTCCCTTCAGGATAAGTTTGTCCCTCCTGTCCTTCAGGACTCTGGCATTAAGCCCAACACAGATAAGACAGGATGTTTGCAGGTAAGCTGCCCCCAGGCACACAACGCACGGAGTGTGGCCATCGGCTGGGGAGAGCTTATGGCCACCCTCTGTACACTTTCTAAAACCTGATTTAGGGGCTTTAGCCATGCCCTAAACAGATCCAGACACACACTTACTCACACTAAGAAGAGAGACAGAAAAGGAAACAGGGAATTTTTTTTTTTTATCCGATAACTGTGCGGGAAGGATAGAAAGATAGAAAAGTTAGAAAAGAAGTTGAGAAAGATAGTAGAATTTAAAAAAAAAATCACTCACAAAACCCAGTGATTAGCCTAGAACTTGGACCACAAGCTTGCTTTTCTAGCGGCAAACAAGATCTGAAGGGAGATAGGAGACTGGGGGCATTATGGGTAAGGGGAGGAGCTTGGAGCTCAGATCAGATGCTGGATATGTGGCCGTGTCAGATCCGATATGTATCCATAACCCACAGGTTGAAGACCAAATGAAGTCAACTACTTCAGATTCAGAGTATTCTTGGCCAAAAGGTAGGCTAAAGCCTGAAGCTCCAATGAAATTATGTCAGTCAACTAATGTAAAAAAATGTCATGTCAGAATAGTAATGCTAACATGGGAATACCCCTTATTGGCCAGGAAAAGAGAAGGAAAAAAAGGAGGATGATGAAAGTGTGTTAATATGACAAAAGTGATCTATTTGAACATCTATTGTCATGGTAAGTTAACTTGCAAAGCTGTAGTACGTTCTTCATTAGATCACATTTGCAGACAGCATACATATATACAGAATGACTTTCTAAGCTCAGGTAGAAAGTATGGATACAGATGGGCCAGAATCTAGAAGTTCCTGGGGAACACTTTCAGTAGACAGTACAAGCTAGACTCACTTTCCAGAGCCAGAGTGTGCATTGAGGGCCAAGTAGCGGCCTCTAGAATACATCTAAAGTCCACCTCTTTCCAAAAAGCATCAGAGGTAGCTTCACTTTCTGAAAGGGAAATGATGTGAGCAGCAAAACTAAATAGTTTGCAATGGCCATCTGAAAATAATTAATTTAAATCCTGGCTGTCCTTTTTTCTTGACAGCAAAGGAAAGAAAGCGTTGGTTACACTTCATAAAACTTTTAGTCCTGTCCAGGTAAAAAACTTAAGTGTCTGTGAAGTCTGAAGTATGAAGTTTTCTTTCTCTTCTGTCTTTGGATTTAGGAAAGAATAAATTCAGCAAGAACCTTGGCACAAAGGAAGGACTAGTTATGTGGCTCACCATGTCATTATGAAAGATCAAAAAAAGGTTGCATAAACATCAAGGCCTGTAATTCAGATAACGGTGTAGCTGAAGTTATAGCAATAAGCAAAACAAGTCTTCAGTGTAACAAATTTTAAAGAACTGGCTGCAGGTTCAAAAAGGGAGACAGAGAACTTATCCAACACAAAAGTAAGATCCCAAGGAGGTGTCATATGTTTCCTTTGTGGTCTAATGTATAAACTCCACTTTCAAAAACTGGTAAACATGAGAAAGAAAGGGGACTCTAAAGGCAGGCCATCAGAAATTGTTGAAAAGTGTACTTTGGCAGAAATGTACACAAAATCTATCAGTTCAGGCAGGTTATTTATTTAATTTATTTATTTATTTATGTATTTATTTATTGACATATGATTACCAGGAAAGTCTGACTGGGTAGGAGCCCATTTTTAGTGAAGGCACAGGGAGAAAAGCTCCAAAGTATTACATAACATTTTAATAATAATTTTACAGTCTTTAAAAATAATACAAACAATAAATACAGTTTAAATAATTATACCAAATTAGACATAATATGAAAACATTAGGATAGTTTCAAGTTATATGACAATGATTTAATAGTTACAGAAACTTCAGCCAGTTTATAGAGAAATTAAAGGTAAGTTAGCATAATACAAACATGAATTACCATACGAAGTGAGAGAAAAGCAGGCTTATGGTATTTTTAGAGAGAAAGCCAGGGAGAAAAACTGACACGTTAGGAGGTAAGAGAAGAAGGACAGCTCAAGCAAAGTTGAAGAAAACCAATGGTCTGGTCTTCAAACCCTTCAGAGCTTTCTTGCAAACTGTAAAAGGAAGGCTGGAGCCTTAAATGAGGTCAGTGCTGTGTAATTAAACTTCAGTCCTCACCCTGGCATCAAAAATTATACAAAACTAAGGGAGATGGAGGAAGGGAGGTGGGAACAACTACCACAGAAGTGATCATTCCAGCATCTACTGCTATGGTACCTTTAATTACACTATGTTCTATGTTTATCACTTGATCACTATTGCACTAGCCTTAGCCATATGGGTAGACTATAGCTTATAATGACTAAGAGGAAGAAGGAAAAAGGTTAAGGAGCCCCTGGAGAATGATCTTAGCAAAGCCTGCTCTAGAATTGGTGTGACACCTGTGCAGTGGCCCAGTAATCAAGGAGCCTCAATCCTCACCACTAGCACCAGTGTGGGGTGTCCACATTGGGAGGATAACAAGTACACACATAGTAAAGTACAATTTCCTTTAAGAGCACACAGAGATCACAGTCAGTCTGGGGCTGGTTTCTCCTTTTCTCTCCAGATCCCCAATAAGCCTCCCCACTGGCACAGCTATAGGGTTCAGATCTCAGCCGTGCAGTCAAGCCAAAACCTCCAGTACCCTCTCCGTCCAACCAGTGCTTTGTGTCTCTGCCCAAGCAGCTGACACACACACACTTTGAGATTTCATTTATATACAAACACACATACACTCCTGGGGAAGGCTGGCACAGGTTCAGTAACTATGCCCCCTTCTGCCAAGGCTATAAGGTAGTAATCACTGCTACCAACTGCTCTTACCAGCTACTCCAAAGGCCCTTATCAAAGGGTGTCCAGTTCTAATGTGCAATGTTATTATTATCCAATTAGTAAGTGTGACGAACAGCAAGGCTGTTGAAGTGGCTTTGTATAGTATCACCAAATACATGCAAGTACTGTAAGAGCTTAAATTATCTCTACACAAAACATCCACAGTTGAAAGGTTTACAATTATGTAATAATAAATAATAAAAACATAAGACAATACTTATTAACGCAACACAGTGACATTAGAGAGTTCAGAAATCGCAGGAAATACTTTAAAACAACAATGTAGAACAGTCTGACATAAATATAGAAAACAGCTAGACTAATCTTGCTATTTCTATCTATCTCTAAGAGAAATACTAAGATCTAAGATCCTGCTTACAGAGCAAAGCAAGTGCTGGTGAGTTGTTGTCAGCTTCAGAACAAAATACAAAATGCAATCTCGTTCTCTCTAAGATGGTCTTAAATTGATAATACACATACTGATGAGTCACTTCAGATTACATCATTCTTGTCACCTCTACTTAAGTTCCCAGTCTTACAGAACTTAAAATTTAACATTTCTTTGTGATCTTTCAGCTCCCAGGAAGCCACAGCAATAAAAGATACTTTACATGTGAAACCTAGTAATTATCTCTGTCTTAGGACAATAAAAAGAATTTCTAGCTGCAGACATCCTATCTCCTAGCTTGAGATCACACACTGTCATAAAATCCTTTACTTATCAGCTTTCGTCCAGCAGGTTGCACTGCGGTTACATTTTTGAAACTCAGAACATAACACAGTTTTCTTACATTTGTCAAACAAGCCTGTGGATCATATTAATATTTACAAGGACATAGAATTATTTACAAAATTCTATCTAGCTAGGCTGGCAGCCTTCACGCCCGGAAAAGGAAACTAGTTTGTAGTGCTTTATAAAGGTATGTATAGGACCAAGTTGCTGCTTCTAGAATACTTCTAGAATCTACTCCTTTCCAAAAATACACCAATGAAGCCAAGGATCTAGTGCAGTGTGACTTGACCATGCTTGGAATTGACTTGTTGTGGTAGGTATAAAAAAGGATTTAGTAAGTGATAACCATTTGGAGACAGTCTGCGTTTACACAGGTTGTCTTTTTTTCTTACCCTCATAAGAAATTAATAACTGATCAGGGTTTCTGAGGGCTTTAGTTCTGTGAAGATAATTTCTGAGTTGTCTGTGGGCCTCCAGAGAATGAAGAATCTTTTCTCTCTCATTTTTAAGTTCTAGAAAGAAGACTGGGAAGATAGGGAGATGGATAGCTTGGCTAAAAGTAAACTCGGATACCATGTCCTCAGGAAAAAAGGTGCCTAAAATGTATTAAAACTCTATCATCCAGACAGTTGATTGAATATTCTTCATGTTGAGTTGTTTCAAACAACCCCTGTTCTGTGTGACTAGGTCCAGCCAGTGAGGAAGCTTGTGGTAATTGCTCTTGGCTATTTCCAAAAGAAGGGAGAACGACCACTGCCTGAGCCAGAAGGGAGTTACCACAATGATCTTTGGAGAGCCCTTTGAGTTTTCAGAATGACCCTGGATATCAATGGAAATGGTGAAAAGGCATACAGAAACATTCCTGTCCGAGGAAAAGAAAATACATCTTTTCCAGGTCTGTTTTCACAGAATCATGGAGCAGAATTTTGCAACTGTTTGTTGTGGCTAGAGGCAAAGAGATCTACCTTTGGTGTTTCCCACCTCTGGATCAAATGCTGTAAGATCCCCTGATTCCATTTTCATTTGTAAGAGTCGCCTCTGGTCCTGCTCAGCTTGGCTGCCACAATATTTTGCACTGACGGGATGTAAGATGCACGTACAGTGAGACTGTGCTGAATTGCTATATCCCAGTCTACAATACACATAAAGAAAAAGATCTGGATCCTCCATTTGCTTATGTACCATATCACTGTGGAATTGTCTGTAACCACTTGTAACATACCAGAGAATCACAGATGATTAAGAAAGTTGACAGCATTTAAGTCTGCCAACATCTCTTTTATGATTATGCATTTTCAACTGTCCTTTATGTAACAAAGATTCCACACTTTTACTACCATAGACACCACACCCCAAGCAAAGTCTGGGGTGTCCATAGTTACAGACTGCACTGGAGCTGGAAGAGAAAATGGGAGACCTAGATTCAGATAAAACTGGCGTGTCCACCAAAACAGTTCCTTTTTACAGATTCCAAAATTGGACTCTGAAATGTCAGGGGATATTGATGTTGTGACTATACAGATTTTTGGTACCACTTAATATTTCACACGTGGAGTCTTGCTAAAGTAATCATGAAACTCGTAGATGTCATGAATCTTAGAATCCTGAGAAATTCCCTTGCTGAAGTCTTGGACTGAGTGGAAAAACTCACAAAGAAATCTACATATAGCACTACTTTTTCCTTTGGAAGACAACATTTTTTGAACTGAGATATACAGGCGACAACCCTAGGAAAACAACCCTGTGAGGAGTCAAACAAGGCTTTAGAATGTTCTTTTGGAACCCCAATCTGTGAAAGATTCCTGACACTATGATAAAGACTCTACAAAGATAAGTAAGTCATCTAAATAAAAAAAAAATGTGAATACCTTGCGGTCTTCAATATGCTATTATTGGGGCTAGATACTTTGTGAACAACCTTGAAGCAGTGGATAACCCAAAAGGTATTGCAAAGAACTGGTAATTTAATCCAGACACAGAAAACCTTAATACAAATTTGAAATCTGAGGCTATATGAATATGATGATGAGCGTCCTTTAAATTAAGAATTTCTAAGAAACTAAAGGTGGGTGGAATTCATGGTAACATGTTGTGGAGGAATAACATTTTGAACTTTGAGACTTTCACAAACTGATTTAGAAAGAAAATATCTAAAACTGGTCTCCAAAAGGCTTTCTTCTTTGGTACGGGAAATTTTCTTGAATAAAATCTTTCCTTATCACAGAAAGTAGAACAGCTTCTATTACCCCATAAGTCAGTAGATGTTGAATGATAAAAGAACAAAAAAGAAGTTTGACATGGTGGATGAAAGGAATCCACTGAAAAGGAGGAACAGACTCCCACTGACATCTGTATCCTAATGTATCAGTGTCAGAACCCATTTGTTTGAGATTATGCGCTGCCAAAGAGAGAAGTGGACAGACATATTTTGGGGGATATTTAAAAGTTTGCCAGGGTGGAGTAGGGTGGGGGGTTACCGTCTGTAAACAGTTATTCAGACCAGCTTGCCGGTCCTTGTTTCTGGGGTGGGCTCCATTTTTTCCTTTTTGAACCACCTTGCGTTTTTTTAATGTATGCTTGCCAAACACTTGCTGGGTCTGCTTATTTTCCTTTTTAAAAAAGGGTGCTGATACAGTTATAAAACCTTTAACAAACTTGGAGAAGGAAGGATGAAATATCTGAGTGCCCCCCCCCCCCCCGAATCAGTTTTCCTCTCTCATCATACATTTTAGGATGTCAGCAGCAGATGTTCCAAAAACAACCTTTCGAAGGAAAGGAGAATTCAAAATTTCAGCTTTAACATCCTCAGGTAAATTTTGAGCACCTAACCATGCAAACCTTCTCATTACAGTTCCAGCAGCAAATGCCCAGAAGAGGCATCAGTTGATTCATAAGCACATTTTAAAGAGTGTTCAGTGATTTGAGGCATAGAAGCAATAAGGGAATTCATGGAAAATTTTTCTTCAAAAGAGAGAAGAGTAACTGTAAATGTAACGTTTCTCATATTTTCAAAAGACACAAGCAAAAATGTTAACATGTGAGCTTGACAATTAAAAATTGTAAAAACAAGTATGGCAGAGGAATACACTTTTTTCCCAAATCCATCAAAAGCTTTCCCATCCTTATTAGAAGGGGAGGGATTAGCATTAACCAAATGTTTAACAGCAGTGGCATTTGCCAAAAAAGCACTGCAAAGTCAGTTCTGGGATTAGAAAATAAAAATGTGTATGACTGAAGTACTTTACACAATATATTTGCTTTCTTAGAGACAGCAAGTTGGCTGTCAGGCAAGGTACAGCCTGTAATATATAATCCTCCAATGCCATAAGTACAGGAGGCACAGAAATGGGTTCAGGAAATTCTAGATGCAATAAATCATAATATTTTTTCAAAAATACGGGAATATCATTATGTTTCCACTGAAACAACTGGTTCATTCAATATGGTTTCAAAAAAGAAAAAAATCTTTTAAGGGACTATCAGAAGAAACACTCTCCTCAGAATCTGAACCAGGTATCTGATGAGAAAAAAAGGAAGTTGTTCTCTCAAGCTAATTTCCCTGTTTAATATACTGAGAATCTTCAGAATTTTTTTTTTCTCTTACCAGTAAAACCACAATGACAGGAGTCAAGAGCTTGAACTAAGCCCTGAGCTAAGAACAAGAAAATCATTCCTGCCTAAGTAACTGAGAAAGGAAAAGGTAAATGTTTAACTTTCTCCTTCCATTTAAGCAAACTGATTCCCATCAGACACATCACCCTGGGGAGAGGCAACCCAGTTTGGTTAGGTAGAGAAGCATTCACTGCTCCTTCCATACAAACTGACAAGAATGGTTCTAACGTGACCACCAAGGGCAATCCAACAGTTACTGAGGATATGTCCAACTCCCAATTGATAGTAACTGAAGGGACTACAGCATAGGGAATCAAGATAGAAGATGAAAGGTCTGAGGAACAAGAAATGACCACAGCAGTGTCTCTCATCTTCAGATGAGGCAAATGTGTAACATGCTGAAGGGGCAAAGGTTGTTTGGAAGGGTTTTTTTCTTTTGTGGCTGCAGGAAGGAAAAACTGAAGAACTAGCAGGTTTTTCCACAGTGAAACCAAGTTACAACCATAACAGTCAAAAAAGAGATAAGTAACAAAAATAAGTGTTTTCCACCAAAACAGTACAGTGAAAGGCACAAGATACACATCCCAATACCCTAACAAGATACACATTCCAATCCACAAAAACTAATTTTACAGATGTTTTCAGCAGAAAAAAACACATGTAAATTATAGTTTAATAACTGTTTTTACACAAAAATAAAAATTAGCACTTCATTGTTAAAAGTGACTGAAAGTTATATGACAGTCCAATAAAAAAATCCTGGCTTTAATTATTTGAGTAAAGTTAAGTTTCTGTCACAAATTAAAAACATGGAAGTTTTTTTTTTCACAGAAAGGAACCTATCTGCTCAGTAGTGAAGGGGTTGGCACCCTAAATGTTGATTTCCTTTAACGCTGTCAAATGTTTGGGTGAGTGGAATGTGACCTAAAGTTCTGGAAGCTGTCCAGCTGTTATATCCACCCCATATAGCAAAGGCTACTGCAGCACTGATCAAATTATAGACATCTGTAGATATCAGAGAAATGGGGGAGGGGCATAAAACAACATTGCTGTCCATAGGAAAGGGAAGGCATCTATTTTCCACACCTTTTTGCAAGGTATCCTGGAACAGAACTGGTTAAGCTGATGTTGAGGCAATAGGTAAACACATCTACTTGAGGAGTTCCCCATAGGTGGATAATCTTCAGGAAAACCCCTGGGTATAGCATCCACTCTTGAGGGTCTCTACTGGATTTGCTGAAAGAGTCTGCTATTGTATTCTGCTCTGACAGAGACTGCTCTGAATTGGCAGCTCCCAGTCAACCATGGCTTGTCTGCAAAGGGGGTAGAACCTTGCACTTCCTGTTAGTTTGTATACCACATCACTGTGGTATTATCTGTTATCACTAAAAGGGGTCTAGGAGTCCACAGCTGATTTAAAGCTTTAGTAGAGCCACCACCTCCTTAAGAGTTATCTGGCTGTAACTGAAATCAGGCTTTCACATGCCCTGCACCTTGTTTACCTTGATTGGCTGTCCCTCCCATATAAAGTTCAAAGCATCTGTTGTGACTGGCTGAGCAAGAGAGGAGAAAGGAAAATGAGGCCTGGATTTAATAAGACCTGATTGGCCCACCATAATAGTTCCTTTTTGGTGAAATTGAGAATAGGAATCGAAAACAATAAAAGATGAAGATATCCAAACTGATATGCGATACCACTGGACATTTCTCATGTGGAGTCTGGCAAATGGAACCACTGGAATGGAAGAAGCATTGTAACCCAGAATTTTGAAGAACACTTGCTGTAGTCAAGTTTTGATGGGTCAGATTTAAGAAGTGGATGTGATAAGAGGATACTCTGTCTAGATGAAGGAAGGCTGTTGACAGAGCGGTATCTAGAAGACATGGTAGGGACACTAAATTGTGAAAGGAGTCTAAACATGACTTTTTCAAGTTTAGTTTGAAATCCAGACTGCTGAAAAGGTAAGTAGTGAAATGCAGAGCTGCTTTTACTTGGGTCTTGTATGGAGGCTTCCATATTGTTAATCCATACTCAAGTTTGGGTCTAATAACAATGACTTCATTATGTTTGATTTCCTAGACTTTATAATTTTTTATACAACCTATAGTTCTATAACTATCATTAGCCAATTGGTTGATATGATTAGAAAAACTGATAGCTGAATCTACCTATATACCCAGGTCCTTAAATGAGTCTACAGTTTTAATCACTGTGTGCTGTATTAAATATTCACCTTTCAGTTTATGTCTCTCAAATCTCATATGTTTAGTTTTTGATGTATTTATCAACATATTATTCTCCTGTGCCCAAATGGTCAATTTAGTCAAATTATTTTGCAGTCATGCCTTGTCTGTAACACTTGTAATCAGTTTACCCAATTTCAGGTCATCATCATATTGACTGTAGAACACCTCAGATGAAAAAGTAAGGTCTGAAAGATACAATATAAACAAGTAAGGGCCTAGGACAGAGCCCTGTGGGACACCTTGACTGTAACCAAGGATTTCACCTGTCCAGTTGGTGTGTGATACTTGCCATGTCCTATTTGTAAGCCATGCAGCTATCCATCTTATCAACAGTACATCAATACCTAGTTGTACTAATTTATTGATCAGTGTTTTGCGTATGACCCTGTCAAATGCTGAAGTTAAATATATATAAATCACATTACAGCACAATTTTTCATTCACAGCTGTTATTATATTGTTATAGGACATCATGTTACAGGTGGTAATAGATCTATTTTCAACATATGCATGCTGATATATGGTTTCAAGTCCCAACCTATCCAGTTCTGACAATAACTTATCCAGTATTACCTTCTCCAATATTTTTCCACAACATGAAAGTAGACTTAATGGTCTATATGATTCTGGGTTTGTCCTACTCCCATTTCCCTTAAAGACAGGTTTAATAAGTGCATGCCTCCAATATTGAGGAATCTCCCAATACTTATATGACCTAGTGAATAATAGATATAATGGTAGTGTAAGTTCTTGCTGAAGTGTTCTCAGGTCATTGTTACTTATTCCGTCTCCTCCCTGCGCTTTGTTTGGATTCAATTTGCACAGTTCTTTTTCAATATAATCTAAATTTGATTCCAGTATCTGGGGTTACCTGGATGTCACTAGGACAACTTACCACCCCTTTTGTGGAGCCAAACTGTTTTGCATAAGATTTTGTAAATATATCTATAACCTGTTTTGTCTGAGAATAAATTTTAGAATCTGTTTGTGTATCTCCTTCCACATCTTATGTATCTATGAAAAGGTTTCCTATTATGTTCAATATCTTTATATAAATTTTCTTCAAACTTTTCTTGATCTTGTCTAACACTATGTTTAATCTGTTTGTTCAGCTTGTTTATTTCAGTTTTCAAAGTTGTAGTTCGACCTCTTTTCCATTTCTTATATTTTTTGTCTCTCACCTTAATCAGGTATCTTGCTCTTATGGAAATATACCCCCTGATGTTGCGTGCCTAGATCCTGATGTTAAATATTTTTTTTTTTACTTTTGGTACTCAAACAAACAATTTCTCTTTCAAAACTTTCCACATTCCATCTGCAGGTTTTCCACTGAACACCTCACTCCAGTTAATTTTATACAGTAACTGTTTTGCTTCCCTATAATCTGTAATTAACCTTCTGTGCATTGGCTTAGATTTCAGTTTGGCAGAATTATCTAGCAACAAATTAACCTTAATAACCCCATAATCACTGCACATCAATGGTGATAAAACTTGACTTGAAGTTACAGTAATTTATTTGGGAACACAAACAATATCTAGTATATTCCATCCCCTGGTAGTTTTTTTTACAATCTGAAGCATTTGTTGTTCCCGAATATACTCTGTGAATAATTTCTTTATTAGCGTTGTTGAATCAATATTATTCCAGTCTGTTTCTGGTAAATTTAAGTCCCCAGCTAATATTATTCTTCCCTCCTGTGTTTCATGTAAGAAATGTATGAATTCCTCTAGGTCATCTGCACTTGACTTTGGTAGTCTATACACTCCAACAATTGTTATTATGTTCCAGGGTTGTCTTTATTGTCACAGTTATACAGTCTATAGTATATAGTATTGGTGTTATCACTGAACATGTAATAATCACAGGTCTCATCGCTATCTTTAATCCCCATCATAACACCTCCACCTGATTTTTTGTTAGAATGTCTGTTACAGTAAAAATATTTATACTTTGTCAGAATTGGTTTCCAGTCATTCTTTTTTAACCATGTTTCACAAACAATAATAACATCAATCTTGTGGGAACGTAGCAAATTTTCTAATAAAAAAACATTATTATTAATGCTCCTTGCATTAACAACCATCAGAGATGCATCAAATGTTGCTGTCTGTGAACTGTTACATTTTTGACCTGGCAAAAGTCCTGGCTAGTGTTTGTCAAATATTGCAAAATATCTGCTGCAAAAACTCTCTTCCCTGATCTAGACAAATGCACACCATCCTGTCTGAACACATGTGTGCCCAAAAGAAGGCTTGGATGCTCTACACTTTTCCATTTTTTGAAACAGGACATTTTTCCATGTAGATGTTTATCAAAAAAATATTTTCATTAACAGTGACCTGACTATCCTTTCACCATGTAGGTGTTTATCCCAAAAATATTTTCATTAACAGTGACCTGACTATCCTTTCTATAGGTGATTTGTGAAAAATCTGTCCTAACACCAATACAAGCTATACTGTCTAGGAGGCTGTCAGTTCCCGACTAACAGTCAGAGAATCTTTGTTGGTGACATCATTTGTACCAACATGAATAAAAACAGATCCATACTTCCTTACATTAAGACGTTCCAATGCTTGTTTCACATCTTTTAATTTTGCTCCTGGCAAGCATAATACTACTCGATGTTCATTATCATCTCTGCAAATATAAGAATCACTTCATCTAATAACTGAATCTCCAATTACAAGAATATCTTTGCTGACCATTTCTGAAAAATCTTCAGCTTCTAATACAGTCATTTCTGCTCTATCAATTGTTACGAAGGACAGATCTTCATCACTACTAATCTTATTAGTTCCACTGTTTTCATTGCATATTAAATTCTCATCTAGCTGGCATTGTAAATCCACAGCTTGAGCCATGTAGTCGACATCTGTCTTTCTCTTCTTTTTTCTTACAGTAATGTTCTTCAATACTTCCACGCTCAGTTTTGATTTCTTCCCTTTCACCTAACCCGTGCCTATTTTTTCTACCTTTTCCATTGGAAAGGTGATGCCTTTTTCTGTAGACTGGGGGTTTTCTGATAGATGGATATCTTCATTCCCTGTCACCAGTGTGTTGCATAACAAAGCAGAATCCTTTTTTACTACGTATTCTCTTGCCTTTACAGTCATTAGTCAGTTTCTTTTTCTTCCTTGTTATTTGTTGAGAACTTCTTTCTTTCTTTCTTTTTTTGTTTCCTTCCCTACCTATGAACCTATCTTCATTAGCACTCTTCAAGAAAAATCTTGATGAGTGAATGGGAAATAGGAAATATACCCCGGGGATCACTTCTGTGGCTCTGCTCGACAGGGGACAGGAAATTAACTTTCTTGGGTGGAGTAAGCCAGGGAACCTTGTTGGCTAGGCTTACTTAGGCCCTTGGGCCGATTGCCTAGTACCTACCTATGAACCTATGAACCTAAACAAACTGAATCCTCAGATTGCTGAGTACTTGCATCCACAATTCCATAGTTCTCTGGGGCATCATCATGTTTCATAGGGGTTGAATGTTCTTTACAGAAAATAGATGCATCATTTCCTAAATCTGTTTTATTTGTTCTATGCCGAAAATTATTTAGTTCATCAGTCCAGTCATTAATATATGATACAACAGTTCTCCAAGTCATGCCAATTGCACATGTACAATCATCATCATTAAGTCGAGATTTGCTTCCAACAATGGTAAGCAAATCATCCAACTTTTGACAGGAGGAACAAAGATCACCAGTGTTATCAGCTGTTACCTTTAAATATGCATAGCATTTATTACACTGTACAAAATACTTGTGCATTAACAAATCGTTAACTGCATACTCATTTAAGGAATCCATATTCAGCTTTAAATGAAAATAATATTGCAAAGGAAAAAAATTACAATAAGTCAGTAGCAAAGAATTCAAGGGAACTTAAATCAACTTCTATGACAAAAATTATACCAGCAATATCCAACTAAATAATAAAATACAATAAAGTTATTCTGACCATACAGGTTCTACCAGCCAGACAGAAGTTGTAATTTCTTTACGTGCAGTATCTTCTGCTCACTATAGCTTGCAGTCGCACCTCCTTTTAACAGTAAAAATAAATTAAACTTCTCTTACCAGTCAACTCCATAACAAATCACAAATCAAGACAGGATTGTTTAGATATGCTCAGAATTTTCCTTTCTGCGGTCTGTGTAAATTTATAGCTGTCTAGGCCCCTTGGGGTGGCTAGAACTTGCCTGTCTAAAACATATCCCTTTCTCACAACCAGCAGTGAAACTAAAGGTAAAACAACAAAATATGAATCAAAGTAAAGCGTGTTAATAAACAGTCTCTTCCTACCTACAAACAATTAAAAATAGTGATAACAAATACAATATAAATTCAGATACTACTGCTCTTACCAGCCAACTACACAACAAATCACAAACCAAGACAGGATTGTTTCGATATCGGCGTAGGGGAAGGGGAAGGTAAAGAGGCGTAAGTGGCTAATCTTTTTCTTGAGATCACTCTCCTTTCCTTTTTTAGTCACTGCCATTTCTTTCTCTTCTATTGTTGTTTATCAGGATTTTGTTGGGAGGATTTAAAAGGAGGAAGGGTAATTACTTTGGTATTTTGGAACTGAAGATAGGAAAAGCAGTTTCATTCCTTGCATTAATTTTCCTCTTTCTTCCAGCTTCTGAAGTGCCTCAGCTGAAGAATTTCCAACTAGGTCTTTGTCGAATGACCCATTTAATAACTGACCCCCGGATTTACTAATCTTCCATGCAGGACTAGTCTAGTCCTGCATGGAAGTGGCCATTTAGTATGAGGATGGCAGCGCTCCATGCATATTAATGAAGGCGCGCTGCCTGAACTCCTAATCCTACACGGAGTGTGTACAAGTGCAGGGGTGTGTCTAAGAGCAGAGCTCTCAGAATAAACACGCCTCTGCAATGTAGAACAGCAGAAAGTGTAAATACATGAGTGAGGCCACTCATAGGTGTCCGCATATCCCCACCAACAGTTCCCCATGTGTACAACAGCAACAGTACATATAAATAAACCAAAGAAAACCCTTTATTTTTTTTTTTATAAATCCGAGTACAGCTAACCACAGGTGCACTGGTGTGCCCATTGCTTAGCTATGATTAAAGCAGCTTAAAAGGCTGAAGAGGATAACAAGGACAATATATGCAAATGAAGCATCACAGCAATAGTGTAGTGGGCAAAGCATTCGCCTAAGAAGCAGGCATTCCCAGTTCGAGTCCCACTGCAACACAGTCTATTTTACAAGGCAAAGCATGGTATAACCAATATTTTTATTTCAAAACCCACTAAATAACATATATTTATGAACTGGAATACTGCAGGAAATGCACATGGGAAGAGTCAGTGTCATAATGAATATGGCAGTAGTAAGCAGGTTTAAGCACAAATAAGCAGCAGTAAGCATATGTTAGCACTAGTAAGCATGTGTAAGTGCAATTGCATGGGGATAAGCACTGCCTACACAGATTAAGCAAAGTAGAAGTTAACTGAGTGTAAGAAACTGTAACCGGAAGTTATCAGTGCTTACCTCCGCAGAAACCCTCGCAAACCCACTTACAATCGCTTTAAAGTTCCTTAATCACTCAGTATCCAACGGGCCTTTGTTTGCCCAGCAACAAAATAAACAGCCATGCAGGTCGCAAACCCAGGACCCCATACACCACAGTCCCAGTAGCTATCCACCAAGCCATCACAGAAGTACAGAAGAATGAGGTAGTAGTAAAGATGTCCTCACCATAGTATAATCAAACTGAACATGTGAAAGGCATCAGTATACAGTCATATGTACCATAACCGACTACATAACATAAATATGTGAACTGGAGTACAGCAGTAAGCTCAGAAGTGGTGTGTACTTGTAATAGTGTGTAAAAGTCCCCAATAAAACACAAGGACCCCACAGAGTGTGCGTACACATCAATCAGGGGATACAAGGCATACATATAAGGTGTAATGAATATTAACACAATGCCAAAAAGGCATTATAATGAATGTCCATTGTAGGCAACACCAAACAGTACACAGGCCAGCTTAGGAGGTGTGAGCAATGTTTACACCAGCTAACTGTTTGTGCCCAGTGGTATACCCCTGTAAATAATTTCAACCTTAGGTAAGCAGGTTTGCCCATAGCTTAGCCTTTTCAAAACTGGCCAATCACGGAAAAGTGCGGGAAATCGGCCCTACTTAAACCCAAGAGGCGGGAATACAGCTCATAACTGGTTGTAGCTTCCCCTTGCAGGTACTATGGCAGTAAGGGGAGAAGGATGTGTACGGGCACAGCGCTGGTGTATCCAAGAGTCCAAGGTCATGGTTGGACTCCTAGTTATAGACCATGCACAGAGACTGCTGCAGGGCCAGTACCAGGGCTCCCAATATAAGGCAGAGGCCTGGGACTGTCTCGCCCGAGACCTCACCAGTGCCACTGGCATAAACCAAACTGGTGAGCGGGTCAGGTACCACTATGCCGACCTGAAGCAGCGGAAGGGGGACCTCTTGGAGGAGTGGCTCCAAGAGGCTAGAGCATGAAGAGATGTCCCAGCTGTGTGTAAGTATCAGTCCATGACCTGTTTAATAATTGCCAGCTCAGGTATATCATGGATAGGTATGGCTAAGTATTCCTCTTATGTCCCCCACAGCTGCAATGGAGCGGGCAGTGAACCAGGAGGCCCACATCAGCTGCCTGGCACGGTTGCGATGCGAGGCAGGTCAGTAATACTCATGCTTTTACTGTCATAGGAAATAAAAATAAAAGTAGTAATAAAGTAATTGTCAGTACAAAACCTGTATTGTTCAAGGCAAGTACTGCATACACTAGAGAATATGGCAGGAAGAGTCTCATATTGTTAGTATGGCAATAAAAGTGTAATACCCTGACAAAACAGGTCCAACTGCTGGACTGTACATCTATATTCTGGTATCATAAGGTAATGTAGATTTGCAATCATGTAATAGTACTGTTGTATTAAGCACTGTTACCCACACCATGCACCATAAATCGAATGTGTAGGAATGCCTGTATATGACAGGTGTAATCCCCAGAGGCCATTTAGTACAACTGAGAGACACATGGACAGTAAACAGGAAAAATGCAGACAACAAAAAATGAATAGCACATGTTACTGAGATGTGAAGTGTTTTTTTTTAGCACAAACAGCCACAGTTCGAATCCTGCCAGTGGTAGCAGTCTGCATACAGAATCATACCCCACAACTGTACAGATATGTCCAGAATGTCTATTAAAGCAGTCCATATCTATTGCCTATCAACCTGTCCCCTTGGAAAATCAGTGGGATGATCCCACACGTATAGGCAGCAAACAGGAAATACACCTGATTGACGCACATCTATGACAAACATTTGGCACACTAGCAAATCCTCAATACCTTATGTGACTAAGACTAAGAAACCACGTATGTCCCATTTACACCCCAACTTGTTAAGCTGTGGTCACAGTATGTGTACAGTAACAGAGTGAGATGTATGTGCATAATAGTAATGTGGAACCTGGTATTGTGCGTGGGAACATTCCGGTAGTGCATACAGATTCATACCCCTCAACTGTACACATGAGGCCAGAATGTCTAGTATATGTGCCCATATCTGCTTATCTGCATATATGCACCACGTCATGCACGACATATGTACAAAGGTTCACACAGGTGTGGCTGAAAGCACATACACAGGGCCAATATTGGCATGTTGTTGTGATAACCTCATACATTTACTGTTGTAACAGGGTTTGTTGCAACATATGTCCTATGAGGGATATGAAGTCAGTAATTGTCCCGGCCTTCACCATCTACAGACTACAGTCCTCACACTACCTTTTGCAGTCCACAGATAGATACTCTGTGGGTAACACATGAAACAAAAGGCACAACACTGCCCAGTCTGCAGATGACCCTGCAGATGGGGATTCCTCATAAACATGGAACTGACATGGTAGGTATTGGAACATGTACGACAGCCATATCCACACAGACACTGTTAAACCAACATTACTCCAAATGCAGTATAGCAGCACTTACAGTCTGCAGTCAGGCCAGGCACATCCCCCTCCTGTTTCGTGCCCTATTTCCATAGTGTATGTTGTTAGAGGTAAATTCGTAATCCGTTGCCAAACAACAGATCTAGTTCCTGCTCACAGGGCATGAAAAGGGCCAACATCACCATGATGTTCCTAGATACTGGAGTGTGTTTCCATGCATTTGGCTATGGGAATGTTACCACAGCTGTTCCACATGCAATCAGCTTGGGGAGGGCTGCAATTTGTGCAGAGGCCATCAGCTGATCATGAGCATCACTTAAAATACACATGCTGCTGCCTAAGCAAAGCAGGTGTGGGTCTCCACATCCACCAGAGAGGGAGTGAGAGAGGCAGACACAGGCAGATACATGTCAGGGAGGGGTGGGAGAGTAAAACTGAAGCATGTTTGTGTCACACACCTACCAGCACAGGGTATTAAACCTTAGACAACTATGTAGTGCCATCACAATTCGATGCAGTTATCGGATGTGCCACATGGATTACCTGTTGTGGAGCACACAAAACATATATGTGATGGTGAGTGACATCTGCAACAGGGATACGGTAGATATACGGTAGGTGACATACACATGCCTGTCCGCATGAACAGGTGCCAGCGTCAACACAGCCACATTCTCACAGGGAAGCACACACATTGACACACTTGGCAGGGCCAGGAGTACAACTCATCCCTAGTGAGACTGCCACAACACATCAATGTGCCGGTATCACATGCACCACACGGGTCATACGGAGGTCGTATGGGCAAAGATTATGAGGAGGTGTCATACATCAGACAGCATGCTTCAGTATGCCCAGGGGGGTTGTATTGAGAGTGGATGTGGAAATACGCACCATACAAAACACACACAAATACACTGGGTGCCAGTACTGACATGCATGGGTGCATGTCTGCACGGGTGTGTGGTGGTCAACTGTGCCAGCAGGCTATACAAGGGTAGGTGATGGGTATACCTTGGCATCAGGCGACATGACAATGTTCTGCATTGTGGCTCAGGGCTGTTGTTCCTGCATTTACCCACACAGGTGGGTACTGTATCCCCCATCCAGTCACCTGGGTGGTTATTGTGTGTGGCCTATGCTGTGCATCCCCTGCCATGTATGTGTTCCTCAGTCCATGACATGGATGGTGTCTAGGATGTGCACACCTCCCACATGCATGTACAGTGACATGTGGAACTGTACCTGGGGTGTCTGGCCCATGTTGTGAACACAGATTATCATCAGATGTGCCAGTCTTGCCCACCTGTGGCAGGTACTGGTAATGGGCAGCAGGTTTACCCTGCACCTACATTGATAGCATGCTAACAGCATTCCCTGGTGTCAGTGGCATCTGTCCATACATGGCATGCTGTCAGGCATGGCATGTCCATTGTGGGTCACATGTGAAGGCACCACAGATGGTGCAGGTGTCCATTGGGGAACAGGGGGGAGGTGCACTGTCTGCATTTACGTGCATATTGGACAGATGGGCAGGGTGATATGCCCTCTGTAGCCCACTGCTATCACTCCATAGTTACTATCGGTGGCCAATATGCAGTGTACTACCCACATATTGGCTGTTGCCTAGGCATGTGTGTGTGTATGAGACATGGGCTGAGAGTGCGCTCTGGGTAATACTGGGGTTGCTAACTGTGATTGCCTGGCCTTGATGTCACATGTATGGGTATGGCTTTGCACCCCAGCCTCTCAGCTATTTTACATCTGTTATCCCAGCACAGTTGACATTATGATCTATCGTAGGGCCACTATATAAGAACTATGCAAAACCTGCTCCTCATTGGCCACAGGTGTCACACACTCACAACCACCTCTACACAGGATACGAGTTACAAAAACACACACACACAAACACACAAACACACACACACATACACACACACACGCACACACACACACTCCTGTCATGTCTGGGAGTAGAATACCTACCTAACTAGTTTATTACACTACAGCACTACGCAGTTATAGTACACGCCATGGACATTACTGGAGTACTCCTTCCCCAAAGGTCTATTTCACAATGAATGACATCAGCAGGATTACCAAAGTAGGGCATTTCAAATGTAGTGTGAGTGAGTAGCCTAAAATAAATTGCTCCCTGCACAGACAGTGAGACAGACACAAAACAAACATAACCAACATGTGTGGGTATAGGACCACTGACCGAGGTCTATATCACACTACTGCATGGAGCTGTTATAGGACGCACCACGGGGATTACTAGAGAGCTCCTTCCCCAAAGGTGTATTTCACAATGATTGACATCAGCAGGATTGCCAAAGTAGGGCATTTCAAATGTACTGCGGGTGACTACCCTATAATTCATTGCTCTGTACACAGACATTGAAACACACACAAAACATCCAGAGCTGACATGGTTGGGGATGGAACCCTAGTACAGTTCTAAATCACACTCCAGCAGTACGCAGTTACCGGACAAGCTACAGAGATTGCTGGGCTACAATGTTCCCAGAGGTGTATTTCTAGGTGGGTGACATCAGCAGCCTTGCCAAAGTTGAGTATATGAATTGTAAGGAGTGTGAGTACCCTAAAAAGCATTGTTCTTTACTCAGTCAGAGACAGACAGACATGCACACACAGACACACAGTTGCCAAGTCTGGGGTTAGAACACCTACCTAACTACTTTATCACACTACAGCAGTATGTAGTTACAGGACGCACTACAGAGATTACTGGGCTACAACCTTCCCACAGGTGTATTTGTAGGTGGGTGACATCAGCAGCCTTGCCAAAGTCGAGTATATGAATTGTAAGTAGTGTGAGTACCGTAAAAAGCATTGTTCACTACTCAGTCAGAGACAGACAGACACACACACACACACACACACACACACACACACACACACACACACACACACACACACACACACACACACACACACACACACACACACACACACACACACACAGACACAGTTGCCAGGTCTGGGGTTAGAACACCTACCTAACTACTTTATCACACTACAGCAGTAAGCAGTTACAGGACACGCTACAGAGATTACTGAGCTACAACATTCCCAGAGGTGTATTTCTAGGTGTGTGACATCAGCAGCCTTACCAAAGTTGAGTATATGAATTGTAAGGAGTGTGAGTACCCTAAAAAGCATTGCTCTCTACATAGTCAGAGACAGACAGACATACACACAAATACATACTCACACACACAGCTGCCAAGTCTGGGGTTAGAATTCCTGCCTAACTAGTTTATCACACTACAGCAGTACGCAGTTATGGGACGCACCACAGAGATTACTGGGCTACAGCTCTCCCAAAGGTGCATTTCACATTGGATGACCTCAGCAGGTTTGTCATAGTGGGGCTATGGGGAGGGCGGTGTGTGCATGGGCCATAACCCATTCATCTAGAGGTTGACACGCCACATGTGGGCACACACGGGGTCATATGTCACAGGTACGTGTATATAGCTACTAGATGACTACTTCCTTGTACAGTCATGTTGCACTGCTGACACGTGCACCACATAGTCTGTAATGCTGACAGATACTGGTGACTAGTATCCGCAGTGAGTGATATCTGCACCTCATGTGTTTGGGGCCCTTTGGCTGTGTGCTGGGTGGGACAGGCCTGGATGGCTCCTTGTCACAGTGACCCTCTTCCACACATCTATGTACATCTACCTTTGGCTTATTTTAGTGTGTTGTTCTGACATATATGTCTGTATTCCTATCCACTGTGTGTGCAAGCCATGAGTGGTGCATACTGACAAGTGTCTGCACTGACAACTGCAACTGCCAGATATGTCTGGTCCACTGATGTTTGCAGTCATGGCCTTCATTAAGTGTGTGAGCATGCCCAGTATGACCTTTCAGTATGTTGTAGACTGACATTGCCTTCATTTCTCTAAGTGTGCGAGCATGCCCAGTATGCCCATCTGTATTGCATTTGTGGATCGTGTCCAGGTAATTTGTGCTGTAGTGCTGACCTTTGTGTTGTACACCAAGAGGTAGCATGGCGTCTCTGCAGGGTATCCATCAATCATTTGGCTTTGACCGTTACTACATTTCTGCATAGCGGGGGGAGGGCACACCTGACTGTTTGTACATTTTTACACAGGCATGGGGGACACACCTGATAGTTATTACATTACTATGTAGGATGAGGGGGCACACCTGACTATTTCTACATTTCTACATAGGGTTGGGGGGGCACACCTGACTGTTATTACATTACTATGTAGGATGGGGAGGCACACCTGACTATTTCTGCATTTCTACACAGGATTGGGGGGTACACCTGACTGTTTTTACAATACTATGTTGGATGTGGGGGAGCACACCTGAAACATGTACACATTGCTATGACTGTACTGGTATGTCAGGTACTCCATTTCATTCTGTACTGCTAACTATCATGCTGACTACAGGCATACCAGTGTACTACAGATCATGTCTTTGGTTGCCCTACATATTATTGTCTGACTTCCTACCCTTCAGAACTAACACCCCACTGCCTGCCCTGCTGTGGTCAGTCTGTGTAGGCCTGGGGGGTGTTAACCATAGCCATCATTCTGGGGCCATGACACAGGCTCTGTTTGGGTTTGTCTACACCTGTCCTGCTGACTGAGACTGTTGTTGGGTATGTGAACTGTCCTGGCTGGCATGTGTGGGTCATATGGACACACATGTCGCACAGCACATTTCCTGCAGTGGGTTTTGTCACCCTGTGTAGTACTGACTACTATTGTGACTCCAGTATGTGTTACAGATGTCATGGTGCCACTATGGGTGACTACTGTCTGCTGCCATAACATTCAGCCACCAAATTCCCTTGCATGCTCACATCCATACCACAGCTACAGGTAATAACACATTGTACTCCATTTCGCAATTGGTAGGTTGATTGACTTACCTTGTGGGTGTGCCAGACTTGCAGATGGTGCTGGAAGGCTGCCTATGTCGGATGCACATAGTACACACCCTATACATAGCTGAGCACAGGTAGTGTCAAATTTGGTATCCCTTTTACTGTATGTGTGAGTCGGAGAGAGGTGTCATTCCCTGGGTCCTTACTGTGTCAGTGCATGTGCTATGGGTTGCCTCTTTGCCAAGGCCAGGGCATACTGGGCATGCCTCCTTCTGCCTACTGGGGCAGGCTCAGGCTGTTCCTCTGCCGGGTCACTCTGTGCATGCGCAGGCCTTATTGGTGGGGGGCTATGTGGCCCTGCCCCATGCTGTTCCTGCTGCAGCTGTTTCCGCAGGATCATATTATGTAGCATAGCACATACCATAACAATTTGGGTACATGTAGCTGGTGAATACTGCAAGGCTCCATCGGCTGTGTCTAGATACCGGAACCGTGACCACAGCATCCCAAACACACGCTCTATTATATGTCTGGCCTGTGCGTATGCCTCATTATGGCGTTGTTGTTCAGGTGTGTGTGCATTTCTGACGGGAGTCATCAGCCACGGCTCCAGTGTGTACCCAGCATCCCCCACTAGGTGACCGTAGGGGATGTCCCCATTGGCAAATCTGTGGTACAACTGCGTCAGATGCCATATGTGGGAATCGTCATAGCTTCCAGGGCAGCAAGCACACACATTCATTATAATGCCCCGGGCATCACAAACAACCTGGCAGTTGATGGAGGGGATGCCCCTGCGGTTGATGAAGGCCCTACCCTGCTCACCGGGTGGTGCTTTGATGTGTATGTGCGTGCAGCCTATAGCACCCACTACCCCTGGGTATTCTGCTATTTGGTGGAAGACACGCATATTGCTGGTCAACACCTCATGGGTGTTGAGGAAATATACGTGCTCACTGGCATGTGCTGACATGGCATCCAGGAACTGGTGGAATACTCTGGATGCTAATGCCTGTGAGTTCTCCATGATATCCCCAGCTGTGCTTTGGGAGGTACCTGTGGTTAGTATACCTAGGCCTACACATACCTTGGTATCCACTGGGATGGGTTCCCCTCGGTCAATTTGGTGTGTCAGGTGTGGCTGGCACAGCTCAACAATTTGCTGTTGAAGGTCTCTGTCCATTCTATAGCACTCCACTATCTCCAGCTCATGTAGCCCCTGGTAAGTTACCCTGGGTCTGTGCACTATTCTCTGTCTCCTCACTGTGGGCTGTTCGGCAGCATTCACATCCTCACCACCCTCAGCCTCTTGCACAAGTTGTTCTATGTTGCCTGCTGCAGCCCTTCTCATTTTGTAGGTTTGTTTGTTAAAATTTTCTTGCTTGTATACACTGGTGGTGTAGAGTGTGGGAAAAACCTGAGTGGAAGGTATTTGCTTAGCTTATAGTAGTGTTTTGGGCTGGTCTGGTCTGCTGTTTGTGTAATTGGCTGATTCTGATACATTTCACCTTCCAGCTAAGCTAGTTCTCCTTGATTACCTTCCTACTGCTGTTTTTCCTTCCCATTGCCTTCCTGTTTAAGCCCGGAGGGGGTGGGGGGTGCCGTGCAAACGGAGTGCTCAAATGTGCACAGAGCTGCTATTTCCTGATTTAACTTCTTTTTTTTTCCTGTAAAACCCAGTGCGCAGCACGCACACCTGCTTAGACTTTGTAAAGAGTGCCAGGCAGGTTTAGACACACCCCCTAGCTTAGCTGTGCTAAGCTAGGAGCAATCCCGAGCCACAGGGCTCCAATCCACTTACAGTATGCCTGACCCCCCCCCCCCCATGATGTCACCTATATCCTAGTCTTGCACCCAGCTATTCATACTCTTACACTGTTGGGACCTGCCTCACATGCTGGGGAAAACTGGGTTTCACTATCCTTCCCCTCATTTACATAGGATTGCCTGCTAATGCATAGTTACATGTCTCACACTGAGCCTCCCCCCTTAGTAACCGATACTCACTGGCCAGGTTGTCTTCTGCCTGCCATTGACTTGCATGGCAGAATACTGATTTTAGTTAGAATGCTTATTTTAGGTTTATTTTATTATTTTTCCCTGATCCCGTTTGCATGCTGCTGCCCTATGCTTAAACAGCCGAGATCGGCGAAAAAAAAATAAAAGTTGTTTTTTTTTTTTTTATTGTTTGCAATGCCAATGGTCTTATACTTGGCCATTGGCATGCTTCCTCAATGATATGCAGCCTTTATTTGGAGCTGTTATAGCTCCGTTTTGGATTTTGCAGAAATGTACTCGGTTACTAACCGAGTACATTTCTGCAGATAGCACTAGTCTTGCACGGACTATTGCAAACTTCCTGAATTGCAAAATCACCTCATTTGAATGAATTTCTCCTGCAAATGAGGTGATTTGCATACCAGGGCTTAGTCCATGCATGATTAGTGCAGGAGCTCTCGTGCACGCCCCTGCAGGCTGTTCCTGGATTGCACGGCAGACATATTGCCTGCTAGAGCTCCTGCACTAATCATGCATGCCGTGCAGGGCATCAAGAATCCGGAGGTGAGTCGTTACATCATCAGGGATATTTTATAACCTTACTCAGGCATTCCTACTCATTGCTGTACCTGTAGCAGCTGCCCTAAACACAGCATCCACAGCAACAGCATCATAAGCATACTTCATGAAACACTTAGTGATGTGGAAAGCAGAGTTTAACATGTAAAGTAAGTTAAATTTGGTGTCTGAGTTAAGCAGGCTAGCTAGGGTTTGCTCCAAATTAACAAAAATTGATAAGAGATATTTAGATGCATGTTTGGCAATTAATGCCATTGTGAAAGATATGTAGGCATTTTTTTCCATGCGTGTTTGGCAATTAATGCCAGTGTGAAAGATATGTAGGCATTTTTTCATGCTGGTTTGGCAATTAATGCCAGTGTGAAAGATATGTAGACATTTTTCCCAAACTTGTCAAGGACATTTGGGACAGGATTAGTAGGAGAAGAGTCCTTCAAACCTATGGGACCTTCAAAACAAAAAATAGCAGGGTCTGCCACAGGATTTTTACAGAGCAATGTATGTGTATCAGGTACCTGTAGAATATGTCAGGTTTCTTGGGGACAAGGGGTTGGAAATCAAGGGAGACAGTAGCTAAAGCAAAGGCATCCCCTAAAGCTCTTAAAATAAGAGGGATTTCCACTGGTTTGGGGGAATTTATACTTAGCAACTCATAATATTGTTTGTCAGATTCTGACACTTCCTTGCTTTCCCAATTAAAATATCTCCAAATGTTATTTCTTTATTAGGAAAGTCTGAAGAGAAGTTGTCTTCAGATTTTGACTAACAAAGAGTAGGTGAGTATTACTGAGATGTATAGACTAGACCCTCAGCATCAGATTCAGATACAGAGTCTTCTTCCTTTGAGGAAGAGGAGGTTCTCTTTGTCTTAACTGGGATAGAACTGAAGCAAGCCAACCACAAAAGGTAGGGAAGCCACAAATTCCACTTTATTTGACAAATAAATTGAGTTAAGTGCTTTCGTTCAAAAAATCAGAACTTCATCAGAACATACTTGACCCCCCCCCCATGTTTTCTATTTATACACATACCACAAATCACCTAACTGAATCAAGTATTCAAAGTGACCAATTGAAACAAAAATAGTATATTTACAATTTAAAAACTAATAATTACATACAATAAAAATGACCACACATTTAAACAGCCATTTAAATTTCATAGTGTCTGAGTTCTAAAATGGGGGCTAGGGAACAATTATCATTTAGGCTGTTGCATTCAGCTTAATCTGCGATAGCACCTCTTTAAAATTCAAGTGTGCTTCAGTAACTTTCCCTTGCAAATCAAATTTTATACAATCAGTAACAAAGTACTTAAAATCATGACTCTGGTGTAAAGAAATGTGTCTAAAAAGTGGAATTTGTGGCTTCCCTACCATTCGTGGTTGGCTTGCTTCAGTTTATTGGTTTGTGTGACTACTTTTTGTTAACTGGGATAGAAGCCAGGAAGGAAAGCTGTAAAGATTGGATTGTCTTGAACAAGCCCTATGTAAACTGGTACCAATCTTCCTGGGAGGATTTCTGCACAGAAGGGGTGGAAGGAGTGGACACATGTTTAACTTTTTGTGTTCTCTTCTTAGAAGTCTCGAGCCTCATGGTTTTAGATAATTAATCCATTGGCTTGATCTCCATAAATGACCAGCAACATCCTCTTTCACTATTACTTGGTATATGCCATCAACGCCTCAGGGAGAATACAGCATAGTTCTCCCTTCTCAGCAAGTTCAGCCTGACATACAGCCTAAAAAGATGTGCAAAGTTTATGGGCCTTACTGGACTCCAGAATGGTCAGGCCAGAGAGACCAGGAGAGCCAGACTGACAGTTCAAGGGTTGTGAAGGCACCTCAGCAGAGTTGTTAGTCACATACTGTAGAAAAGTGGGGGACGCCCAAGATTCTTTGGAAACCTCTTTAGAAATGTATTTTTCTGCTGTGGGGGAGATCCACTTAAGAGAAGCCTGTCTAGATGGTTGCAGGTAACAAATTCCTGAGGTGATTGCCCTCAAGAAAAAAATTTAATGAATTTAACCTACTCCTTAAAGATTTTTGAATGAAGGAAAGGCAAATCTTACAGGACCTTACTTCACACTGTTCACCAAGATAAAAAAAACAAAAGCAATATGGGTGTCTTTGCAAGAAACCTGTCTACCACAAGAACACTTACTCCTGACAGACATAAGAAATTTTTATGTATATTTTTTCACTAAAAAAGGACAATTCCGCAACAGAGATATTTATCTGCCCAAACCTGTAGTTGAAGTTGATCACCAATACTTAATTCATAAAGCTAATAAGAAGTCTGCATAAGTGTACATATGGCAAGAAAGTTGTGATTTTTAGCACACCTGTCTGACTCTCTTATACTAGAATGTAATAATATAATAAGGGTGGATATACAATGTGTAAGGAAGGAACCCAAAGCGCTATACACTGGTTGGAAGACTGATATCCTTTGTAGGATACATCTTATATAGTTATGGTTACTGCAACAGTGATCTAATGAAGAACATCTACAGGTCCTAGAATAATAGGATCCCTGCTAGTAGGTAGCCAAAATTAATAACTACTTTGTATTGCTAGTAGTGCCTACTCTGCCAGTGGTCAGCAGTTAAACCACTCAAACCCTGCCCTTGATTCAACTCATCAGTCAAAGCAAGCATAGTATTCTAAAGTTACATTGATATGAAACATAGCTCAAACAATGTGTCTCATTTTTGTTGGTAAAGAACTTAATAAATTGGAAAACACAACTACAGTTAGATCAACAAATGTTCAGAAACAGAAATAACTTAAAAATGAATTATTTATTCATTCATTTGTTCGCCTGATAAGTTAACTGATCGTCAAGGACCCTTTTCTTCCATGATCCAGACCACAAAGGCAAAGGAACTTAACTCTTTTTTTTTTTTTTAACTTTTTTTAGCACTTTTGGCTGACATCAAATATTAAAACAATACTAATTTCATGAACTTTAACTGCACTTTGTCTTAGGAGTCCATTCTTGTCATGGTATTAGAAACCCAAAAGATTTGTAGAAATTAAAAAAGCAAGGTAAAATACAATAGCTAAGCAACTGTATATTTTTGCAGGAAGGAGGAAACTGGAGTATGCAGAAAAAATAACACACACAGAACATAAAAACTCAGTTAAAGACTATGAGCGGTGGTTAGGATTGAACCCTAGACCCTGTGACATAGAACTCTTAACCACTGAAACACCATGCTATTCTTCAAATAGCTAATATATATTTTTAATTTTAAATAATTAACAATACACACTTTAAATAAATAATTATTAATAAAGAAATATAAATAAAGAAATAAATACATTAAAACTGAAAAGTGACAATAAATATCTATAAAAACATATTCATAGGTTCATAGGTAGGTACTAGGCTATTATAAGCCTAGCCGGAATGTGTTGGCTTTCGCCGCCCCCTTAGTTTAGTTCCCTGTGCCTCTGTCCAGCAGAGCCACTGAAGTGATCCCCGGGGTAAACTTTCTGTTTCCCATCCACTCATATAGATTCATATTCATATGATATAAGTAGTATAAAATATATAACTATAAAAGCAAATCTGTATGGAGTAGGCATGATAAAAGTGTGGTCCAGGGTGACAGCCTGCAGAAGTAGGCACTATATTATTGGAGAAAAGTACAGTTTTGTACCTACCATAAATGTAGATGTTCGAGGATCCACATTGCTGCAGTCATAACCTGTGGGTAGTCCGCTGTCCTCGGTCGGCCCGAATACCAAAGAGTTAGGCTGGCGTCGGTCATGTTGTAGTTACACCGCTTACCGAAAACAAGCCTGGCACAGTCTAATCTTCGTTTAATGGTGCGCTTATTAAATCTAGCGCAAAAGCGACACCCGACTACGTCGTGTTCAGGCCCCAAGCAAGGAATACAGAGAGAATGATAGTCCCTATGAGGTATCTGTTTCCCACAAGAAATACAATTATTAACTTTTTCTGACATCTGGATTAACTGAGGCAAGAAAAGACAAAAATTTTCCCCAACGGGGTACTTAGCCCAACTTGGTCTTTGGTCTGAAACTCGATAATTGAAAATTTCAGAACGCCGAACAGCACTTGCAAACGCTGCTTCTGCTTCGTACCACGTGGCAAGAAAGACTGAGGATATGGCGTCGGTCATGCACTTAAGTACTACTACGTACTGACCATGACCGACGCCAGCCTAACTCTTTGGTATTCGGGCCGACCGAGGACAGCGGACTACCCACAGGTTATGACTGCAGCAATGTGAGACGAAGAACATCTGGTGTTATGCTGAGAACCTCACTCAAGTGCATTATCCTCATCTAAAAGAATATCTACTGCTGGATGCCACAGTTAATAACTCTTATCACTACAGGTCCGACAAAGTACTACACTGACTACCTTTACAGCAGTCTTGATGTTTAGAGGGGTAGACACAAATTTATACCAGGGTTATCATGTATGACCCTGCTTAATTTGGGAGATGAGCACTACTAAGCACTTAAAAATTGTGGCAAGAACTTTTAAGTGTGCCCTGCTTAAAGCCGTTCATTGCTAGGAGTCTTATTCTTTTGGGATCACTTGTATGATATTGCTCCTATGTTCTTTAGGCAACAGTATAAACCAGTCTCTTGGAGGAAAAGGGAGATGCAGCTAAGAAAACAAGAGGCAGCTTTACAGATATTTTGAGAAAAACATTTCAAAAGGTAGCTGAGGTGTTCTACAAGAGTGAGACCTTACAGCTGCTTACAAGGGACTGACACTTGTTTCTACCAAAGGTAATACAACTGTCCAACCATTTGTAAAATGTATGTCTTGTGACAGTTTCAATACAGTTTGCAGAACCATGGTCTATCAAAGTGTGGACTGACTGAAACAGTTGTCAGGAGACATGAAATCCTCATCTTATTCTGGAGAACCCCAGATTTTCAGCACCTTGCACTACTTGAACTGTTTTGGAATCCAGAAAGTTTAATGAAACTCTTAAAAAAAAAGTTTCACTAAAACAGGACTTGGAAAATTTGCCATGCCTTCATTTGGTGACTGGCCTGCCCTGTTTGTCTTTGTAGTCATTTTGTCTGGAGCTCTTAGTCATTTAGGCTTAATATCTATGTTGTCTCAGAACATCTATGGTAATCAGAATTCTTTCTCCTTCATTTTCATACTTAAGTAAAATAGGGAGCAGAACAGCCAGGTTAACAAAAACTGCCAGAATCTCTTAATTAGTAAGGAGGATTCATTCTCAAATGAACAATATCTGCCGAGGGTTCTTTGTACGGTTCTTTGTACATTGAGGCCTGCAACTTAGAAATACTTTGAGCAAAGGTAACAGTCTCAAAAATGCTACATGCATGCATATATTAAACAATGAATTATAATTCATGTAAGGAGTTTTAACGACCCAAACACTTACTGGGCAAAGTACTCTGTCATGTAAATATGCCCAAACAGTAACAGACTATGTTAGTCAAAACAATTATATGAAAAAAGTGCAAAATCTGAGCAGTTATGGGCATATCTTAAGCATCACATTGACTATTCTGCTTCCCAGCCATAGTTATACTATTTGTAATTAATGAAGATCATGATTGTCTGATGTTTATCAATCAGTTCACTTATTTGTAATGTCAACGGTACAACAGTCTCTTAGGTGCTGAAAGCTGTGGGTTCTAGTCCCACATCAGGTAGATTAATGTTTGACACTGCTGTGCAGAATGGGGGGGGTGCTGCACTTCTAAGTTTACCCTCCTTCAGAAGAAATGTTAAACAGTGGCCTCATCTGCCTGAGTTGGTGGTAGCTCAGGTGGATGTGAAAGATCCCATGGCACCTATCAAAAAGAGTAGGAGTGGTTCTCCAATGCCTTGGCAAAATTTCCCTTAGTAACAAAAATACCACTTTGGGTCTCCTTTGAAAATAGACTAATATTGCCTAGTGGGACTAAGTCGGTTAACAAAGGATAAATAAATCAATATTTATTTCCTTTCTTAAACAGCGAGTGAATTGGTCATTGGATCATTTTTGGATACAACTCAGGCAAAATATAAAGATATTACAAAAAAATTAAATGGGTATTACAAGGAACATCATACAGTGCAGAGATATGCAAATGGTGTTACAAAGCAAAAACTAATTATTGTAATATACATAAAACTGTTATATACATTAGTTCATGAACAAAATATTTTAAGACATGGTATAGTAAGGAAGGATCATGCTGCCATCACCTTTATCCTAAAATCAAATGCAATCACAAATACGTCATCCTTATTAAGCTTTATCAATAGAATAGTTAAGAAAAAAATGGGGAATCCATATGAACCAAACAAGTCAGCTCAGGTTACTGCCAATGAGTTCTATGATGATATTAACTCCTGCATTCAAGAATACAAACTGGGAAGACACAAACAGAGTTGAAAAGTCAACAAAAACTTTGGCAGAATCAAAAAATTAATAAGATAGACAGTGGAAAAAGAAGTTTTATTTAAGTTTCAAAAATAATCATGGACATAAAACAAATGGGAAGGTACAAGACAGTAAAACAAGAAAGTTTGTTACTGGTATCAGTTCTTCCAGCTCTAACTATAACATCAGTTTGATTTCAAAGGTTGAGAGCAAATACAGGCATTCTTTAATTACATTAAAAGCTGAAAGGAAGAACTGTGAGTGTAATAAACAATGAGGGCAGAGCCTAGTCACAGGACATAGCAAATGCACTCCCAGAAACTTTCTGTGCAAACTTCACAACAAAGAGATATCTCAAGTCCAAAACAGAAATGAGGAGACAGCCATCATATAACTACAGACACTGAAACTGCTGCCACAAATAAAATGAAAAGCTCAATTTCCATCAAACCAGATAACAGTCCTAGTGGTATCCTATAAAAACTATAAGAAAACATATGAAACACATTATTAGCATGTAACAACATACCCAACCCATGGTAACAGGCTGTAGTGGTAACCAGCTCACACACTGTGTATGAGTGTGTGAGGAGGGTTCAAGTGAGACACAAACAATTCTAGATCTGTCAGCATGGTCAATAAGGTTAGTAAAAACGTCAAGGACTCAGTCATAACAGAGCTTATCCAAAATGGCACAGTGGATCTACTTTGTTAGACAAGGGTTTATTCATGGAGCATACTGCTTTTTTGATGACTGACATAATGTTTAAGGTCTTCATCTCATAAACACAAGGTACAGGGTTTGATTCTGACCTTGAGTTACTGGTTAGCCTATGAATCTTGTGGCATTGCTTAAAGACGTGACGGCAGAACTTGATGAAGAGTAGAAAGTACATAGTGCTTATCTTGACCTTGCTTAGGCATAAGACACTATTTCACTTAACAGAACTGGCTGATCAAAAGCGTGAAATGTCAATGTCAGTCTATAATTCAGTGAGTAAAATAAAGGTTAAACAACAGAACACAAAGCCAGGATGCAGAAGTTACCATCTATTCCAGTAGAAGTCACTAGAGGTGTTTCACAGAGCTCCTTATTGGGACCACTTTCTTTTGGGCTCTTATTCTCAAATATAAAAGAAAGAAGTGGATTATGAATAAATGAAGGATATGTACTTGCCATAACAATATATATAGTTGATCCTTCGTTACAAGTTAAAGCTTGGATTACTCACTGTGGGCACCTGTACTCTGCAAATTTTAGAATCTCTTGCAAGCACAAGCTCCACTCTTCTTTCCCTAATAAATTGGCGAGCTGAGTCTCAAGAAAGAGTTAGACCACTATAACAGTCTAAGAAGGGAACTAATATCCTTAATTCAATAGCTACACACACACACACACACATATATATATATATATATATATATATATATATATATATATATATACACACATGTATATATAACATAGACACGTACACACATACACATACGTGCACACACACACACACACACACACACACACACACACACACATATATATATATATATATATATATATATATATACACACACATGTATATATAACATAGACATGTACACACATACACATACGTGCACACACACACACACACACACACACACATATATATATATATATATATATATATATATATATATATATATATATATATAAACATCCAAACCAAGGGGTAAAAAGGTCACAATGAAAAACCCAGCCAAGCTAGAGTTTGCACTATGTGTTTTTACTGCTTCTGAATGTCTATGATTTTTTTTCACTTTTTAACTCTTCACTGTGTGAAACCTTAAAACTGGCTTCTGAATGTCCATGACCTTTTGGCCGGAATGTGGCCTGAATGTAACCATAAAGACTTAAAAAGTAAAAAAAAAAAATCATGGGCATTCAGAAGCCATGTAGTTGAAACACCACATTTTTTAAGGTGTCATTTGCATATATCCCATGGGCCTCCATTACAGGAGATTTAAGGTTTCACACCATGAAAACTCTAGCTTGGCTGGGTTTTTCTTATAGGATCATAGGAGATTACTAGGCTATCAACCTGGAGGTCATTTTAAGCCTAGCCATTTCATCCCAATGTAATACCATAGAAATGCTGTTCATTACCCAAAATTACATTTGGTGATGTCTGCCCATGTCCAGGAGGGTTGTGTGCTCTATCCCCAGTAACAATTTATGTGCCCCATCCACTTGTCCAGATTTCTCTTGAACAGTGTCATAGAGGTGCTCTGTTTCACATGAATTGGTCACTTGTTCCAAACACGCAGCAGCCGCTGGGAGATTAATCTTTTCCTTCAGCATGTCCTATTTAAGTCACAAGCCACATTTAGAACCCTGGAATGGGTAGCTCTAGTCCCATTTGATTTATGGATATGCAGCAAGTTCATTAGGTTTGGGTCCTGGATTTCTCTGTAGGCCAGGCATAAGTCTCCACTAAGAAGTCTATATGATACGGAGTATAGTGACAGGGACTTTAGTCGGCCTGTGTAAGGCACATGCTGGACCCCCTTGATCTTCTTTGTTAGAAACTTCTGAGGTATCTCTAACTGCTGTAAGTTCTTAGTACGGTGTGTGCCAAACAGGGTGTTATAATCAATTATGGGCCGGATAAGTACCGAGTATGGGGGAGGTTATAATTTCTTTTGTTCTCGAGGCGATGCCTTTACTAATCAAGTGTACTACATAGAAAGCTTTCCTTACTACAGTAGACACATGGTGGTCGAAGTTAAGGTCACAATTAACTCGTGATTCCATGTCCCTTACCACTTCGTGTGTACTTAGGGTATTATTATTGATTTGATAATGTGGGGGGACAATGGTTTGTCTGTGTAACAGTTTTGGTTTACCCTTTGTTTCAGATGTTAGTTGGCATATTTTGCAGGCACCTTAATCTTTATGCACATGAGCTGTTTTTAAAGACCTTGTGTTTTGATGAGGATAATAAAAAGGCTGAAACATGCATATCTATAACTAATGGAAAGTCATGGGCATTAGGAAGCCATGTAGCTTGATGTTAAGGTGTTATTTGCATATCCTATGGGCCTCCATTATAGGAGGATTAAAGTTTCACACATTGAAAACTCTAGCTTGGCTGTTTTTTTTTCTTGCAGTTGTTTTATTGAATGGTCTGTGTGTGACCTTTTACCTATGGTTTGGATATTAGTTGGGCTATTTTGCAAGCACCATAATCTTTATGGGCATCAGCTGTACTTAAAGACCCTGTGTTTCTGAAATACAGTTCAGCTATCCATTTATGCTGTGCTGATGAGGTCAATAAAAAGCCAAAACATGCATGTCTACAGCTAGTGGGGGTTGGCTTTATTGGCCTGAATATAACCATAAAGTCTTAAGAAGTAAAAATATCATGGACATTCAGGGGCCATGTAGCTGAAGCACTTGATGTTGCTAACAGGTCATTTGCTTATGTCCCATGGGAGTCCACTACAAGAGGTTTAAAGTTTTACACAGTGAAAAAAAGAAGTTATGTACTTATCATAATGTTCCATCTGAACTTGTGTTTTTTAATTTGTCTACAACCTGTGGGTTAGGATCCAATATGAGATCCAACTCAGACACAGACTACAGTTCTAGGATCTGAAAAATCTGAGCCCCTCCCCTACCCATAATGCCCTACTCTCCCTTCATCTTTCAGATCAAGTTTGCTGCTCACAAGGTAACTGTTTTTCATATTTATGTATACAGCAAGTAATAGCATATGACCCCAAATAGAATGGAACAAGGGTACTTCAGGAGCTCAAACACGGATACAGGAGTGAGCAAAACAACATCCACCAAGTCTCCAGAGAGGAAACATTTGGAAGGGGGGATGAAGGGAGGGAAGGTTGAAGACAAATGTAAAAGCAACAACAAAGATGGAACATTATGGGAAGTACATAACTTTTTTATCTGAAGTTGTTTTTCATTTGGTCTTCAACCTGTGGGACAGAGCCCCCAGCTACATAAATCCTGGGAGGCCCTTACATGAGGATATTCCAGAGCATAGCAGAACCAAAGGAGGCCCTGTTTCTGGAAATAATGTCCAATTTGTAGTGAGATATAAAAGTGTGTGAATTTGACTATGTAGCTGCAGAGCAAATCTCATCAATAGGAACTCAAGACCAGAAAGCAGCGAAAATGGATATTGACCTAGTGAAATGAGCTTTGACAGGTATGGACATGGGTGTTCCCCTAATAGAGTAAACCAGTGAAATGCAGCTTGTAATCCAATTTTCCAGAGTAACTTTGCAAATTGTTTTCACTAATTTAGCCTTGGAGTATGAAACAAAAAGCTGGTTTGATTTTCTGAAGGATTTAGTCCAATCCAAATAAAAACATAAATGTCTATGCACATCTAGCATATGTAGCTTGTATTCTCCTTGTTTTGGAAATTAGGGTAGAAAACTGGAAGACTGATGACCTGCTTAATGCTAGCCTCAGAAGCAACCCTGGGCAGGAAAGAAGGGCTGGTACGCAACGTAACTCTATCTTTGTGGCAGACCAAATAGGGAGGTTGGGGAGCCCTGCAAGCCTTTCTGTGTTGGAGGGAAGCTTTCTAGCTTATCAGTAGGAGTGGTAAGCATTAGGTAGCCTATCTACCACAAGAGGAGTAGTTTCTGGCCTAGAAATTGTAGTTAAATGGCCGTTTGGGCAGTTTTTCCATCTCTTTAAACATTCTGGTTTAAAAGCCCATGTTTGCACTTGTTTCCTGCTTTTCCTGTAACTAGTCTAGTCCAGAAACAGAATTGCTGTACCCAGGACTGTTTGTAAGCATCTGAGCCCCCCAAGCCTTTGTGTGTTGAAGGGAAGCCTTCTAGCTTATCAGTGGGAGTGATAAGCACTAGGTAGCCTATCTACCACAAGAGGAGTGGTTTATGACTCAGAAATTGTAGTTTATTGGCTATTTGGGCAGCTTTTCCATCTCTTTCAACTTTCTGGTTTAAAAGCCTGCATTTGCTCTTGTTTCCCACCTTTCCTGTAACTAGTCTAGTCCAGATACAGATTTGCTGTATCAAGGACTGTTTGTAAGCTTCTGAGCCCCCAAGCTTTCTATGTTGGAGGGAAGCCTTCTAGCTTGTCAGTGGGAGTGGTAAGCACTAGGTAGCCCATCTACCACAAGAGAACTGGTTTCTGGCCCAAAAATTGTAGTTTATTGGCCGTTTGGGCAGTTTTCCATCTCTTTCAACTTTCTGGTTTAAAAGCCCATATTTGTGCTTGTTTCCCGGCTTTCTGAGCAGTGCCAAAGTCTGCTTTTCAATTTTTCCCTTAGATCTGCTAGTTCTCTCCTCTCCTGCACTTTTACTAGCTTATTAGTCTAGGCACTTTACCAGAATTCTTGTAGCAATTATTGTAGCACATAAGTGCTACTAGCACTAAACTTTCTACAAAGAAACAGCTCCAGTACTTATTAATGCCCACCCTTCCAAGCATGTCTAAAGGTCAGTTCCATGTGCTTTCTCCTATTAACCTGGTGAACTTGGGCATCCTGAGGCAATGTAACAACTGCCTCATGTACACCGACAACCCACTCCTCTTACCTCCCAACACTCAGACTTGTGAGAGATGCACTTACATATCCAAATTGGAAGCCATGCACTCTCCAGCCAAGACTGGAATAGCTGGTCAAGAGGAGAAGGTCAATACTTGCACCACACCACATGGAACACATAGCCCTCCAGAACACACACCAGCACTGCCTTCACATAAAAACACAAACCACATGCCCACCTTCACAGAGGCTCTCAGTAAAAATCTACCCAAACAGCAGAGACCTCCAAGGCAGAAACACACTCAACCACCACAACACAACACTAATCACGAGATGCATAACTCTCCTAAACAGTGTGAAACTCAACCAAAGCGCCTAGGCAAAACAACATGCCAAACACACTAGTCATAGGTGACTCAATAGTGAGGCACATTGATGTCCCACTCACTAGGTTGAATAAGGAGAAAGTAACAGTCAGTTGCCTGTCAGGTGCCAGGATCCACCACATAATGCATGCACTCAGGTCACTCAACAACAGGTACAGCTTTGACTCTGTCATTGTACATGTGGGTGTGAATAACATGAGACGTACCTCCCTAGACTACCTGAAAAGAGACATGGAGGAGCTGTCGGATAATGCAGCCCAGGCATGTATGACCCTAGCCCTGAGCAGCAACCAACCATCACCCAGAATTATACCACCGTACGAGCAGAAAATGACTGATTTCAACAATTGGCTAAGTTTCTGGTGTCATTCTAAGGGGATCCAGTATCTGTCTGCCTGGGATGACATGATTGACAGACCTCGATGCTTTGCCAGAGATGGCCTGCATCTGTCACCCATGGATTTTCAGATACTGATCAAGGCTCTTGCCACCCCTATAGTGCCTTTTTTAGGTGGTGTTCCAAAGACCAAATTACCACCATAACAGCTAAAAATAAATGCAATCTGAGGGTCATGCTGCTCAATGCTAGAAGTCTAAATCTCAAAATGCACTCGCTCAAAGCAGTCCTTAAAATGGAGAACATAGACATTTGTGCTGGAACAGAGACCTGGTTCAAGGCAGCAGAAAGCACCCTTGCACTACCAGGCTATAACTCATTTCACACCTTTTGGTCCCAGAACTTGGACTGAAACTCCAAAGGCTGTGGTGTTTCCATATTCATAAAGGATGCGCACACCTCCAGACTGGTAGCCCAACATAATGCATCAGAGATATTTCAGGTGCAGCTAACATTGGGTAAGACAGCGATTCAGGTCGTAGCCTACTATAGGTCTCCAACCATGTCCCAAGACTCGCACTCCACGTTCCTAAGCACCCTGGAGAATATTAGGGTCCAACCTAACACTCTCATACTGGGTGACTTCAACTACCCCTCCTTTAACTGGGAAAACTACTCATGTACCAATACACTTGCCCAATGTTTTCTGGAATTCATTAATTCCAATGCCCTGGACCAGCTCGTTCTTACTCCCACTAGAGGTAGCAATATCCTTGACCTAGCATTACTAACATGGGCAACCATTGCTCTACACCAATAGTTAACTCCTCCCTGGTTAGATCCAACCACAGACTAATCATCTTGGAAATCCACCCCGGCCAAGGTAACCACCATGAAAACTTCTCCAAAGCTGACTTTGGGCTCCTAAAAATAGAGGTGGCTAACTTTATGGCACCCATGCAAATGGAGAATAGGTGCATGACTGCCGAATCATACACCAATGCACTTTATGAACACCTACACAAATGCATGGATCTCGCCATACCCAACAGAACCAAGATGCTCTCCTCCAAAAAAAGGAAGCCAATCTGGTGGTCCCCTGCCATAAACAAACTCTACAACAGAAGGAGGAAACTGATGCGGAATAAGGTGAAGTCCCAAGACTGGAAAAACTCCCTTATCAGCCTCAACAAAAAGTTGAGATCCCTCATCAAATCCTCTAAAGCTAGCTATGAAAACAGAATTGCAGCAGATAGTAAAGACAATCACAAGGCCTTCTATAGTTATGTAAAGAATCCCCACAGGAATACCCATATTTGCTCTGAGCTACTGCACAATGGTACCTCCTATACCGAGCCAACAGATATTGCCAATATACTGGCTGACAGATTCAGTGCCAACTTTAACCCTCCCCCCAAAGGACCAATCATAATACCAGTAGATTGCCAGGCACCCAGTATTACTGCTGCACAGGTTAAAACAGCACTGTCCAAAGCCAAAAATAAAGCTTCTATGGGACCTAACAATATCCCTGGTTGTGTTCTTCATGAACTACAGAGTGAACTGGCACCTCACCTGTGTGCCCTGTTCAATCACAGACTCACCTCAGACTTTGTCCCTACTGAATGGCGCACTGCTACAGTCATCCCTCTCCACAAAGGAGGAGCGACTACAGATCCTGGGAACTATCACCCCATTAGCCTGAACAGTCTGATATGCAAAGCTATGGAACACATCATCATGGACCTAATAAAAAAGGATATAGAGAATCTCCAAACTCTGGATCCTACACAGTTTGGTTTTGTGAAAGGTAGATCATGCCTGCTCAACTTGGTCGACTTCTTTGAGTCAGTCACCAGAGCTGTGGATGAAGGCAAGGTGATTCATACAGCCTACCATGATCTGGCCAAGGCCTTTGATACCATTCCTCACTCAGGAATCACAGAAAAAGTCACTAAGCTATGCATCAACCCCTATATCACTAGGTGGGTTGCAAACTGGCTCACAGATAGAACCCACAGTGTGAAAGTAGCTGACTCCAAGTCAGACTGCAGACCAGTCACGAGTGGAGTCCCACAGGGTTCATTCCTGGGTACTCTCCTGTTTGGTATCTGCTTCTCTGAAGTCCAGGCCAACACGATGGGACTCTGTCTGACAAAGTTTGCAGACGATTGCAAGTTGGGAGCTATTATTAACTCCCCAAGTGATGATGACATCCTACAGAAAGGCCCCACTAAGAACAACGACTGGTGTCAGAACCATGGCCTTAAGCTCAATGCCAAAAAATGAGTCTTCATCCCCTTTGGGAAAAACCTGGTTCCCATGAATTACCACATCGATGGTAGTCCAATGAACACAGAAGGCGTTATAAGAGATCTGGGAATACAGGTTGACAGCAACCTCTTTTGACCACCACATCGCCATTGTGGTCAGAAAGTCCTATGTGGCACATCTCATTACTAAGGGTTTTGCATCCAGGAAGAAAGAGGTCATCGTCTCCCTCTACTCTTCCCTCATTAGGTCAGTTATCGAGTACAATGCCCCATTTGGCATGTACCTCACTAGACACCTGCAACAACTGGAGAGGCCGCAAAAGTACCTCACAAAGAGGATCCTAGGCCTTAAACACTTGTCCTATATGGACAGACTCAAAAAACTCCAACTATTCTCTGTCTCATATTGCCTACTTAGAAGCGATCTCTGCTTGACTTACAAAGCCATGTCTGACCCAGCACTGTTAGAAATGCTACATCTAAAGAAATCCCAATCCCTGCACACCACATGCTCCAGTGACCTCATCCTCATTACCACACTCAACAGAACATGCTGGAGGGACAGGTTCATAACCCAGAGACTGCCCATGCTATGGAATAGATTTCCCATACATGTCAAACAGAGCACCTCACTGGCCCTCTTCAGGAAAAATCTTGATGAGTGAATGGGAAATAGAAAATTCACCCCAGGGATCACTCCAGTTGCTCTGCTCGACAGAGGCACTGGGAACTAAGGTCTGGTGGCATGATGCCAGGGTAATCCTGTGGGCTAGCCTTGTAAAGGCTCCAGGGCCATTAGCCTAGTACACATCTATGACCCTATGAATCTATGATAGATAACTCTTGAAGTTCAGAGACTCTTAGCTGAAGTGATGGCTACTAAGAAAGCAGTTTTCCATGACAAAAACTTCAAATCAACCTTTGATGCTGGTTGGAAGGGAGGCACAACCAAAGCTTGTAAGACTATGGTACGGTTCCAAGGCGGAGCAGATCCTTAATGGAAGGACGAGGAAGAAAGGTACCCTTGATGAAAGTTTTGCACAACTTGGAAGAGGCTAAAGGTAATGAACTTTCTCCAATATAAAAGTTCGAGATAGCTGCCAGTTGCACCTTCACAGTGGAAAAGCTATCTCCGCTATGAAAAATGGATGATAACACAGTAGGAACAGGAGTTGTAAAAGGATCCAGTTGATTTTGGTGGGCCCAAATAGAAAATCACTTCCACTTGCTATTATATACTTTCCTAGTGGAAGATTTATGTGCTGCTACTAAAATACCTTTAACTGGGGAAGAAAGCCCGGGATTTCAAGCCATCAATGGAATTGGGGCAACCAAGCGGTCAATTTCTGGTTGGATGGATATGGGTGAGGACGTCCCGAAGGATGGGACAGAAGGTATGGAATGGGATCCAGGGTCCATGGTGGACATACTAGGTGAGACCAAAGGAAGGAAAACCACACTTGTCGAGGCCAAAAGGGAGCAATGAGGATAACTTTGTTCTTCAGCCCCTGAGCTTTCGGAAGATATTTGGGAATGAGAAGAAGGGGGGTGCATAAAGCAGACTGGGGGGGGGCAAGTATGGACTAGAGCATCTCTCAGTGACTGCCCCTGAGGAGGCATCAGGGCAAAAAACTTGCTGCATTTGGTGTTGGAAGGAGATACAAAGAGATCGCAGCAAGGTTGACCCCATTTCTCAAAGATAATGTTAGCCACTGAAGGATTCAGAGACCACTCATGAGGCATTGGAATGGTCCTGCTGAGCCTGTCTACTAAAATGTTTGACTTCCCTGGAATATGCATTGCCACAAGAAAGTGGTTGGAGGAGATCGCCCATTGCCACAACTTCATGGCCTCTTGACATAAGGGGTAAGACTTTGCTCCTCCCTGTTTGATGATATACCAAACAGACATGTTGCCTGTTTGAATTGAAATGGTTCCTGAGGGAAGAGAGGTACGAAGGGCTTGTAACACTAGGAGCACTGTTCTCATTTTATAGGTTCATAGGTAGGTACTAGGCTATTGGCCCTAGGGCCTATATAAGCCTAGCCAAAAGGTACCCTGGCTTTCATCACCCAAGAAAATTATTTTCCTATGCCACTGTCGAGCAGAGTCACAGAAGTGATCCCCAGGATGAATTTCCTATCTCCCATCCAATCATCAAGATTTTTCTTGAAGAGTGCTAATGAGGAGCTTTGTTTGATATAGATAGGTAGTTTGTTCCAGAGTATGGGAAGTCTCTGGGACAGGAATCTATCCCTCCAGCATGTTCTGTTTATTGTGGTGACAAGGTTTAGGTCCCTAGAGCGTGTAGCTCAGAGGGATTGGGATTTCTTTAAGTGGAGCATGTCCAACAGCTCTGGGTTTGACATAGCTTTGTATGTTAGGCAGAGATCGCCTCTGAGTAAGCGATATGCGATGGAGCAAAGCTGGAGTTTTTTAAGACGGTCTGCGTAGGGCATCTGTTTGAGGCCGGTAATCCTCTTTGTGAGGTATTTCTGCAGTCTTTCCAGTTGTTGTAGATGTCTTGTGAGGCACATACCAAAAGGGGCTTTGTACTCTATAATGGGTCTAATGAGTGACGAGTAGAGGGGAACAATGACCTCTTTTTTCCTGGATGAGAAACCTTTTGTGATGAGATGTGCCACATAGAAGGATTTCCCGACTACTGTGCCGATGTGATTATCAAAGGAGAGACTACTGTCCACCTGTGTACCAATGTCTCTTATCACACTTTCGGTGTTAAGTAGACTACCGCCTATGAGGTAGTTCATAGGTACAGAGTTTTTATCAAAAGGGATGACAATGCACTTTTTGGCATTGAGATTGAGGCCATGGCTTTGACACCAGGCATCTGTCTCAGTGAGGCCTTTTTGTAGGATGTCCACATCGTTAGGAGTTTCGATTATGGCTACTAGTTTGCAGTCATCTGCGAACTTTGTTAGCCAAAGACCTTCTGTGTTAGCCTGTACTTCACAGAAGTAGATACCAAACAGGAGAGGACCCAGGACTGAACCCTGTGGTACTCCACTTGTCACTGGTCTGAAGTTGGATTTAGAGTCTTCTACTTTCACAGTGTGGGTTCTGTCAGTGAGCCAGTTGGCAATCCATCTTGTGACATAGGGATTTATACCTAGTTTAGTGAGTTTATCTATAATTCCAGAGTGGGGGATGGTGTCGAAAGCCTTGGCGAGATCTAGACAGGCTGTGTGAACCACCTTACCCTCATCTACGGCTTTGGTGAAAGCTTCAAAGAAATCTATCAGGTTTAGGAGACATGATCTGCCTTTTACAAACACGAACTGGGTAGGGTCGAGAGTTTGGAGATTACTAATGTCATTGTTTATAAGTTCCACGATGATACGTTCCATAGTCTTGCAGACCAGGCTCGTCAGGCTAATGGGGCGGTAGTTTCCAGGGTTCATGGTGGCTCCCCCTTTGTGGAGTGGGATAACCGCTGCTGTGTGCCATTCAGTGGGCACAAAGCCTGAGGTGAGGCTATGATTGAACATGGTACTTAGGTGAGGTGCCAGTTTGTTCTGTAGTTTGTGTAGAATGCAGCCTGGGATGTTGTCAGGTCCAGTGGATGCTGTGTTCCTGGCTTTGGAGAGTGTGTTTTTTACCTGTGCAGTCGTGATTACAGAAACTTTGCATTGTTCCGGTATAGAGATGGGCCCTTTAGGGGATGAGAGGGGGTAAAGTTAGCACTGAACCTATCTGCCAGGATGTTGGCAATATCAGTTGGTTCTGTATATTTAGTGCCATTGTGCTGTAACTCAGAGAAGATCTGAGTGTTGCTATTGAGATTCTTGACATAGCTATAGAATGCTTTGTGGCTGTTTTTAGAATCAGTGGCAATTTTGTTTTCATAACTAGCTTTGAAGGACTTTATGAGGGATCTCAGCTTCTTACTGAGGCTGACCAGGGAGTTCCTCCAATCATGGGATTTTACTCTTTTTTGCTACAGTTTCTTTCTTCTGTTGTAGAGTTTGTTTATGGCAGGGGACCACCAGATTGGCTTCCTTTTTTGGAGGATAGCATCTTGGTTCTGTTAGAGATTGCATGATCCATGCACTCGTGTAAGTGCTTATAAAGTGCATTATTGTCCGTCAGCATGGGTGTCATGAAGTTTGCCACTTCTACCTTAAGAAGTGTGAAGTTGGCTTTGGAGAAATTTTTATGGTGGTTTCCCTAATGGGGGGTGGGGGTTGGATGTGGATGTCTAGGGTGATTAGCTTGTGGTCAGATCTGACCAACGAGGAACTGACCTCTGGTGTGGAACACTGGTTGCCCATGTTGGCAATGACCAGGTCTAGGATTTTACTGCCCCTGGTGGAGGTGTGGATAAGCTGATCCAAGGCATTGGAATTTATGAATTCCAGAAAATGTTGAGCAAAAGAGTTGGTACATGAGTAGTTTTCCCAGTTAATGGTGGGGTAGTTGAGATCGCCTATCATTAGGGTGTTAGGTTGTACTCTAATATTTTCCAGTGTATCAAGAAATGAGGAGTGGAAATCCTGGGGCATGTTGGGGGATCTGTAGCAAGCTACAATTTGGGTTGTGGTCTTGCCCAGAGTTAGTTGCACTTGGATAATCTCGGATGCATTATACTGAGCAACTAGCCTAGAGGAGCTTTAGAGTTTCGGTACATGTTAGGTGGCCGAAAGGTGTGGTATGAATTATAGCCTGGTAATGCAGGGGTTATCGCTGCAGCCTTGAACCAGGTCTCTGTCACTGCACAGATGTCGATGTTCTCCATTTTAAGGAGTGCCTCGAGTGAGTGCATTTTGAGGTTTAGACTTCTAGCATTGAGTAGCATTACCCTCAGATTTTGCTTGCTTGTACCTGTTACGGTGGTGAATTTGTCATTTGAATCTTCCTAAAAAAGGCACTATATGAGTGGCAAGAGCCTTAGCCAGTATCCGGAATCCCAAGGGCGACAGGTGCAGGCCATCTCTGACAAAGCATCATGGTTTGCCGATCATGTCATCCCAGGCAGACAGATACTGGATCCCCTTAGAATGACACTAGAAGCTTAGCCAATTGTTGAAGTCAATCATTTTGTCCTTGTACTGTGGTATCATTCTGGGTGATGGCAGGATGCTACTCAGAGCTAGGGTCATACCTGCCTGGACTACAAGATCGGACAGCTCCTCCATGTCTCTTTTCATGTAGTCCAGGGAGGTACGTCTCAGGTCATTCACACCAACATGGACAATGACAGAGTCATATTTGTACTTGTTGTGGAATGACCTGAGTGCATGCTTTACGTGGCGGATCCTGGCACCCGACAGGCAGCTGATGGTAACTTTCTCCTTGTTTAGCCTGGTGAGTGGAACATCAGTGTGCCTGACTACAGAGTCACCTATGACTAGAGTGTTGGGTACGTTGTTATGCCTTATGGGCTGTGGTTGAGTGGCACACTGAGTTTGTGGGATATGTGTGATTTAGGTTGTGTTGGGGGGGTGGAGGTTGCTTACGTTTCTGCTTTGGAGGTCCCTGTTGCATGGGTAGATTTTTATTAAGAGCCTCAGCAAATGTAGGTGTGTGTTTTGTGTTTCTGTGTGTGAGTTTTGGTGATGTAGGTTTTGAGGGACTATGTGATGAGTGTGGTGTGGTGCAAGTGTTTACCTTCTCCTCTTGACTGTCTAGTCCAGTCTTGGGTGAAGAGAGCTTTGCTTCCAGTTTGGCTATATAAATGCATCTCTCACAGGTTGTAGTGTTGGGTAGTAGGAGGAGAAGGTTGTCTGTGTACATGAGGCAATTGCTGCATTGCCCCAAGATGCCCAGATTCATCAGGTAGACAGGAGAAAACACTGGGAGCTCTCCCTTAGACATGCCTGGATAGGTGCTTATTTATTAAGTACTAAAACTGTTTTCCTCTAGACAAGTGAGGAAAGTTGAGTGCTGTAGTAATTTGTAGCTTATTTAGTGCTTACAGTGAGTTCTGAACAAGTGCTGAGCTCAAAGAAACAGATTTGAGTGCTGAAACTAAAAAATTGGCTAGTTCTAAGAAACAAAATTAAGCTAGAAGGCATCCCTCCAACACAGAAAGGGTTGGGGGCTCAGAAGCTTACAAACAGTCCTGGATACAGCAAATCTGTATCTGGACTAGACGACTTACAGGAAAGGCAGGAAACAAGCTTAGAATTTTTTTTTTTTTTTTTTTTTGTAAAGTGGAAAGGGGAAAGGAGGAGCAGAAACTAAGTGGGTTGGCCTTCTCAAATGTTCTCCCTGTATTAGGTAGAATGAAGTAATGACACTAGACTGGGAGGAGTGTCCCAGATCAAATTTACAGTAGGGGCGAGCAACTGCAAAGTCACCAAGTATAAAAACAGGATACCAATAGGGAGGGAGAGTGGGAAACAAAAATCAGAACAAACAAACCCAACCAGATGCTTAACAATTGTAGAAATTTTCTAGTTAATACCTCACACACAGTGAAACTAGCTAGAAAAGTATATGCAGACAATAAAAATGCTATAAATAACTCATAAAAATAAGCAAAAAACAGGATACTTAATGTTATATATCACAGATCAGTTTGCTCAGTGCCCTTCCTCCGATTAGCTCAGTGTGAAAAAGTTTTCAGAACAGTTATATGCAAATTGGCTCTCTAACCGGGACCAGGTGCCTTGGGCTGCCTGACCTAGGTAATGCCCCCCACCTGAGCTGGGAGGAATCCATGGTCATCGCGACTTTTGGGGGAGGAAGGACAAAGGGACAACCTTGTTCTAGAACCTGTGATTGAAGCCACCAAAGAAGGGATTCCTTGTATACTTGAAACAGTCTGATGGGATGGTTTAGAGGATAATAAAGAAGGGACCATTGAACTGCTAGCATTCACTGAAGAGCTCTCATGCAAAGATGAGTTGTAGGAACAAGAGTTATGGTGCTGCCATGGATCCAAATGCTCTTAGGACAAGACAAGCTGGAGGCATAGGACAGTTTAGAATCTATCTGACAAGGAGTCTGAGTGTGGAGATCCTGTCATAGGGGAAAAGAGCTAAGCAATGTGTCATGTCCAGATGGGCTTCAATGACGTCTATCACCTGTACCAGATGTAGATGTGATTTCTTTAGGTTGATGGAGATGCCCAAGGTTGAGGCTAGTTGAAGTAGATAATCCCTGGCTTCGAGAAGTACATGCCTGCTGGGAGCAGTGAAGAGTCAATCATCCAGATAGGGAAACACACGGAATCCTTGCAGTCTCAAGTGAGCTGCCACTACTGCCATGCATCTGGTGAACACCCTGGGGGCTGTGGTGAGACCAAGGGGGAGTACTCTGAACTGGTAATGATTGGCTCCCAGACAGAAGCAGAGAAACCTTCTGGAGCACCTGTTCAATTTGATGTGATAGTACGCATCCTGAATCTATTGAGCACATCCGGTTGTCCTTCTGCAGGAAGGGCAGAATGGATTGAATTGTGACCATTCAGAACTTTGATTAGGCAACTGACTTGTTCAGGTTTGTCATATCCAGAATGGGTCTCAGGTCTCCTGTTTTTTTGGGCACTAGAAAGAATATGGAATAGATGCTTGATCTGAACTGGTCTTGGGGGACAGTCTGGATGACTCTTTTTGCAAGCAGCTTTGAAATTTCTAAGACAGCAGCCTCACTCTGACTGGGTGAAATACTGGTGAGAGACTTGGGTGGAGGACGATTTTGGAAAAAGGGAATGACATAACCTCTGGATATTATGTTTAATACCCAGTGGTCATTTGTGATGGTTTCCCAGGCTGTTGGGTGTACAGAAAGACATCCCCTGACTGTCTCCAGAGATGTGCAGTTGGGCTATTCTTCAGAATCGTGGACTGAGCCTGCCTGAGAAGGTTTCTCGAGACCTCTGGTTCATGGGACTCCCTCTGCCACAAGGGCAGCGTCTGCCATTAGCACTGTTTCCCCCCTGCCTCTGGAGGAAAAGTCTCTTTGTTATTCCTGGAAACAACCTTGAGATCTTCGGAACCACAACTTTTTGCCACCACATTGCTTCCTGTAAAAGGACCATTCAGAGGTGACAAAAATGGATTCTGACGGCAAACAAGGTCTTCCCATTCTTCTCACTCTGGGAGAGCATGTCTCTAACAGTGGGACCAAACCAAGATGACCCATCAAAAGAGGCATTAGTAAAATATACCTTAAAGGGTTCCATGAAATCAAAGAGTTGCATCCAGATGTGACACCCTATAGCAATGCCTGAACCGGCCGCCCGTGAGGCACCCTCTACCACATGTGAGATTAGCCACATGGGCGTATTAGCTATAGACAGGAGGGAAGGCATTCTGGAGGAAAAGGTTTTCTGTCCCTCTGTAGACATGGACCCAAGGGCAGGACTACACAGCTCCTTTACAAGGTCTCTCTGAAGTCTGGTCACATGTGCCAAAAATAGTTCAGCACCCTCAAAGTGAAGGTATTTGAAGCATACACTCACTTCCCGAACCTGTCCACTTCCCGAGACTCCCTGTTTGGGGGGTGAACAGAGGAGCTTTCATGGGCCAGCTCCTTCTTGATGGCTGCTGCACCCACCATGGCATTGGCAGGGACACACTCAGTCCAATGGGGTCTATCTGAAGGGGCGCTAGAGATCTTGCCCCGACATTTGAGGATGGGTTCTACTGTGTCCGGCTCTTTCCACGCCCTGCGGGAGATGAAGACAATAAGAGGGTCTGCAGGGGGGGTGGACATCCAAGATGTAGATAGGCCTGACCCAAAGGCTTCCAGGAATGCTGACTCATCTGCATTAGGGTTCTGGGTGGGTCACCCACCTTTCTGATACAGGATTTCCATGATGTCTCTAAAGGAGACATCCTCAGGTGGAGATCTTGGGAACCCTTCCCCTTCCTCCAAATCGGTGTCCTCAGTGAGGGATTCCAGGGAGGAATCCACATGTCTCCTTTTGCGTGTACACTTACAAAGATCCTCTTCTGTGGGGTGATCTGGGGAGGTGTCGGAAGACTCTGGGTGTTCCGGCTGAGAAGAAGTCTGGAAGCTCTTATGGGCAAGCTGTCCAGTAGGAGACTGAAAGGATGACTTTTGCACAAACTCTCCTGAGGAGGAACCAGGCTCCATGGGAGGGAAAGTTGAGTCTCTTCTAGGAGTGGAGAGAATCTTTTCCACCACCTCGAATGCTGAGGGGGAACAGGAATCTGAGGGAACCCCCACAGGAGCTGAAGCTGTCAGTGGAGAAACCCTACGAGTCTCCAACACTCCCAGATCTGAGAGGGGAGTTGGAGCCAAACTATCAAGGGCTGAGGCTGTGAAGGGAAGAGACAGCTCCGAAAACCTCACAACTGACATCAAACCCTCGGACCCGACACCTGCACCATGGCTCCAAGAGCCTCTCCAATCCAAGACTGCCAGGGCCGAACTACACAGGGCAACCAATGGAGTTGAGGTAACCATACCTGTCAGCTCCGTCGTGTTGGCTCTTGGGATCCTCAGACCCAACAAAACTCTGAATTAGGGGTCAGACCGGAGAAGGAGAGATGGGAACAAAAGAGGGTTGGTGGCTACCAGATCCAACAGAGAACAGAATGGACAAAACTCCCAGGTACATTTGTGCTTTGAGGAATCTCATCAACATCCTGTCAACCTCAGCTTCAGAGACACTCTGGAAGGACCGGGTAGACGAATCAACAGAAGACAGCATGGAGGCTGGTCTAGGGACTGAAGCAGTGGTGCCTTAGGTCTGGAGGTAATCGGCTCCGGACAAAACCTCAGGAACTAGAGCTGGACCGATTCCTCGCCCACACTCAGATCCAAGGGCTTAGGATCCAAAGTTCTGGCGGACTTGCGAGAAGGCTCACCAGGAAAGAAGAACCTCTGTCCAGGGACCTTTTCTTTTCTTTGTGTTTATTGGCAGGGGGTTGAACCCTTGAAGTTGAAGGAGAACCAGACGAAGAATGTAGGAGACCCTTATGGATCAGCTTATTTCTTCTGTCAATCAGCATGCACTGATTGAAACCAGCACAAACAGAGCAAGAGGAATCCAAATGAGAGCCCTCCAAGCAAACCAAACACATAGTGCATTTTTTTAAACACCAATGGTTTATTAGACATGGTAAGCCAAAAAGACAAATAGCCTGCAAAAAAGGAAAAGGGGTACTAACAAGAGAAACCTTTTTTAGATACAGTAGCTAAACTAACTAGGTAGATAGTTTAGTTTTTTTTTTTTTTTTGATATATCTAGGAAAAAGGGAAGTTTATAAAGAGGCAGAAAAAAAATGTAAAAGGAATATACCCACGTGGATATCAGAGATAGCATAGGGGAAGAAGGACTATACTAGATAGAAGCAATTTTTAAAGAAATTTTAAAGAAAAAACTACCCACTAACCACAATGGAGCTCAGAAAATCGTGATCCTGATGCTGTTTAGAGAATGTGACAAATGAGATCTGGGTGTTGAAGGGAGAGCAAGGCATTGTGGGTAGGGGAGGAGCTCAGATTTTTAGGATCTTAAAGCTATAGTATACGGCTAAGTTGGATCCAATACTGGATCCAAATCAAGAGGTTGAAAACCAAATGAAAAACTTCAGATCTCTAGTTGGTTGGGTTTACATATATATACATATATATATATATATATATATATATATATATATAGGTCTACTTGAGACTACCAAAATCTCAGTAGACCAAAAGTCAGAACACCGAGATGAGAAGCACGAAGTTTAACATTAGCAAAACTTCATATTCCGAACTACCAATACCCGACACTCCAAACTGACACATTCCAAAAGAAGTATCGTAGTCAGTGAGTTGCAGAATGACAGCAACCTTTCCAGTTAACGTATTTGCAGGGGGGCTATGCCACCCTGCACCCCCCCAAACCCCCTGCTATTTAAAGATACCAACTCCGAGATCACACTACAACGTGCAGATGTGAGGATATCCTGTTCCGTTCAGCTTGGAGTGTCGGGCATTCGTAGTTTGGTAATGTGAAGGTTCGCTAATGTGAAACTTTGTGCCTCTCGTCTTGGTGTTCTGACTGTTGGTCTAATGAGATTTCGGTAATCTCAAGTAAACCCGTGTGTGTGTGTGTGTGTGTGTGTGTGTGAATTAACCTCAGAATAAACAAACTAACAAACATTGTTTTTTCAGGGAGGCAAGCCCCCTAACTGGTTATATATACTATCTCTTCACATTGCACAATCCCCAGCAAAAGGGCATATTCTCATACCCAGGCATTGTTACCTCAAACACCTGTCCGCCACATATTCTTGTTGACCAAAGCATGTCGATAAAACGGATATCGACCTTAGCACATTTTGCTATTTAATATTACTCCCATATATACAAACATGCACACAAAATGAGAATTATCAAGATTTCTATGGCTAAAACTATACACAATAAGCCACGGTATATGTTACGAAGACAGGAATACCCCATTGGCCTCTGCTTAGCCTCCAGGTCCATGCATAGGTGACAATTTCATATGGAGAAGGTGGGTAGGTATATTACTGTGTTCAGAGATGTGTCAAACTGCTCTATCATTATGGTAAGCACATAATTTTCCTATCTGAATTGCTCTGATCTGTTTACTGTAATACTTGGACCAAGTCCTGAGCAGAATAGCATGGGTGGTCTCAAAATAAAATAGCTTGGGGGTGTTATGATAAAAATCCCCCTAGAATGGTGGCACTAAATGAAACTCTTGATTAGGAAATAGCATCCAAGTTTGTAATATTTGGAAAAGGTATGCAATGAAGTCTATGGTGCTGCTGCAAAAATGTTATCAACTGAAAAATTCTTGAAAAACTGCTGAAGTCACAACAGATCTTGCAGATAGGATTTTGGTTTAGTTTGTAAGGTTTTATGACTAGAAGTGTAGCAGAATAAAATGCAGATGGATAGCTACCTGGAGAGCATTACCTTTTTCCCCAATATGTTTAGAGCAAAGCAAACAAATAACTGAAGATGCTGATTTAATTTCCTGGTGTGACCAAAGAACAAGAAAAATTGTCTATGGACATCCAAACAATGTAATTTGTATTCTCTGCTGTTTGAGAGCTTCAGAAGGAATACCAGAAGATGTATCATTTGGTTTAGGTTAAGATCTGATGCTACTTTGATCATAAAAGCTAGATTATATCTGAGCACTGATCTTTGTAAACGATGATATGAGAAGCCTAATAGGAGGGACCATGTAGTTTGGAAACCCTCTTACCTGAAGTGATAGCCACTAAAAACAAAGTTCTACAACAAAGAAATATGATATCTGTTTTTGCTGCTGGCTCACAGGGGTTTGAAATTAGTTCTTTTAAAACAAGTCAGGTCCCAGAGAGGGTACAGAATGTTTATATAGGGGTGTGGATAAAAACACTCCTCTTAAGAAAGTTTTGAATACTTGCTGAGACACCAGAGATGAATAACTGAGGTCTTGATGTAAGCTGAGACAGCAGCCAGGTAAATTGCTACTGCAGGAAAACTAGCACCTTTACTGAGTATCTTGGGTAAGAGGAATAGGACTGGTGCAGCAACTGGGTCCAGTCCTTGTTCTGTCGCCAATGAAGCAAACATATGTCATTTCATTTTTTTATATTTTCTTATTTGGGTTTCTAGAATGATGTTAATAGTCCTGCAAAAGGTAAACTTCATACCTCTCAACTGCTTTGATTTAAGTATAGCTCTATGATTTTGGCCCTCAGATTTGGCATTACTGCTCCTAGATTTACAATTTTACTCATGAAGTCAAACCTGATTATGGGTACATACTTTATTAAATACATAAACTATGCTTAAGCAGATTTTCTTATCACTAATTATATATTGTCTAGTATATAAAGTCCTTCACTGTGAAAAATAAGAGTGTTCCTCTTTCTGACAATCTGATACGATTTTTAAAGTGCTATGATTTGTAATGCTTGGAGGTTGAGAGGTAAGGTAACTTAGGTCCCTGGCAATTATTGGAAGTGGAAAAAACATGCAGTTATTTTGAGGGACCAGATGTCTGGGTAAGGCCTGCTGGTTAGGAGAGACAAAAGTGTTTGGTGATGCTGCAGAAGGAGGGGTTTCTTTATCAGGTGGGGCCATAGCAGTCGGAACCAAACCTGTCAGGGGCAAAATGAACATATGAGAATGACTCATCATAAGAGTAGTGCAGGGAAAGCATAAAGGAGACTAAGGGGCCAAGGATGGATTTGAGCTGCTCTGATTCTCTGACTTTGTGGAGGAATTACAGAAAGTACAGTTGTGCTTGTTAACTTACCATAACAGTAAGGTGTTCAAATGATCACTGCAGCAGTAACCTTAATTATATGGGTTACATCCTGACAAGGATATACCAGTGGGACAGCTTCCAAAGCTTCAGGGCACCTTCCATGTGACCAAGCTGTCAGTCAGCTCAAGCTAAGCTAACTAAAAAGACAGGTTTGGGCACCAAGTCCTTCAGAGGTTTCATGCCAACAGAGAGAGGAAGGCTGAACCCTAAAGGAAGAATGCTAGGAACAACAAATAAGAATTTATACCCTGGCATACACAAAAAATCAAAAAACACGGAGGATGGAGGGAGGAAACAGCAACTGCGGTGATCATTTGACTATCTACTGTTATGGTAAGTTTAACTTACACAACTCTACACTATTCAACATATTTATCACTGCTGCAGTAGCCCAGGTTATATGGTCAGATTTCCCTAGCTTACTACATTTGGGAAGTGGAAGGAGAAAAGCCCAGGATCCTGTGGAGAATGGTCCTTGCAAAGCTTGATATGGACCTAGAGAAGGAATAAAGCTTATAGTGCTTTGTAAAAGTATGTACTGAGGACCAAGCTGCTGTTTCTAGAATACTTTTAAAATCCAACCCTTTCCAAAGAGCCATAGATGAATCCAAGGCCCTGGCAGAGTGAGCCTTGACCTTGCCTGGAACAGTTTTGTTGTGGTGAGTATAACAAAAGATTAATAGCCTTACACAGCAATATGGAAATAGTCTGCATTACCACAGATTGCCCTTTCTTCTTACCTTCACCAGAAATCAGCAACTGATCCAAATATCTGAAAAAAATTTGCTCTGCCAAGATAGTATCTGAGTTGTCAGTAGACATCTAAGATACAGGGTATCCTGTCTCCCACATTTTTAGGTTCAGGAAAGAAAAGGGGGAGATGAATAGTTTGGCTTAAAGTAAAACTTGGATACCACTTTAGGCATAAAAGAAGGATTAGTTCTCAAAGAAGGAGGGTGGCCTAATGGTTAAGGTGTTTACCTTACAAACACAAGGTGCAGGGTTTGAGTCCCTCACAAGGGATAATTGGCTAGGCTTAAAATGGCTCGCAAGGGCAGTTAGCTTAGTACTAATCTATGAACCTATGAACCTAGTGGAAAATTAAATAGGGTTGATTCACCATAATACCATGCAACTGAGGCACCCTTCTTGCAGAGGTCAGAGCAATCAGTAAAACACTTTTCCATGTTAAGAACCTCAAGTCAGCCAGGTTACCTGATTCAAATGGAGCGTCCTCTTCTGTAACACAAAAGTAATATCCCAAGGAGAGGTCACTGGTTTTCCTGGAGGCCTGTTATGCAAAATCCCTTTCAAAAATATTTTGCCATGAGACTGCAATTAAAAGAGGAGGATCCACTGGCAGATATGCTGAAATGACCGATAAGTGGACATCACTCAAATATTGTAAAACCTGAGAACAGCTAGCCCTGAATGGCTGCCGGTTATGTTGTTGACACCAGCTAGAAAACCTTTTCTGTTTGATAATATATGATTTTCTAGTAGCAGGCTTTCTTGCTTCCATTAGTACCTACTGCAAGTCCTCAGTAAACAAGTTCCTAAAGAGAGTCAGGACCCTATCATCCAAGCAGTCAACTAAAGTTGATTGGGGTTGGAGTTTACCAATCATCGCTGATCTTGTGTGAGTATATCCATTCTGTGAGGAAGCCTGTGGCAATTTCCCCTGACCATTTCCTAAAGAAGGAAGAATCACTGTTGTCTACGCCAGAAGGGAGACAAAACAACAATTTTGGGGGATTCTTTCTTAATCTTCAGAAATATCCTGGATATCAGTTGAGAGAGTGAAAAAGCATACAAGAACATTCTTGACCAAGGAAAAGAAAAGGCATCTGTGTTCCAGGCCTTCTTGCATGAAGTCCTGAAGCAGAATATTGCCAGCAGATTGTTCAGAGAGGAGGCAAGTAGGTCTACTTGAAAAACTCCTCACAGATGGATCAAACCTTGAAAGACCCCCTGATCTAGTTTCCATTGAAGAGGGCTTGGCCTTGTCCTGCTCAACTTACCTGCCATACAGTTTTGCTCTGACAGAACGTAGGATGCCAGTAGAGTACGATTGTGCTGTGAAGCTATATCCCAAGCTAACAAGGCTAGCTTGCAAAAGGGGTATGACAGGGTTCCTCCTTGATTGTTGCTGTACCACATGACAGTGGTATTGTTTGAAACACCCTAAAGAGCTCTCAGGCATGACAGATGTTTCAGAGAGTTGAATGCCTTAATTAGAGCATGCTTCTCTTTGATATGCTCTTGGTTTCCAGCACACCTTGCACTTTTACCCCTCCTGAAACTGTTCCCCAATCAAATCTGAGGCATCTGTGGTGACTGACTGTTTTGGAACAGGGAAGAAGAAGGGGAGACCTGAATTTAAGAATATTTCCAATCTCTACCAAGTGATTTCCCTTCTGCCAAACCCTAGCACTGGAATTTGAAAGGACAACAGATGTTGGTGCTGGAGCCAAGAAACTTCAGATACCACTGTATCCTTCCTCATGTGGAGTCTTTCCAGGGCTATCATGTGAATCACTGATGCCCTGAGACCCAAATCCTGAGGTATACCTTTGCAGTGACCAAAGTCTGAGTGGAGAACCTTAGAAATAGATCTAGATCTTTTATTTCCTGTGGGGGGAGTCAGCTCTTTGAACTAGATGCCTAGCTGACATCCCAGGAACACAATCCTGAGTAAAGGAGTCAAAACAGATTTTTATGATTTCTTGGGATCCCAACTTCTGTAAGAGTTCTCTCACTCAAGTGACTGATTCCTGACACTGAAAAACTCTACAAAATAAGCAAGTTGTTTAAATATGAAAAATGTGGATACCCCATAGCCTGCAATGAGCTATAACTGGAGCTAGACACATTGTGAGCACTCTCTGTGCAGTGGATAGTCTAAATGGTAAGGCAGAGTACTGATAATGTGATCTAATTACACAAGACCTTAAGAAACACCTGAAGTCTGGATAACAGGGATATGGTGATAAGCATCTTTTAAATCTAGTTTTACCAGGAAACTTGAATGAGGAAGAGGTAACAAGTTGTAAAGTGACATTTTGAACTTGGGCACTATCACAGTTATGTTTAGGAAGGAAAGATTCAGAACTAGTCTCCTAGAATTATCTTTCTTTGTCACTAAAAACATCCTTGAATAAAAACCTTTTCCCACCTGGGAAGGAGGAACTGGTTCTATCACTCCCTGGGACAGCATGTGATGAAATACATGTAGAAATAAAAAAAACAAATCTGAACTGGTGGATAGGGGTTGGAAAGGAAGAATTTCCTATCACTGCCATCTGTAACATTGATTAATGATCTTCAGAACCCATTTGTTTAAAACTATCTGTTGCCAAAGTGAAGAGTCAGACTTTCTGGAAGGAAAAAGGGGCCGCCTGGGTGGGAGTGGGGTGGGGGAACAAGGTCCCTTAAATAGCCATTCTTACTTGTTGGACTGTTCTTGGCTTTGTGGGATTCCAGAATTCAATTTGGAAACCCTTTGTCATTTCTTCTTAAACATTTGTTTACCTGCATTTTGTTGAGACTGTTTTTTTTTTTCTGAAATTGGATGAGGGATTAGAGAACCCTTAGAAAACTTGGAAAAGGAGGGCTGACAATTCTTAAGAGATTTCCTGTATCAGCTTACCCCATTCATCACACTTTTTAATCACCTCTGCAGCAGAAGGGCCAAATACTAATTATCCACAAGAGAACTTAGAATCTGATTTTTAACATCATCTGGGAGGTTCTGAAAATGCAAACCTCCTTAAAACAGTACCAGTGACCACAGCCCTGGAAGATGTATCATCTGAGTCATACACACCCTGTAAACAATGAGTAGGGACTTGTACAATAAAAGAAACAAAATTATTTAATGCAGATTTTTCCTCACATGAAGTAACTGCGTATCAAAAATATTCCACATACTTTCACAAATAGTCAGAACAAACTTTAACACATTAAGCTGACAATTCAAAATTCTGAAAATCAAAGTTACAGAAGCATACACATTTTGCCCTTAGTTATCAATAATTTTCACAACCTTATCAGAAAGAGTATTATTTCCTTGATCCAACTATCCTATGTGATGGTCAGCCATGCTTTGGTATGCAAGGAAGTGAGACTCCCCAATTGCCTCCAGAGTGGGACAGTCAGGCATCACCTCAGCGATTCTGCTGTGTGTTTGCAGAGAAGGATCATGGAACCCAAGGTTTGTGGACTACCCATGTATCGGGGGGGGGGGGCATTATAGAGTCCACTACATTCAAGGGGATGTATGCTGCCTCCATATTTCTTGGACTGGATCTGTTGAGATTTTCTAAAGTAGATATTCTTTGCTCCCTTTGGGTTCCTGACAGGCTAAGAATTTCACCCAACAGTAGAGAGGGTTTTGCCTCCCAGCTCACTCTGTTACAGCCTATCATTACCTTTAGACCATACAAGGTGATGTCATTATAAGGGGCATTTAAAGGACTACCCTGAAGAGTTCTATAAATCCTGCAAGCCTAAACCAAGCGTGACACCTCTTGGTGATGCCTGACCCCACAAGCCCTCAATCAGTTTGTTTTGGAGAAGATTTTTCAATGAGGTCAAACGTCAGGTCTATAAATAGGGCACCTGCAAAAAGGCCACTCTCAGAGTTTAGCAGAATGTCATCAGTGAGAGACCAAAGTGCTGTCACAGTACTTCATCCATGCCAGAATCCATGTTGTTGAGAGGACAGCAGGTGGAACTGGTGGATATACAGGGAGAGGTGGGTATAGATTATCTTTTCAAGAAATTTGCCCAGAATTGGAGGATGGGTATTGGGCAGAAGTGACAGGTATCTTTAGGATTTCTTTGCTTTGGGATGAGTTTAGTTAGTGCAGTTTTCCAAACCTGTGGCATGATGTTTTGTGTGAGACAAAGATTATACATGTGGGAGACAGGAAGACATAGATCCTATCTGCAAAGATATATGAACCAGGGTTTTATGTTGTCAGATCCACGAGGGGTGTCAGTGGAAATATTTTCATCTAGAATAAAGACTTCTTTGGGACATATGCATTTGAAGTTGTAGGGGGGGGGGTGGAATGGTGGCAGGGTGGGAAATGCATGATCTGTGGGAGGTCTGGAGTTTATTAATGGAGGATTGCTAAATTCATTAAGAAATTGTGTGGAGAAAGTTTTTGCTGTACCACACTAAGTTGCTGATTTTAGATGGGTATTATGAGGAGCTTTTCTTCCTGTAAGTAGATTAAACTCTTTCCAAAAGTGTTTGGAGGAATGTAAGAGGGTAATTTGCTTCTTTGTTTGGAGATTTATTTTGTGCCTTTTGATGGACTAGGTTACACAAGACTATAAATGGCTTTAGGCCATTCCATAGTACCACTACTGCACTCTTATCATTTTCTGACTGCATTAATAAAAATAGAAACAACAACAAACTCTCCTCTGCACTTTTTATTGACCTCTCAAAATCTTTCAATATGGTTAACCATAACTTACTTTTAGATATCCTTAAATCACTTGCATTAGGCACTCAGGCCATCTAATGGTTCAAGCCTTATCTAGATAATAGAAAACAGGCTGTCCTCTGGGACAATAACTTATCCACTCACCTCCCTGTTTAGCTAGGTGTCCCTCAAGGCTATATCTTGGGTTCCCTCCTTTTCTCTATCTTCACTAATGACCTGAACACAAAGCTCCCTCAAGCCACCTGCATACAATATGCAGATGATTCCACATTAATCTGTACAGCAACCTCTTCAGCAGAACTCCAGGACATCACCCAACAAGTATTCAACTTAGTAGAAAACTGGTTCCTACAACGCTGTCTACTCCTAATCCCTAAGAAAACAAAATGACTGCTTTTTACTCCCACAAAAAAGGTCGCCCCCATTGATTTCACTGTCACTTCCAAAAATGACACAAGTAAGGCTCCTGACCTAACCACAAAACTTTTAGGGGTAACAACTGACCACAACTTCAACTTTGACTCTCACATTAACCTCACTATTAAATCTGTCAACAGGAAACTAGGTTCCCTTTACAGGATTCAACCTTTCCTTACTCCACTAGCCAGAACTACCATTGCCCACACACACCTTATCTCCACTCTCTTATATGCCTCCCCTATTTACACTAATCTATCCAAAAGTAACCTCAGTAAACTGGCTACCTCCTACCAGAATATTGCCAGATTTGCCACTGGCACACCTTTTAGAACCCACCATTGCCAACATCTCAAACTGCCTGGATGGCTAGAACTGCACAATCAGCTCCTTTATCAGCAGCTCACCATCACCCATAAGATTTTGCATCACCCTAACAATACTCCTATACTTTGCACCCTTATCTCTCCCTACAAAAACCTCACAACCCTATGCTCAGCTAACAAACTACTAGTTACCACCCTCAAACCCAACAATAAATCTGGTGACTGTCTCTTTAGAAACTCTGTGGGTAAAGCTTGGAACAAACTCCCCACTGAAGTTTCATCTCTTACCTCGACACCACTCTTCAAGAAGCATATAAAAACTTTCCTGAAAAAGCAATGGCTTTGTCCATGCACTAATCCTGACTAGCATACTTTCTTCTTACCATGTTCACTATCTCTGCTTACTTGCCTCTCTACTTCCTGTATTGGCATCTCCTTATTAAACTAACCCCGAGTCCAAACCTGTGTAGTTCTCCATACTACTTGTGCAGTACCCACTCTTATCTGCTTCTTTCTTTTCTCACTTTTCAGAGTGTATTAATTGAGAGAAAAAAAAACGTATTATTTGCATCCATACTTGGGTCAAAACTTGCCACTTCTTGTATCTGTTGCTTATATAAATTGCTTTTTTAACCTAGCTTGTAAAGATGATCTAGCTCATAGTGTATCTAATTCATAGTGTATTTTTATATGTAAATAGTTGATCTAGTTCAAAGTATACTTCTTAAGCATTTTCCCTTCTTATATAAGCCATTGTTTTTTAAACAGTCTGTTTTTTTAATGTCTGTACGATACTGTTGCTTTTTTATTTCCATATTTGGAGCTTCACTCCCCGGGCTTCTGCTGAAAATGGACATGTATCCAGTTGGACTAGCCCGGTCAACAAATGTAAAATAAAATAAAATAAAATATAAAGGCAGCGTGTTTGTTATTTGTGGGGCTCTGTTTCCATGTGTGCCATGCTTCAGCCATTACAGCTAAAAGATGTTTCAGTTCAGTGGACAGCCATTCAGTTTTGGTAGGTTTACAAAACCTTATGATAAGTGGAAGAATCTGTCATGGAGCTGGAGTAAAAGTCAATTAGGCTTTCAGCTGTTGTATTAGGGTCATGTATGGAGAGTATATAGTTCTTGTTGTGAGCTATGAGAAAGATTCTTCATAGGTTCATAGGTTGGTACTAGGCTATCAGCCCTAGGGCCTATACAAGCCTAGCCATAACAATTCCCTGGCTATTTCTTCCCACACTATTTACTTCCCTGGACCCCTGTCTAGCAGGGCGACTGACATGATCCCCGGGATGAATTTCCTTTTTCCCATCCAATTGTCAAGGTTCCTTTTGAGGCACTCTGTTTGATATGTATGGGCAGTCTATTCCAGAGTCTGGGGAGTCTCTGGGTCAGGAACCTATACCTCCAGCATGTTTTGTTTATTGTGGTGACAAGGTTTACATCCCTGGAGCATGTGGCTCTGAGGGATTGGGATTTCTTTAAGTGTAGCATGTCCAACAGCTCTGGGTTTGACATGGCCTTGTATGTTAAGCAGAGACAGCCTCTGAGTAGACAATATGCGACAGAGTATAGCTGGAGTTTTTTAAGGCGGTCAGTGTAGGGCATCTGCTTTAGGCTTGTGATTCTTTTAGTGAGGTATTTCTGCGGCCTTTCCAGTTGTTGCAGATGTCTTGAGAGGTACATACCAAATGGGGCGTTGTATTCTATAATGGGTCTAATGAGGGATGAGTACAATGGGACAATGACCTCTTTTTCTGGATGAAAAGCCCTTAGTGATGAGGTGTGCTACATAGAAGGATTTCCTGACTGTTGTGGTGATGTGGTTATCGAAGGTGAGACCACTGTCCACCTGTGTCCCTAAGTGTCTTATCACACTTTTGGTGTTTAGTGTACTGCAACCTATGTGGTAATTCACGGGTACATGTTTTTTCCCAAAGGGGATAACTATACATTTCTTGGCATTGAGCTTGAGCCCATGGCTCTGGCACCAAGCATCAGTTTTTGTAAGGCCCTTTTGTAGAGTATCCACATCATTTGGGGATTCAATAATGGCTCCCAGTTTGCAGTCATCTGCGAACTTTGTTAGCCAGAGTCCCTTAGTGTTGGCCTGTACTTCAGAGAAGTAGATGCCAAACAAGAGCGGTCCCAGGACTGAACCCTGAGGTACTCCATTTGTCACTTGTCTGGAGCTGGATTTGGAGTCGGCTACTTTTACAGTGGGGGTTCTGTCAGTAAGCCAGTTGGCAACCCATTGGGTGACGTAGGGATTAATGCCCAGCTTAGTAAGTTTATTTATGATTCCAGAGTGGGGGATGGTGTAAAAGGCCTTGTCGAGGTCTAGATAGGCTGTGTGGACCACCTTACCCTTGTCCTTGGCTCTGGAGACTGTTTCAAAGAAGTCAATCAGGTTCAGGAGACAAGATCGGCCCTTCACAAACCCAAACTGGGTGGGGTCCAGTGTTTGAAGGTTGCCAATGTCTTTTGTCTATATATGTACTGCTCTGGTTTTTGAAGACTTTTAATATTGTGGCATTAAGTAACAACCTCATGGAAAGCCGCAATTGTATTCCTAATAGTCACTATGACTCCACATGTTTTCATGTGTCTTTCTAGTGTGTTGTTGATTAGATCCCTCTGAAACGTCATCATATGTGTCAAGCAATGTATGTGTTTGATCAACAATGTACTTAAAGCATATACTTGCTTCCTTAGATGATGAACTGCCTGGTTATCCTCTGAAGTCTTTCTCTTGGTGACAGTTGACAGAATAAAGGAGTCCATTAGGGGTCCCTTGTTCCAATGTAGTCTGTCTTTAGGAAGCATAAGGATTGTATCTGGTTTCTAAAATACTGGTTCTATCACATCTGGCTCTTTATATACCTGCTGATAAAGTAGGCCTGTCATTATGTGGCCTACTAAAGTTTTTTTCTTTGCAGGGAAGTGGGGGCTGGTGGGACAGGATCCTTTCTGTTGATTCATCTCTAGGATTGGGACTTCTGGAGGAGATGGGGGATCTCAGAAGGCAAATCTAAGTGTTTTCTCTTGCATGCCTCTTCTTTGGAATCATCGGAAGGGAAACATCCAAGCATTCAGGACAGGCCCAAGACCTTCTGGGTTTCGAATGACCTTCTTATGCTTTGCTCCTGGGAGAAAAATTAATATGTCAAAATGCTGAACTAGATGGTGTATATGGGCATGGATGCAATTGTACGTGATTGTTCCAGGACAGAAAACCCCCATACAAGTGGTACAGTGAATTATTTTCTGTTTAAACTGTGAGCTTTGGCCAGCTAAGACCTGCATGCAATCAACTGAACGCATAAGTGAAGTTAAGTAAATTTTTATCTGCACTTTTTTCAAATAATACAAGATTTAAATTAATTTGTTTGTGTTGCATTGAGCAATATCTAGCTGGAAGTTGTGACTCTGTTTTTTCAGTTAAGGCTTGTTAAAAAAACTGTAAAGCCAGTGATAAGTGGGGGTAGTTCACTTCATTATTATTCAGTTTCTGTCTTATACAAGTAGTACAGTGAATTATTTTCTGTTTAAACTGTGAGCTTTGGCCAGCTAAGACCTGCATGCAATCAACTGAACGCATAAGTGAAGTTAAGTAAATTTTTATCTGCACGTTTTTCAAATAATACACGGTTTAAATTAATTTGTTTGTGTTGCATTGAGCAATATCTAGCTGGAAGTTTGGGCTTTGAAACTGCCCGCCCCTCTTGTAAATCTGCACTTGGATACTCATCCTGGGCCCATCTCATTTGCTCACTCAAAAAAAAAAAGAAAAAAATCTTATCTGCTTTTACTGTATATGTGTTTCTTCCTACTTTATTTTGCTTTTGCTTCATCTAAAAAGTACTCAATTGTATTTACTACTGCTTGGTGTAGCTCATTCTAAGCCTTTTAGTTTAAGCACTTGGGCTTCAGACCAGTTGTTTTACATTAAGGAGGTTTGTGGTCTGCACTGCAGTGGCAGAACAGGTAGCTTACATCCTTCTAAGTTGGGAACTGCTGATTGAGGGCTCAGTGTCTGTTATTCTAAAAGTGTATTAATTCTGGTTTAAGTACTTGGGCTTCAGGCCAGTTATTTTACATAAAGAGGGTCCGTGGTCTGCACTCTTGTGGGAGGAGAGGCTGGACTCTGCCCTTCTGAGCTGGGAATTTCTGGTTAAAGGCTTATAGTGCCTGCATATTTGAACTGCTTCTTACTGAAATTGGTACACCTTGTTTGCTGTAGCATAGACTAGATCCAGGCCTGCTGAATCTAGCTTTGTTTGTATAACTTGAACACTAATCCAGGCATTCTATAAAGTATTCAACTGTATTTATTACTGCTTGGTAGTAACTTGATTAAAGTGTAGCTATAATTCTAAGTCTTTTGGATTAAGCACTTGGGCTTCAGACAGACCAGTTGTTTTACATTAGGAAGGTTTGTGGCCTGCACTGTGGTGGCAGGACAGGTAGCTTACATCCTTCTAAGTTGGGAACTGCTGATTGAGGGCTCAGTGTCTGTTATTCTAAAAGTGTATTAGTTCTGGTTTAAGCACTTGGGCTTCAGGCCAGTTATTTTACATTAAGAAGGTTTGTGGTCTGCACTCTTGTGGGAGGAGAGGCTGGACTCTGCCCTTCTGAGCTGGGAATTTCTGGTTAAAGGCTTATAGTGCCTGCATATTTGAACTGTTTCTTACTGAAATTGGTACACCTTGTTTGCTGCAGCATAGACTAGATCCAGGCCTGCTGAATCTAGCTTTGTTTGTATGCTTGTTGTTGTTTGCTTGTTATTTCCCTGAAACGCTAATTCCACCTAAAACACGGCTTTTCAGCGCTTCTGTGGATCCCTAGTGATATCTGCATTGCTTACTGTACTTATTTCCTTGTTTCACTTGAAAGAAAGTTACTGTTTGTCATTTTTGCATTTAAGTTACCTGTAACATATTGCATTTAAGTTACCTGGCACTTGCTCACTAAAGCAATTATATAAGTCAGCACTAAAAAATTAAAAGCACTACACCCTCACAAACTCCCCTTGAGTACCTTGTTCCCCATTGGCCCTTTTTTTCAATTATAAAGGAATTCCCAATACTATTCTAGCATGTCCAAAGGTCAGTTGTCAATCTCCTCTCTGGTCCAGCTGGTGAATCTGGGAATCTTGAGGCAATGTTACAACTGCCTCATGTACATAGACAACCCTCTCCTCCTCCCAACAAATTCCAACACATGTGAGAGATGCAACCATATAGCCAAATTGGAGGCTAAGCTCTCTCAACTCAGTACTGGCGTAACCAGTCAGGAGGAGAAGGAAACCACACTCACTACAATTCCAGTCTCACATAGACCTACCACGACAGCAAACCAAACACATAAACACACAAAAACATACTCGGAGGCTCTAAATAAAAATCTGCCTAAGCAGCAGAGACCGCCAAACCAGACACCCAAGCAACCGCTACCCCAAAACAAAACACGTGCAACACATAGCTCACAAAGTCAGTGTGCCGAACAGTCACAGCCCTTAAGGCTAAACAACACACCTGATACACTTGTAATAGGCGACTCTATCGTTAGGCACACTGACGTCCCGCTCACCAGGCTGAACAAGGAGAAGGTCATGGTGTGCTGCCTGTCGGGCGCTAGGATCCGCCACATAACACAAGCACTCAGGTCACTCCAAGGCAAGTACAAATATGACTCAGTCATTGTCCATGCTGATGTGAATGACCTGAGATGTACCTCCCTGGGCTACATGAAAAGAGACATAGAGGAGCTCTTTGAGCATGTAGCCCAGGCCGGTATGACCCTGACCTTGAGTAGCATCTTACCCTCACCAAGAATGATGCCACAATATGAAGACAAGATGATCAATTTCAACAATTGGCTTAAGTATTGGTGTCATTCAAAGGGGATCCAATGCCTGTCAGCCTGGGATGACATGTTCGACAAGCCACGATGCTTCGCTAGGGACGGCTTGCACCTGTCACCCCTGGGCTTTCGGATATTGGCAAAGGCTCTTGCTACCCCCGTAGTGCCTTTTTTAGGCAAGGCTCAAAAGACAAACCCACCTCCATAGGTATCACAAGGGATAAGAAACTAAGAGTAATGCTACTCAACGCCAGAAGTCTAAACCTCAAGATGCACGCACTCAAAACTCTCCTTAGCATAGAGAACATCGATATCTGTGCAGTAACAGAAACCTGGTTCAAGGCTCCCGAGAGCACCCCAGCACTACCAGGTTATACCTCATACCATGCTTTTCGGCCCCAAAACTTGGACCGAACCACAAAAGGAGGGGGAGTATCAATATTCGTCAAAGATACCCACACCTCCAGGTTGGTGGCACAGCACGAAGCATCAGAGACTATCCATGTGCAACTGTCAGTGGGTAAAACTGCCTCCCAGTTTATAGCCTGCTACAGGCCACCCTCCCAAACCCAGGAACCCCACTCAGCCTTCCTGAGAACACTGGAAAATATGAAGGTCTCTCCAAACACCATTATATTGGGCGACTTCAACTACCCAAACAAAGACTGGGAGCATTACTCTAGCTCCAACACCCTAGCCCAAAGGTTCCTAGAATTTATAAACTCAAATGCTATGGAACAACTTGTTACCAGTCCCACAAGAGGGGAAAACATACTGGACCTGATCATCACTAACATGGGGACTCTATGCTCCAGACCAGAAGTGTATCCCTCACTGGTAAGATCAGACCATAAACAAATCTCACTGGATATTCACATCCCGACCCCACCCCCTGCCCAGAAAACCACAGTGAAAAACTTCTCTAAAGCAAATTACACACTCCTCAAAACCGAGGTGGAATCCTTCAAAGCCCCTGGGTCTGTGGAAAATACGGCCCAGACCGCAGAATCCTTTATAAACGCATTCTATGAACACCTTCAGGAATGCATGGATCATGCAATCCCAAATAAAACCAAGACCCAATCCTCCAAAGGCAGACGTCCTGTCTGGTGGACCCCAGCCATAAACAAACTATACAATAGAAGGAGGAAGCTACTACATGATAGAGCAAAATCCCAAAAAGGGAAGGCATCTCTGATCAGTATTAGCAAAAAACTACAGGCACTCATAAAATCGTCTAAGGCCAGCTTAGAGAGAAAAATTGCACAGGACACTAAGGATAATCACAAGGCTTTCTTTAGTTATGTTAGGAACCTGGGTGGGAATTCCCAGATATGCTCAGAATTAGTCCAAAATGACAAAAAATACACAGAACCCACAGACATTGCCAACATCCTAGCTGACAGATTCAGCGCAAACTCCCCCCCCCCACCAAAAGGGCAAATATCTATCCCAGCAGAGTGCTGCCCCCCTGACATCTCAGATGCTCAGGTAAGAGCCGCCCTCTCCAAAGCAGAAAACACAGCATCAATGGAACCAGACGGTGTCCCGGGTTGTGTCCTACATGAACTCCAAGAAGAGTTAAACCCAAACATAAAACTACTGTTCAATCTCAGCCTTACTACAGGATATGTACCCAAAGAGTGGCGTACAGCAACAGTGGTCCCTCTCCACAAAGGTGGTGCCTCAACGGATCCTGGAAACTATCACCCCATAAGCCTGACTAGCTTGGTCTGCAAAGCTATGGAAAGGATCATCATGGACCTCATAAATAAAGATATTGGGGACCTACAGACACTGGATCCTACCCAGTTTGGCTTTGTTAAGGGAAGATCCTGCCTCTTAAACCTGGTCGATTTCTTTGAAACAGTCACCAAGGCCATTGACGAGGGGAAGGCGGTCCACACAGCCTACCTGAACCTCGCAAAAGCCTTCGATACAATATCCCACTCAGGCATTATAGATAAGCTCACCAGCTTAAATATAAACCCCTATGTCACTAGATGGGTTGCAAACTTGCTCAAGGACAGAACCCACATGGTTAGAATTGCTGGAGCCATATCAGACTCCAAACCAGTTACAAATGGCGTCCCACAAGGCTCAGTCCTGGGACCTCTCTTCTTCGATATATATTTCTCGGAGGTACAGGCCAACACGGAAGGATTGTGGCTGACCAAGTTCGCAGATGACTGCAAACTGGGCGCCATAATCGACTCTCCAGCCGACATAAGCATCCTCCAAAAGGGCCTCATAGAAACAGACAACTGATGCCAGAGCCATGGCCTCAAGCTAAACACCAAAAAGTGTGTAGTCATCCCTTTGGCAAAAACAAAGTGCCCACAAATTACCACATAGGTGGTAATCCATTAAGTACGGAAGAAGTAATTAGGGACCTGGGGACCCAAGTTGATAGCAATTTCTCATTTGACAACCACGTGGCCAAAGTGGTTAGAAAAACATTTTAGATAGCTCACCTAATCATGAAGGGATTCACATCTAGATCAGGGGAGGTCATCGTGCCTCTTTACTCATCCCTCATCAGGCCCATAATTGAGTACAATGCCCCTTTTGGGATGTACCTTACCAGACACCTGCAGCAACTGGAAAGACCCCAAAAGTACCTCACCAAGAAGATCAAAGGGCTCAAACAGATGCCACATGCTGCCCGGTTAAAGAAACTCCAGCTCTACTCAGTGGCATAACGCCTGCTCAGAGGCGATCTGTGCCTGATGTATAAAGCCATGTCCAACCCGGAGTTAATGGACATGCTGCACCTCAGAAAATCCAAATCCCACCGAGGTACGCGCTCGAGAGACTTGAACCTCAGCACTGAAATAAACAGGACATGCTGGAGGGACAGATTCATAACCCAGAGGCTCCCTTCACTCTGGAATAAAATCCCAGCCCAGGTTAGGCAGAGTCCCTCATTGACTCTCTTCAAGAGGAATCTTGATGAGTGGATGGGAGATCATAGGTTTACCCCGGGTATCACTTCTGTGTCACTGTTAGACAGAGGCACAGTATACTAACCTCGAAAAAGGGCATAGCAAAATTAATCTAAAATGGGTGGCGAAAGCCAAACACACTCTGGCTAGGCTTATAAATGCCCTAGGGCAGATAGCCTAGTATGAACCTATGAAGGTTTCCTCAGAACTAGTTCTTTCATCTTGGCAGTCAGCTCCAAAAACAATAGCACTAAAACAGTCAGGGCTATGACCTAGGCTAATATCAGGGTCCACACTGAGGCCACAATACTCACAGCCCTTGGAACCACGGTCTGGGCCAACATTGGCTAGCAGCTACCAAAGAGCTGAAAGATGACTGCATCAATATCATGGATGGTCATGGGGGCATCGGGGCAATCTTGACTTTGATGCATCTCTGCCAACTACCTTGGGCCTAGTGATTTTTGGTACCAATGGAGTCAGTGTCACTGAATTCAAGTGTGCAGATGCCATGGAAAATTCACTGTTGGTGCTGATGACAATGACATAAGCTAAAATGCAGCTCCAATACTCCTGGTGTCAATACTGGGGTGGGGATAGGAGCTGATTAGGTGGAGGACTGGGATTCATCTCTGGCCACCCTAGAAATAGAAGGGGTTGAGATAACATCAAACTCCAGCTGGTTCTTTAGAAAGGCCATCATAATTTTTTCCCAGTTGAAACTATGGAAGAGTTATGAAAAGATCTGGAGGCCTTAACAGAAACATTAGAAACAGGCCCTGAGTGGAGGTATTTTGACAACTCTTGCTCTGAGGAGAAGCTGTCCAGTCTTCTTGTTGGAGCCAAGTTATCCAACAAATGTTTGGGGCTGGTGGGTCCAAGTGGGGACAAAGCCAGGGGTACTGATGATGCCCTGGAAGGTCCTGGATAGCATCTAACCAAGGGTGTTTATCTGGGGAAGATATATCTGTACTAATATTCTTGTTCTCCTTTAACTTTCTCTTTTAGTTTTTCTTTTGTGATTTTTTTATCCTCTTGGGGGGGGGGGTTCACCCTTCAAAAAAAACCCAGAGTATCAATTTATTCCTGCAAGCTAACAACATCTGTAAACTGAAATTCTTGCAGATATTGCACTTTGCCTTTAAATGTTCTGTCCCCAGGCAACCTAGGCAGAAATGATTTGGTCATCATCATATTCTTTCGGCTGTTCTCGTTAGGGGTCGCCACAGCAGATCATCTGTTTCCATTTCTTCCTGTCCCCTGCATCTTGCTCTGTCACACCAACCACCTGCATGTCCTCTCTCACCACATCCATAAACCTTATCTTAGGTCTTCCTCTTTTCCTGTTACCTAGTAGCTTCATCCTTAGCATCTTTTTTCCAATATACTCAGCATCCCTCCTCAGCACATGTCCAAACCAATGTAATCTTGCCTCTCTGGCTTTGTCTCCAAACCTTCCAACCTGGGCTGACCCTCTAATATACTTATTCCTAATCCTGTACACCCTTGTCACACCCAGTGCAAATCTTAACATCTTTAACTCTGCCACATCCAGCTCTAACGCCTGCCTTTTTGTCAATGCCGCTGTCTCCAGCCCATATAACATAGCTGGTCTCACTACCCTCTTGTAGACCTTCCCTTTCACTCTTACTGGTACTCGTCTGTCACAAATCACTCCTGACACTCTTCTCCACCCACTCCATCCTGCCTGTACTCTCTTCTTCACCTCTCTTCCACACTCACCATTACTCTGAACTATTGATCCCAAGTATTTAAACTCATCCACCTTCGCCACCTCTACTCTGTGCATCCTCACCATTCCTCTATCCTCTATTCTCCCTCTCATTCACACACATATATTCAGTCTTAGTCCTGCTGACCTTTATTCCTCGTCTCTCTAGAGCATATCTCCATCTCTCCAGGGTCTCCTCCACCTGTTCCCTACTCTCACTATGGATCACTATGCCACTGCAAACATCATAGTCCACTGGGACTCCTGTCTGATCTCATCTGTCACCCTGTCCATCACCATTGCAAATAAGAAAGGGCTCAGAGCTGATCCTTGATGTAATCCCACCTCCACCTTAAACGCATCCATCACTCCCACCACAGACCTCACCGCTGTCACACTACTCTCGTACATATCCTGTACCACTCTTACATACTTCTCTGACACTCCCGACTTCCTCATACAATACAACTCCTCTCTAGGCACCCTGTCATATGCTTTCTCTAAGTCTACAAAAACACAATGCAACTCCTTCTGACCTTCTCTGTACTTCTCCATCAACAATATCAGAGCTAACATCGCATCTGTAGTGCTCTTTCCCAGCATGAAACCATACTGCTGATCACTAATCACCACATCCCTTCTTAACCTAGCTTCCATTACTCTTTCCCATAACTTCATGCTGTGACTGATCAATTTAATCCCTCTGTAGTTATTACAAATCATTTGGTACTAGGGCTGAATTTGAATTTCGTGTGTACATGTACTAGGCTAACTGCCCTTACCAGCCATTTTAAGCCTAATTATTATCCCTTGTGACCAAAAACCCTGCACCTTGTGTTTGTAAGGCAAACACCTTAACCATTAGGCCACCCTCCCAACCCTTACATTTACAGATGTCAAAGGTCTTATCTCTGTCCATTGTAATAACTGCCAAATCCAACCAGTATAGATAATCACATAGCTAAGTTCAGTGTGAAAAAACTGCCAAATTGGAAACTATGGTTCTTTTCAATCAATAACAATATTTGCCAACAGCAATAATACAAGACTGAGACACTAGCTGCAATACTGAATAACAAACAAGATTAACAGTAACTGTTTCTGATGGTTTAGCAAAAAAGACTGCGCAGTAACTCACTTTTTTAAATTAAAGAAAGGAAAAAGAAATACCAAGGAAAGGATGGACTGAAGTGGCCTAGGAGAGGGAAAAGGAGTGATAGAAATAAAAATATAATTTTTTATATTAAAAGACCAAGCGGACCCTAAAAATCCAGATAGCTATAGACCCATCTCTCTTCTAAATATAGATACCAAGATCCTGACCTCAATACTCGCAAACAGAGTTAAAAATCTGATAGAGAAAATAATTTCTTCAGAACAATCTGGGTTTACAACACGTAGACAGACCAGTGACAACATACTAACATTAGAAGCGTTAATATCCTTTGCAAATCAGAGAAATACCAACATCTTCACAATGGTAGTAGATGCCCACAAGCTTTTGATAGGGTCAGTCTTGAATTCTTGCAAACGTTCCCTCACTTTGACATACCTAAAAATTTTATATAGATCATTCATATTCTCTATAGTAATCCATATATATCCCTATATATAAACAAAACATGGTCAAACAGAATTGTGATAAAAAATGAAACAAGACAAGGCTGCCCGCTATCACCCTTTCTTTTCAACCTTTACCTAGAACCATTAAACAAAATACATATCATAATCCCCCCTCGATACATAACTTCAAAGTTTATCTCTCAGCATTTGCAGATGATTTAAACATATACTTTACTACACCAAGTTCAGACATGACCAAAATAATAAACACAACTGAACGATTATCATACATGTCTAACTACAAATTAAACCTTTATAAAACTAATATATTCCTCTTAAGGCCACCTAGACTCATCTCCCTAATACCTCTCTTAGACAAAATAAAAATAAAAGAAGAAACCAAATACCTGGGGACTACTTTCTTTCAGAATAACAAGAAATTCTATCAACATAACGTAACTCTTAAATGGCAAAACATAAGATTGTACAAGATAGAATAACCTTAAGCTACCGTTTTTGTCTAAGGTATCAATAATTAAAATGAACATACTACCTAGATTAATATATCTATTTATGACATCTCAGATAACTATACATAATAAATTCTTCAAATAAATTCATACCTTTCTAGCAAAATATCTATGGGAACCTAAAAAGACCAGAATCTCCTATCAAAAACTAACACTTCCCAAGAACAAAGGAGGTCTGAACTTGCCAGATTTCAAAGCCTACTACACTATTATCAACACTAATAGAATACTGAGAATAGCAGAGTGTAACCCCTCGGCAAAGACTGGTTCACCGGCCTGGGTAACAATATACTATAGGTACATAAAAACACTAGACATCAATCCCAAAGCACTTCCCTTCTTAAATAAAAAAAGATTTACAAGCCTATAACATAATAGAGCCACTAAAACATTCTATAAATATAACACAAAAACTTTTTCACTCCTTTAACCTTGGACAAGCTATGTTAATACTACAACCCCTCCATAAAATTCCTAACTTAAAAATAAATAACAAGAAGCTAAACCTAGACTCCTTCCCGCGGTTAAAACATAAGAGAATCCAAGATATATACCCATTCCTCAATAGCACAATTCATGAATTATGAAGTAATCTAAACTTACCTAAAGTATATATAATAATTTTAAGACAAATCAAAGAGGTGTGTTCCATTTACCTCCAAAACCTCACCATACTCAAAAGTGACATCAAAAACTGTACCCTACTTTGGAAGACTATGTTAATGTCAAGGAAAGCAATAATGAACTCATACAAAATGATAGGGGAAATCAAATTCCAGAAAGACCTTCTCTTCTCTAATTACTGGAGAAAATTAAAACCTGATATGGATGACCAGCAAATAGAAAAGGCAATCAACTTAGCATTGAAAACTAGTCCACTTAAAAAACTCTCTTACACGCAACTCATGATTAATAACAATGCTTATTTCACCCCAGCAATTCTTCACAAATTCAATGCAACTAAGTCCCCATACTGTCCACACTGTAAAGACCAGACTGCAGACCTAATACATATATTCTGGAGTTGTAAATGCATTTTCAGGCTTTGGAATTCCCTTAAGTTACAACTGCAAAAAATGGGGTATCAAGCATCAACACTAACATGGGAATTTACTCTTTTACACATCCTCCCGGCCAACATCTCAGGAAAACAAGCTAACCCACTTATAACGATCTTCTTATTAATGAAGCTATATATAGCTCGCAAATGGTTCGATCCTGTAAATATCTCTTGGGAGGAATTCAAGAAATCTGCTATTAAACAACTACTAGCACATAAAATAGTACTGGACAAAAAAAACAAAAATATGCCCAAGCAATCTAGGAACAGTCCTATAACATCTTATTAGCATAAAGCACCGGGTACACCATATCTTATGAACTGGAAGTACTCCCTTGAGTACACAGCTTAACTATGGATGAAATATCATTTTTGTATGTGCTGTTTTTAGACTAATGACATTAATTGGGAAAGCATCTTTGTATATATTGTAATTAGGTATGTTGTATGACCTACATGTTTCTACTTTATCCACAATGTATAACATGCAAATATGGTCATTTTGTAAATATGGAATGGTTATGGGTTTTGCAAATGTAAAACAAAAATAAAAATAATTGAAAAAAAAAGAAATAAAAATATAATTACTTTGACAGAAACTGTCAGAAAGTGAAATAGGTTAAGGAAACTCCTAAATAATTTAAAATATGAGAAAAGGGTGAGTTACCTTTTACAAAGGATGATGAAAAAAATCATTTAAAATACTCCTGATCACTCAAGCTGCAAGAGATCCATGTTGAGCTGAAAAAGAAAAAAAAATGGCAACAAGATCTGGAGATTCAACTGACCAGGATACTATGGGAAGAGGATAGCAGCTTGAGCTTGCAGGAGATTCTAGGAGTTGCCGAGAGTAGACACCTACAACCACCAGTCCAACTGTTACAGTGTACATACTGGATCAATGCAAAACCATATATACTAATAACTACAAACGATGTAGCACAATTATTTAAGCAAAAGATGACAGAGCTTTCCAAAATTATCTAAAAAAACACTGGTGTGCATACCACTAAAACGTATAGGTTTTTGCCTCACATTTTTGGTCCGTTCTTCATAAAACTGTTTTCTGAGAAATTATTGGCAAAGACTGAACACAGACAATAATGACAGACATTTGAGTTTCAGACTTCATACCCTTCAGAAAATTCATGCTACAGCAAAACCTATTATTCTACCAACTTTCTAAGAATTTAAGCGCAATAGCAAAACCTATTATTCTATCAACTTTCTAAGAATTTAAGAGCAATATTTAAAAACCGTCCCTATTTTTGGGCCTTTATCCCACTTTGTCTAGATTTCTTGCTCTAACAGCTTAAGACATGCTGGTGCAGCAGTAATTACTTTAAAGTTTAGAATTTGCAGCCTTCGTTGAAGGTTGTGCGTCAGGGCTGGTAACCCAGTACGTAAAAATCCACTACCAATCATTAGCGGACCGGAGTTCCGCTGTGGCGACCCCTAACCGTGAAAAAGCCGAAAGACACAAACAAGCATATAAATAAACTTGTCATCACAATGAACAAAACATGCTGGAGGGATAGGTTCCTGATCCAGAGACTCCCCATACTCTGGCATAGATTGCCCATACATGTCAAGTAGAGCGCCTCCTTGGCCCTCTTCAAAGGGAACCGTGATGATTGGATGGGAGATAGGAAATTCACCCCGGGGATCATCTCAGTCGCCCTGCTAGACAGGAGTCCAGAGAAGTAAATATTGTGGGAAGAAATATCCAGGGAATTGTTATGGCTAGGCTTGTATAGGCCCTAGGGCCGATAGCCTAGTACCAACCTATGAACTGTGTATTGAGAAAAAAATAACCCAAAAGTGAGAGCATTTTGCAATAAAACAATTAGCTGTTAGAAAGAATGATCCCAAGTGGGTGGGGCCTTTGTAGTGAAAAACAGAAACTGACTATTGGTGATTATGTTTAAAGCTGATAACCTTATGCTGTAAAGAATGGAGTTTTGACAAGATGCTGAATCAATCTAGGTATGGTGCAACAGCAAAAAAGAAACTACACTGCTTAGATCATGAAGTTATTTTGCATTTGTATATTGTCCTGTGTTTAAAGTAAATGAAAATTGGTGTTTACTACTGCTTTGTGAAGAGAATTTAGTTAGTTTTGAAATACATTGTTTTGGTAGAAAATAATGAAAACTATGCATATGTATATATAAAAATAAGTGTGTGTGTGTGTGTGTGTGTGTGTGTGTGTGTGTGTGTGTGTGTGTGTGTGTGTGTGTGTTTGCACAGCCCAACTTGCTGATAAGTAGATGCAGAAAGCAAAAAAAATGCACAGTGAGTGGAAAGCACTGACAAATGGTAGAACTTCACAGCATTGAATTTTGCTAGGTGCTGTCAGTGGCAAAGTGTATAATTCTATACAGTACGGAATCACGTAAGGTGCTGGCTGAACAATAGGAAGAAACCCATAGCAAAGTGTATGAAGCACCTAAGCAAAAAGCAATTTGTCCTGAGCACTGAAAAGTTACTACTTAAGAAGGTATACCTACATAATATTTGTCATTTGCTGGTGTGGAAGCTTGCTCCAGCATAAAAGTGGGTTTTCATCACAGTTACATGGCAGCCTGGAAAAGGAAGTTGTTTGTTGATGTTTACAAACTGCAGCAAAAAAGTTGTGTGTAACAACGTGGCTTTACCACTTGTGGCATTTTATGAAATTACACTTGGTGTAGATGGGTTTACTGCTGAGTAAATCATGAAAATGTTCTTGCATTTAAAACTTTAAAATTCTCTGACAGGAAAAGGGTAGTTCACTGTTGAGCAAAGCAAGAAAAAAACTGAAGATTCTGAAGTAAACTAAAAGTGAAAAGGGGGTTCACTGTGTACAGTTTTTCAAAGGTTAGTGTCTGACATTGAAAAAAACAACATGGCAAAATAAAATGGAGAAAAGACTGATTAGACCCAAAAGACTCTCTCAACTTTCTGAATAAGTGAAAACAGTAAAGTGTACCTAGCTGTGTTAAATCAAGTAACACCACAAATCAAAAAGAAAAACAGCCAAGTGACATGGTAAAATACAAGACAAATCAGTTTCAAACCCAAGCTGACATCATGCATTTAACAGTACCCTGCTTAACCAAAAAGCAAAATATCACAATGTGCAAGCTGAAAAGGAGTTGTTAAAAGCACAACTCTAAGAAACCCAAAACAGGAGCTATACACAAATTCATGTTCACAATAACAAAATACATGATCCAGCCTATACAACAAAAGAAACCTGAGGGTATAAATGAAAGTAAACAAGTGGCATTAAAAAGTTGGAGGCTCAAAAAGGCTATAGACAAAGACAGGTAGAGATTCGATTTATTTATTTATTGACATTTGATTACAAGGAAAGTCCAACTGGGTAGAAGCCCATTTTCAGCAGAGGCCCAGGGAGAAAAGCTCAAAATTATTACAAAACAGTTTCAGAACAATAATTTTACAATCTTCTAAAATAAAATAAAAACATCTGCAATTTAAATAATTTCAAAGTGGTTTTGAAAGGATGGGATGGAGGGTAGATAAAGATAGGCAGCAATAACAATGACTTAAGCGCACTTAATCAAAACATCAGGGAACTGAAATAAAAATGCCAAAAAATGAAAGCTTTGTTAATGTGAAACAGGGAAAAAAAGAATGTTGCATTGCAAACCGAACAAACAATATGATTCTACTTGAGAAACCTCTGGAGGCTACAAATAAAATTCAACGCAAATCTTTAGAAGAAACAAACAGTACATTAAAACAATGTACTGCATGGAGCACAGTGATTACACTCGGATATTCAAAAAAAGACAAATCACTTAAGGGGAGGGTGGGTTAACGGCTAAGGTGTTTGCCTTACAAACACAAGGTGCAGGGTTTGAGTTTCACAAGGGATAATTGGCTAGGCTTAAAATGGCTCGCAAGGGCAGTTAGCTTAGTACTAAACTATGAACCTATGAACCTATGAGCTATTACAGAGTGAGATCCACTATTAACAAATGTTAAGCACTCTTAGCTTAACTTGTTAAAATCAGGTCTTGTGCTATGCAGTAAAATCTGACAAGTACTGACCAGCAAAGACAGAGGCAAAAAAAAAAAAAATAGATTTGTTTCTGCCTACTGTCTGTACCAGTAACATGTCCCTGACTTACTGTTATAACCTTAGAAAGTAGCTAGAATAACAGGATGTGTGTTTTCTGCATTTTCTGAAGAATATGAAGTTTGAAACTCAAACGTATATCATTATTTACAGATTTCAAGCCTCAGTGGTTTGTCCAAATGCTAAAGATTGTATGAGGAACAGACCAAACATCTGGACAAAAATCTGGACAGTCTGTGAAAATCTGGACAGTTGAGAGGCATAGCAAGGTGATTGTTAACACAATGGACTGTGTTACACTGTCTTTGTGATAGTTTTTGCTACGTGCTTTACAGATTTGAAAGCCGTCAAAACACTTAGAGCTTTTTTCCTGTAACTAGTAGTACATGAAGCATTTAAAGCTTTGCTCTGGAGTCGGATTTCTTGGCATCTACGTTTCAAACACATAATAAGCAGGTTAGGATTGGCGACCGGCTCATAATCCTCTATGGCTGTCAAGCATTGCTTCTCAAGCTAAGCTAATATAAGAAAAGTCATGCTGCTACAGCAGACATGTGAAAAGAAAATATTTCACTCAAACAAAATGAAGATGCTCATGCTAAGCCTCTGAAGCTGACAAAGTGCCTCAGAACAGCAAAGACAATCTGAGTGCCTCAAATGCACGTCACGTCAAGTATAATCCAATCAAGGACTCTGACTTAAGAGCAATTACAGTCAGTCTAAGTCACTAGAGCTAGTGCTAGCCATAAGTTATATACCCACTCATGACTTGATTCAGCAATACCCATATTTATGGCAACATGATACAATGAAGTATTTAGGAGCACGGATTACAAATGCTTCTGTTATGGCAACTAAGGATATATGGGAACAGATGAAACAAAAGAATACAAAAAATGAGAAAAGGGAAGCTCTAGTTTATGGATCCTGGATTCGGTCCCATGCATTCAGCACCTGTTGTTTCCGTAGCAGTACGGGTTTTACGGGATCGGGTTACTAACCCGATGCCCAACCCTCCTCAGAGGGTGCACCACACACTTGCATGCACACACTCACACCTAGGGCCAACTTAGAGTGTCCAATCCACCTACTACATGTCTTTGTAATGTGGGAAGAAACTGGAGCACCCACAGGAAACCCTCACAAACACAGGGAGGACATGCAGACTCCACAAAGAGGGTACCCCAGCTTAGAATCGAACTGGAGAACCTCTTGCTATGAGGTGAAGTGCTAACCGCTAAACCACTGCGCCATCCCTAGTTTATGGATATGGATAGTAAAATATAAGCAGTGAAAATGTTTTTTATTCACTTTAGTTTTATATATTGGTCAGACACATTTTTATCAACCAGAGGAAAAGTTGAGGACGATAATTAATAAAGAGTTGAACAAATTTATCTGGGAGGAAAAGAGAGCAAGAGTTAAGTGGAATAGGTTGATTCTCCCCATAGAACAAGGTGGTTTAGGATTAGTTGATCTGAAGGGATACCACTACACAGATAAGGCTCATATACATAATACAAGCAAACGTTTATAACTCAAAATGGAAAGGGGTGATATTGATGATGATGATAATGATATGGCGAGGTCAAGAAATAAGGATCTAGTAGGATTTTGGATGCAGATCCTTCATGAGAATAATAACAACTATGCAGAATGTCATATTCATCCAACTGCAGAAAGCATTCTAAGAACTAAGCCAACACATGAATGGAGATAGGAGATGCTGCCAATAGGGATGACTGCAACTAGGGGTAAAGAAAATAGGGAAGAGGAAGATGGAATTTACTGGTGAAAACTGGCAAAGGAACCTAGGTACTGGGAGCAAATAACTAGAGAGGGAATGGTAACAGAGTGGGATGAGGCCAATGAGAACTTTGGACTGCAGGTTAGAGACTGCCTTCCCCATCAGGGACTGATATCAGACTATATGCAAAGAGAGGGGGGGTAGGAGAATACAAAGTGAAAGACCTGCTCTGGTAAAGTTTTTAGATGAATCTAGAACAGAAGCTGCTGCTAAAAACTGGATAATTTGTAGAGCATATAAAATATTACACAATAACTACACAAGTCATTCAGAGGAGGTTAAAAAAGATTGGGAAGAGAGACTGGAAAACAATTTACAAGAGAATAATGGGAAGGCATATAAGTATGCAACAAAATCCAGAAGGTTTAGGATTTTTGCTTGAAAGTGACTGCACAGGTATTTTATACCCAAACCAGAATCCAAAGAATTTTTCATCAGATAGATAACAAATGTTAGATGTATGACTGCAAAGAAAGAGGTAACTGGGAGCATGTGTTTTAGGACTGCAATGAGTTAGCAGATTTAAAAAATTCATAACAGAGGTCTGTCAGAATTATCACAGAACAAATGACTGTAACTAAAGAAATGATTCTTCTGAGCTAGGACACAGGATCTGAATTGCCTAGACATGTTGTTCTTCTTCTTTCAGCCCCGGTTAGGGGTCGCCACAGCGGAACTCCGGTCTGCTAATGATTGGCAGTAGATTTTTATGGTGTCGAGGTGCCAGTCCGACACCCAACCTTCAACAAAGGCACACCCATTCATGCATGTCTTTCGAACGCCACTCGACTGCTGGGAGGACATGCAGACTCCAGACAGAAGGTGCTCCAGCCGAGAATTTAATGGGAGAACCTCTTGCTGTGAGGTGACAACGCTACCGCTGCACCACCGAGCAATTCCTGGAAAATGGAAATCAAAATCTAAACCAACAGTATTTGAAGTATTGAATATTGTAAAAGAGATAAAAGAAGTGGAAGAGGGATCTTTAGGGGGACTGAATGGAAAACAGAAATGAACTTGATGTTCTGCAATTAATAACAAAAGCAGTAATCAACCTAGTTAAACAAAGAGAGGAATAGGGCATACGGTCTCCACTGTGATATGCCTACTGTCAAATTTGGCACTGTGCCTAGGATTGCCACATCCAGACAAAAGCTTTGTCATTAATGTCAAAGGCCAGCCAAGGTGGGATGCAGCCAGCCAAAGGTAATAATCTTCACAGGTCTGAGCTGTAGTGTTATGTGGTACAGTGCTTCCTAGAAGCCACTGTCTGTGAATATGGGGCTGCAGTGCTAAGGCCATGTGGAAACAGGATCCTGCACACTTGCTCAGAGTGGAGGAGGCCACATCCCCCTTCTTATAAAAGGAAGGGCTAAAGAGAATGATGGCAGCCTTTGTTGAAGAGAAAGAAGAGAGCTGCTACTGTTCGGCAGAGTGAGAAGCAGAGTATTACAGAAACTGAGAGGTGTGGGTGTCTTAGAGGGAGAGACTGACAGAAGCTTTGGACTGTGAATTTACATAATGAAAGATTGTTTCTGTGAGCAAAGTGACCCTTATATGTTGAAGCATACAGTGGATATAAAATGTGTACACACCCCTGTTAAAATGCCAGGTTTTTGTGATATAAAAAAATGGGACCACAATAAATCATTTCAAAACTTTTCCCACCTTTAATGTGACCTATAACCTGTATAATTCAATTGAAAAACAAATCTGTTAGGGAAAAAATATAAAAAAATAAAAAAACGTACAATAAGCTGGTTGTAAATGTGTGCACACCCTTAAATTAATACTTTGTTGAAGCACCTTTTGATTTAAGGAAGGAAAAAATGAATGCCAGCGGCTACGGATGAAAGATTGAAATGAACCATGCAGGGTGGCTGAGTGGCTAGGGAGGAGGGAGGAGAGGGAGATATTGGAGGAGGGTCTGTAGTTCGGATTGGTGCATTTTTAGTACAGCTTTGAAATGACTGCATGATGGTATACAGGTTATTGGAGGGGGGAGAGTATTCCATAACTTGGATATTATGCAGGAGAAAAGTGCTTCTCCAGCTGAGTTCTTGCCTTTGGTTACTTGGAGTTTATTTTTGCTGTTGGAATGTAGTGGTACGGTGGTACAGTAGACTTTCAGAGGGTAGTTTACTAACCTGTGAGCAAGAGAGAGTTAATTCAGGTGAAGAAGTTGAGGGAGTTTGAGCCAGTCAAGTTCAGTAAGTGAGATACAGTGGTGACTGCGATAGGAAGCCCTGGTGGCAAACATGACGATTTTGTTGCAACAAGATTCAAGCTTATTTAGGTCGGTTTGTCTTAGGTTGGTAAATACAGGAGAGGCGTAGAGTAGGATGGAAATAAGATGGGAACTGCCAACTAAAATTCTGGCTGTTTTGGTCAGGAATTGCTTACTTTTGTACAAAGTCCCTAGTTTTTTGTGAACTTTTTTTATGGTCAGAGAAATGTGAATGTCAAATTTGAGACAGTTGTCAATCGCAACACCTAGTATTTTGGTATGTTCTGTTGGGGAGATGATGGTGTTGTCGTTGGCTGTAATATTAAAGTGGGAGTTGCTTAGGTTAGATTTTGTGGGTTGGAAGATGAGGAGTTTAGTCTTGCTGGGTTGAGTATTAACTGGGCATTAAATAGCTAAGTTTCTACAGAGGTAAAGGCTTCCTGTGTGTTCTTATGCAGTTCTGATAGGGAATGGACTGAGCAGATGATGGTGGAGTCATCTGCGTACTGTATGAGAGAGGCTTGTTTGTTGCCAGTGAAAAGGTTATTGGTGAAGAGTGAGAAAAGTAGGGGTCCTAGGATGAATCCTTGGGGAACACCGAGTGAGACAGGGAGTTGAGGAGATATGTCCTTATGCCAAACAACGGATTGTAGGCGTCCTGTTAGATAGCTGTGAAACCAGTCAGTAGCTGATTGGGAAAAGGATACATTAGTGAGAACAGAGATAAGTTGTTTGTGTGAGACCATGTCAAAAGCCTTAGATAGATCTAGGAAAGTTGCAGGGGAGAACAAGCCACTGTTTTTATGCTGCAGGATAGTGTTAGTGAAAGAGAGTAAAGTGATAGTAGTGCTATGGTATGGCCTGAAGCCATATTGGGTGCTGGAGAGGAGGTTATTAGTTAGGAGATAATCAAGCAACTTGAGAATGAATGCATCTCTCAAGTATCTTGGAAATTGGAGAGAGGATGGCTATGGGCAGGTAATTGGAGAGTTCAGTGGAGGGGAATGATTGGGAAATATTCCACAGTGTAGGGACATAGCATTCTGATAGGGACTGGTTAATCAAGGCAGAGACTGGATGGGCTAGGACATCGGCAGCTGTTTTTTAGGTATTAACAGGGGAGATTGTCGGCAGCTAGTTTAGTAGGTTTAAGTTTTGATAGAAGTTTTTTTTATTTTGGAGGTAATTACTGGAGTAAATAAAAAGGCAGTGGGCAGATTATTAGGTGTTGATGTAGGGAGGGAGGGGGTTGTGTTGCTTAACTAGAGACAGAATGGCTTCCGTGAAGTGTTTATTGAATGAGGTAGTAATACTTTTAGAGGAGGGGAGAGTGTTAGGTGGAGGGGTACCAGCTTTACCTGGGTGGAGAATGGAGTTTATGAAGGACCAGAATTGCTTGGGTTTGTCTTGGGAGGAGTTAAGAGTGGACTGATAGTATTGGGTTTTGTCCTGTTTTATTAGCTTTATGACTATTGTGCAACTCTAGTAATTTTTGTCTAGCTGAGGGGGTTTTGTTACATGCCGGTGATCCCAGGCTCTGTCTCTGATTTTCATTATGGACCTAGTGGCTTTCTGTAGCCATGGGGAGTGCTAGGCTTTGACTCTGGTATTTCTTATGGGGGCATGAGCATTTAGGATGTTTAGGAAGGTGTTATTGAAGAACTGAAGAACATCATCCAGATTGAGGTACTTTAGTGGAGTCCAGTTACAGTTTTTAAGGGATGAGATAAATGTGAGTGGGTTAAAATTTACATTGTTACGTATTTGCCGATAGATGATGGGTTTAGCACAGTATAGGTAGTGTTTCGGTAGGAATGTTGGGGTATGGTCACTGAGGCTGTCAGGTAGGCAGTCAGCTAAATATGACTTGAGGGGCTTTATTAACTAGTATCCAATCAAGTGTAGAATGTTTGTTAGAGTTTTTATTTATCCAGGTGGCTGACTGGATAAGTTGGGAGAAACCATGCAGGTTTAGGTGGTGGGCTGGATGGTTGTTTTTGCAGGATAGCCAATCGATATTAAAATCACTTAGAATTATGGTTTCTTGGGAAAGGTGATGGTTAGAGATTTTCTAGTGGTGGGATGTTACGACCAGCCAGGAAATAGCATCCAATGATGTTAATTGTTTTGTTTTGTTTTAGTTTGAGGTTGGCATACAGGATTTTTTCGTTACCAATTTGGGGGGCTGATATGTCAAGGAGCTGAACGTTTAGGTGGCGTTTAAACATTAGAGCTACACCATCCCCTTTCTTAGATAGCCTATCTACATGAAGTATGTCATAGCCTGCTGGGAGTATTTTCTCACTGCTAATGTGAGGTTTGAGCCAGATTTCAGTCAAGATGAGTATATCTGGGGAGTATAAGGCTACGCTGGCATGGAGGCCGTGGGTTTTATTAGTTATACTTCAGATATTTAGACTTAGGAGAAGGAGGTCAGTTGACTGTTAGTTGTGAGATGGTGAAGTTATTACACTGGTTATTGGGTGTGGAGTTGTAGATGCTAGGACCCAAGTTGGGGTGAATGTCGCCACTGAGGGCAAGTTTAGATAGGGCAGTAGAAATAAGTTTTATAAAACTGATGATTAGTCTGTTGTATTTTAGGGATATTTTTTGTTTGAATGATGGAGGTGATAGATAATGTGGAGGGTGCACTGGGATGGTAATTGTGTTGGTATGTTGGGAATAATGACAGGCAGGGTGATAATTAATGGTGAGTGTAGTAGTGCAGTGAAAGTGGTTGAGTGGGTGTATTACGGTGTCTTGGTAAGATGTAAGGTGTGCAAGGAGAGTGCAAGTAAAGAGTGTAAGCATGGTTTAAAGAAGCATAGCTGAAGCAGTCAAAGAAGATAGGTAGGTGGTGGGTGGGGCTGTGGGTGGGTGGGGGTACCGGTGTGATTGGTTACTAGGTTGATTAGTGGTTAGAAGAAATGTGGGAGTAGTGGGAGTGAGTGGGAATTGGGGGCAGGGTAGGGGAGCGGAGTGAGTGCAAGCAGAGCGAGCAGAGAATGGAGCGGGTAGACCCTTGTTCTTAGCTGTTTTTAGCAAGGGCCAAGGGCAAGAAAAACAATCAGAAGCAGTGAAAATCAGGTAGGTTCTCACCTGTTATCGCAAGTCTAAACACTGAGTTAGACAATGTACAGGCTAAACTAAATACTTTGTTTAAGGAGATATCTAATCTCCAAGTGGTAAGCAGGAGAGGGTTTTAACAGAGATGGGGTAGATTATATGGGAGTAGTGGTTAACTAAGCTATATATATATATATATATATATATATATATATATATATATATATATATATATAGCAGGGGGTGTGGGGATGCCCACTGGAAAAAAAATTGTAACTGTTTTTTTTTGTTTGTTTTGTTTTGTATTTTTTGATTGTCTAGTGGTCGACCATCACTTGCTGGTCAATATTCTCAGTTTTTGATGCATGTACATATAGACACACACACACACACACACACACACACACACACACACACACACACACACACACACACACACACACACACACACATATATATATATATATTTGTTTGCGTCTTTCGGCTTTTCCCGGTTAGGGGTCGCCACAGCGGAACTCCGGTCCGCTAATGATTGGTAGTGGATTTTTACGTACCGGGTTACCAGCCCTGACGCAC